>NC_062557.1:1200000-1500000 GCF_016906955.1 Phacochoerus africanus
CCGGCTTGGTGCCTCCGACACTTGCTCCTGGCGCGGCTCCTCCCCCCCCGCTGGCTGTGTCTGGGAGGCTCAGGCCCTCGGCTCGGAGGTGGGGATGGCGGTGCCCCTGTTCTGAGCCCGTCAGGGCTCTCTCACCTGAGTCTGTCTCCACGGTCACACGGGGCAGGGGAGGGGGTGGTGGCGCGAGGCTCCCTGACTGAAACATCCGAACCCACAGAGCCAAGAGTTCTTTTTATGCTTTTCCCCCCAAATCCGCGGGAACTGAGTGTTTTCCACACTCGTGTTAGTGCTGAGCTCTTCTCAGGGTTTTTGTCATAACCGTGCACCTGGTTTCTGTCTACATAACAGGTTTTTTTTTTTTTTTGTCTTTTTGCTATTTCTTGGGCCACTCCCGCGGCATATGGAGGTTCCCAGGCTAGGGGTCGAATCGGAGCTGTAGCCACCGGCCTACGCCAGAGCCACAGCAACGCGGGATCCGAGCCGCGTCTGCGACCTACACCACAGCTCACGGCAACGCCGGATCGTTAACCCACTGAGCAAGGGCAGGGACCGAACCCGCAACCTCGTGGTTCCTAGTCGGATTCGTTAAGCACTGCGCCACGACGGGAACTCCTACATAACAGTTTTACTGAAGTTGACTTCGAATCCATTCACTTGGTTTCTGGCCTGTGACATTTTAAGCCATCGCTGTCCCTGAAATCCCAGGTTTGCTGTGCCGGTCAGTTTTTGCTGACACACAACCCGCAGCTGAACTGTCGCAGTAAAAACTGTTCACCACGGTCCTTCCGAGACACTCCCGCGGGGGGAGGTGCTCCGTCAGGTTTGGCATGGGTCTGACGCAGCCGCGCCGGGGGCGCAGCAGCAGGGCAGCGTGCTGACGCGGCGCGTGTCCCCCTGTGCCCACAGGTGCCGGCACGGGCCTCTGGGCAAGTGTGTGCACTGCGTCCCTCTGGAGGTGAGTCCCTGGCTGGGCGTGGGGTCGGGAGGGCGGCGCTGTCTCCGCTGGTGCAGCTGCGCCCGGGGCATGGCCTTTATTTACGGGGGCGACCTTCTGGGTGGCGTCTGAACGGCCGAGGCAGGGCTCTCGCGGGGATGGAGGGGCAGCGTTTCCTGCGGGCTCCAGGCAGCCCCTTCACACCTGATTTACTTCGCTCGGGATCTCACGTCGCTACGGTTCTGTCCCGAGGAGGTGGAGTGGTACCCGGTGATGCTGACGGCTGGCTGCTTAAGCGGAATTGACAGCAACACGACCACCCTGGTCTTGGGTTTTTTCTTTTTTGGGGGCCACCCCGCGGCTCCTGGAGCTTCTGAGCCTCAGCTGAGAGGCAAGCCGCAGCCGCGGCAACGCCGGATCCTCACCCCACTGTGCGGGGCTGGGGATCGAACCTGGGTCCCAGTGCTCCCAGGACACGGCCAATCCCCTTGCACCACAGCGGGAGCGCCCACCCTGGTTTTCTTCGTGAGGCCCCGGCACTTCATCCCATGGCTTTTGCTGCAAGAATTACCTGATGTTACCGGCTTGGAAATGTTTTGGTTTTTATCTCGAGCCGGTCCCTGGTCCACAGAGGAGCCTGGCTCTGGCCTAGCGCCCCGGGGGGGGGGCCCAGTGCCCGGCCTCCCCGCCGATCCGCCCGGGCTTGGTGGGCGAGGCCCATCCGCCCGGGCCCCTCGGCGCGGTGTGGCGGCGGGGGTGTGACCGTTGACCATGTTGTCTTGGCAGCCGTTCGACGAGGACTACCTGAACCACCTGGAGCCACCCGTGAAGCACATGTCCTTCCACGCCTACATCCGCAAGCTGACCGGCGGGGCCGACAAGTAAGCAGTGCGGGGCGGGCAGGCGGGTGCAGCCTCAAGCCCGGGCCCTGAGGGAGGAGAGCAGCACCAGAGGCCGGGCACGGAGTCTTCCAGCTCGTGAGCCTTTGTTCTGATTCTGGAAAAGCAGCGGGTGGGTGGAGACGGCGGGGCCGCCGGGCGTCCACGGCGGTGATCCGCGGCGCCTCGCCTGCTGGACGGGCCCCAGGCACCTGGCTGGCCTTTCCTTGGGTGGGCAGTGCCCTGGCAACTTCGTCGTTGGTGAAGGTGGCCGGTCGTGTGTGTCTGAGGGGTCTGAGCCTGTCCTCTGCTTCTTGGCACACCTGGACTCCCCGCGGCGCTCTCGGCTCGCCTGATTCGCAGCCCCGACTGACAGCCACGGCGGGGCCTGGGCAGCAGCTCCTGTGTGGCCGGGCCTTGGTGCCTCCGCGCTGCTGTCTGCAGGCTCAGTCGGGCGGGCAGCGTGGGTGCAGGGCGGGCAGCGGGGCCGCTGTCTCTTGGCTCCTTGAGAGCGTCCTTTGACAGAGGCCAGAGACGGGCCCACTGAGAGCGTCCTGACTGCTTTTAAATCACATTAGGTGCTTGCCTGCACCCCCTCTGTTGCTCTGGTCACCTCACGAGACAGTCACGCCTCCTGACCGTGATTTTATGACTCCCGTCTGTGCGGCCGGGGAGATAGATGGTGGCCAGGCAGGGTCAGCGGCCTTTTGTGAGGCATGTCCTGGTGGCCTGCTGTAGTTTTCTCTGACAACCCGCTGGCATCCTAAAATGATTTTGTTTAAAAAGACTGGGGAGGGGGCAAACCCCACCAGAAACCCATTCCTGTCCCTCTGAGAGGTAGGCTCTGGAACTTTCTGGACCAGAGCACAAGTGTGCTCGGACCTGTCAGCCTTTTGCGGGGTCGGGGGCTCTCTTGTCACTGTCATAAACACCAGCCTCGGTGGCAGCCGTCGCGTCTCTGGGGCCGTGGTCCCAGCACGCGCCTGGCCTGTGAGGGTGGGGGGAGGCCAGGCCGCTGGGGATCGGGGGGAGGATGGGGTGCAGGTTCACCCCAGGTCCAGCCTGGGGCCCAGGGCTTCCTCACTGACCGAAAGCAGAGCGAGGGCATCTGTGTCGTCAGGTTTGCCCGACGGGCGGGGGTGGGTGGATTGCACACGGGACCTCCGTCCTGGACTCCGATGCAAACGGCTGACACTTAAGAGCTTCGGAGTTCCCGCTGTGGCTCAGTGGTTCGCAAATCCAGCTGGGAAGCATGAGGTTGCGAGTTCAATCCCTGGCCTTGCTCAGTGGGTTGAGGATCCGGTGTTGCCGTGGGCTGTGGCGTCGGCCGGCAGCTACAGCTCCGATTGGACCCCTAACCTGGGAACCTCCGTATGCCATGGGTGGGGCCCTAGAAAAGGCAGAAAGACCAAAAAAAAGCTTCGTTTTCTCTCAGTGGCATCGGTTCAGTCGACAAATGCTCACCTGTACCCTGAAATCTTCATGACTGTTCGTGATGGTGACCATTAAAGCTGCCCTTAGAGGAGAATCGTCGTGCGCTTCTTGGTGCCGTGCAGGCCGCGCGTGCAGGGCGGAGCCCAGACCGGCGTCCGAGTCCTGCTCAGGGCGCTTTCCCCGCTGCGGCCCACCCCGCGCTCAGCCTCCAGAGCCCCGTTCTCGAAGTCTGCGACACCTGGTGGTTTTTCCAGCCTCCTGCTGGACGTCTCACCCCTGGGATGTTCGAGTATCAAGTTGCCTTTTCTTTCTCAGGGGGAAATTTGTTGCCTTGGAGAATATCAGCTGCAAGATTAAATCAGGGTGTGAGGGCCACCTCCCGTGGCCTAACGGCATCTGTACCAAGTGCCAACCCAGCGCCATCACGCTGAACAGACAGGTGAGCTGCTCTCCTGGCCACTCGCGCGGAAAGCAGCCGCTTCGGGCTCCCGCCTGCGGAGGGAGCGTTTCCGGAAGAGCCCTCCGTGGAGACGGGCTGCCGCCAGCCGTGTGCGTTGCACGTGGCAGTCTCGGGGTTTGGGCTGAGTGAGTGAGCCGCTTGTGGAGGTCACACGTGGAGGATAGGATTTGTGAGCTCGTGAGCTCTTTCAAGCCTGGAGGGGAGCCTTCAGGTCTCTGTTTCGTTGGCTGGTATGGAGGCAGAATTTTCTTAGTGACCGTTTCAAGTGCTCAGAACTGTCCTGGGACCAGTTCCAGGCATCCATCCAGACAGGTTAAGAAGGGAGCTGGACTCGGGGCGGAGTCAGGGAAAGTCGTGGGAAGTCACTCGCGTCAGCAGCCTCGAGGCGCAGCCGCCTGTCTCCCCGCCCCTCGCCTCTAGCCCTTAGAATCCCACGGCCTCCCGGCCTGTTTGAGGGCCTTTCTTCCTTCCCTCAGTCCATCCCTCCCTTTCTCCTTTTCACCCTTTATTTTATTTTGTTTCTCTCTCTCTCTCTCTCTCTCTTTCTTTTTGGCTGTATTCACAGCAGGTGGCAGTTCCTGGGCCAGGGATCAAACCTGTGCCGCAGCAGCAACCCAAGCCACAACAGTGACAGTGCCAGGCCCCTAACCTGCTGTGTCACATGGGATCTCCTCTTCTTGAGGAATCCGTTCCACTCTTACCCCTGCCACCCACTAGAGTCTGAAATGGTCTTAAAGGCAGAGCACCTTCTGTGTGTGTGTGTGTGTGTGTGCAGTAACTAGGTGGAAGGTATTTGTGAATGGTTTGTGCTAAAAGAGTAAATTGGTAGTTTTTGGCGGCGCGTTTAACCCAGCCCGCTGTTGTTACCTCTACAGAAATACAGACATGTGGACAATATCATGTTTGAGAATCATACGGTCGCCGACCGCTTCCTTGACTTCTGGAGGAAGACGGGGAACCAGCACTTCGGGTACTTGTATGGACGGTATACGGAGCACAAAGACATTCCTCTTGGTATCAGGGCTGAAGTAGCTGCGATTTATGAACCTCCTCAGGTAGACGCCCGCAGGAGTTGCAGTTTACGGGCCTCTGGGTTGCTTTGTTTTGAAGGCTGTGGGGGATGCGCTTTTCAGACCGCTCGCTTGTTGCTTCTCTTCCTGTGTCATCAGCCCAGTCTCTTCTCTGCACACACACGCACCCCCGCACAGACACACACAGACACGCCCACGGTGCTGATTTGCTGAATTGTTGGAGAGCAAGGAGATCACGGCCCCTCCGTGCTTCGGGGACTATTTCTGGAGCACAAGGACAGTTTAGAAAACACGTACACCCGTCAGCTCAAGTACACCGAGCATCCGTAGCTGTTTCACTCGGACCCGCCATCTGATCCCACCGCTGGCACTCGCCCCCACAGTGTCCCGCAGCTGCGCTCCCTCCCGATCCCGCTTCTCTGCCTCGCGCACAGTCAGCTCTCCTGGCAGTGAGGGCCTGCAAGTCATAGCTTTTTATCTTACATCTTAGAATTACAGTAGCAAGATTCCCACTGGTAGAGGACTGAAAACATCACGATTGTTGGGGGTGTTCCCGCCGTGGCTCAGTGGAAACGAACCATGAGGACGCAGGTTCGATCCCTGGCCTCGCTCAGCGGGGTAAAGATCCAGCATTGCTGTGAGCTGTGGTGTAGGTCGCAGACGAAGCTCGGATCCAGTCAGTGTTGCTGTGGCTCTGGCACAGGCCTGCAGCTGTAGCTCCTATTCAACCCCTAGCCTGGGAGCATCCACATGCCCTGGTGTGGCCCTAAAAAGCAAAAAAAAAAAAAAAAAAAGTTGGGGGAGTTCCCTGGTGGCCTAGTGGTTAGGATTCATGCTTTCACCAGTGCAGCCGGGTTCAGTCCCTGGTCTGGAGCTGAGGTCCCACAGCTACTGCACACCCCAGCCATAAATAAATGAGTAAACCTACAATGTTGTAAGAGGGGAGAATGGCACATTTGCAAGGTGCGATCTACAGGCAGTGTGTTGCCCTTCATCTGGTTGCCTCCGTCCCCTTGAAGTGGTTTTTGGCTTAGAGCTCTCGAGTGTGAGTTTTTTAAGCACGAGCAGGTGTGCGTACTGTGCCCTGTTGTCTCTCTGGGCGGGTGCCACCCTCCGCGCCTGTCTCACCTTGTGCCGCATGCTGGAGGTCTCGCCATGACTGGTTTCCTATTTCTTTCTCTTTTTTTTACTCAACAGATTTTGTTATAGTTGTACAACCAGCGTCACAACCTAACTGGTCTTCTTTGTAAATGAACCAGGGTCTGCGTCTGGGGGCCTCATGGCCACGGCCGTGTGCAGGAGTTGGGCTCCTGCCTGGCTGTGTTTAATGCAGAATTTGTGTAGTCTGGCCCCGGGGGATTTTCCCTATTACCGAGGAAGTGTTTGCAAGGCCTTTTGTGATGGTTCATGGAGATGGAGGCAGGAGGCACTCCCACAGAGACCCCGCTGTCTGACCCTCTGGCACCAGGTGCCCTGTCCGTGGGGGCTGCTTGTGGGAACAAGAATGTTCCAGTTCAGATTGACGAGGGTCTCTTATTTTTTTATTTTTTGTCTTTCTGTCTTTTTTTTTAGGGTCGCACTTGCAGCACATGGAGGTTCCCAGGCTAGGGATAGAATTGGAGCTGTAGCCGCTGGCCTACACCACAGCCACAGCAACGCCAGATCCGAGCCGCGTCTGTGACCTACACCACAGCTCATGGCAACACCGGCTCCTTAACCCACTGAGTGAGGCCAGGGATTGAACCCACAACCTCATGGTTCCCAGTCGACTTCGTTTCCGCTGTGCCGCCACGACGGGTGCTCTGACAAGGGTCTCATCGCGAAGGGTTTCTGCAGCGCTGTCAAGAGTGACCGCCCAAAATCCCACAGAAACCTCAGTCGTCCATACTGCTGGCGGCAGCAGCAGCTCCCAGACGGGGTCCTGGAGGTGAAACATTTGACCTCTGATGACCTCTCGCTCGTTACACACCGAAGCTTTGCTGCCACATGTCATAAAACAAACTCCTTAGCTCTGTCCTGAGCGTGTGCTCCGCCCCGGGGCCGGGAGAGACTCATGATCGCCGTGGGGGTGACCCCCAGCAACGCCCAGTTCTTGGGTCGTTTTGCCGGAATTCGACTATTGGACAGGGAGGTACAGCTTAGCGGCACTCGGTGTGTAATTCCCTCCGTTTTCCTCTTCTGCCGCCGGGTCTTCTGCTCCCGTTTGGTCTTAATGACCCGAGAGCTGCATTTCAGCACCCACTGGAGGTTTCAGCAAGCTGTGTCCAGCGCAGGCCGTGGGGTTCGGTGGCCGGTGTCGGTTGCCTGTGAGCCAGCCCCAGCCCCCTCGCTGCCCTGAGCCGAGGCTCTGCCAGCCGTCAGCAGGTCCCCCAGGTCGGGTGCTCGGGGGGGGGTGTGCTGCCCCCTCTCACTCCACTTGCCTGTGAAGCCAGGCCTGTCCCTTGGGAGCTGGGTACGCGAGTTCCAAGGCTGCTTTCTGGGAATGAATCGTACCTCAGCGCCGATCCTGCTGTGTGCAGCCAAGCCTATTGGGAGTGAGACTGTTTGATGCCAACTTCTGTCCCCAGTGAAGGCCCCTTGGGGCTGGAGAGCCTCGTTTAGTCCTGAACGGCCGCACACCTTGTGTGGATCTGTCTGCTGCGAACCAGCCACGTACCGTCTCTTCCTGGTCTTTCTGAGCCTCGGCGAGGAGCACAGCGCAGGCCTGGGGGAGGCCTGGAGGCTTGCTCCCGCTCGCCGTTCCCTTGGCTCTGGGCCGCCGTCGCTCCCCGCTCGGCAGGGGAGACCGGTGCTCCTCTGTGACGCCTGAGCCACAGGGGGCGCAGAGCCGCTGGGCTGCTTTTCTGAACCCGCTCCTCTAAACCCATCTTCTCTCCTTAACACCCTACAGATTGGTACACAGAATAGCCTGGAGCTTCTCGAAGACCCAAAGGCCGAGGTGGTTGACGAAATTGCTGCCAAACTTGGCCTGAGGAAGGTACTGCGGTGGTTGTGCTGCCCTCTGGGGGGTCCTGGTTGTGGGTTGGCACATCCAGGTGGGTTGGCTGGCCAGGCCTTTCCTGGGACGGAACTCCCAGCTGCACGAGGTCAGGTTCAGCCGTAGCATGTTTTTAGGCCTCGCTTGTCTTTATTGGGCGCCGAAAAAGGGGCTCTTGTGTTAGCCAGACATGGTCCTTGAGCACTGCCTCAGAGTTGGGGGGGGGGGGACGAGGTCGTAGGAGCAAGACCCTGCTTCCTGCCCCGGAGGGGCCTTGCCGCTGGGCTGTGCCTCCCGCCTGCCCTGGCAGGCACATCCTCCTGGGTGCCTGCCCGTGGCGTTCATAGCGGCCCCTCTTCGGGGGAAGCGCCTGTTTGTAGTGGAGGCGTCTGAGCACGTGAACCTCTGACTTTAGTGGGCAGGTAGAAGACGGTGGAGAGTTTAGCCTTTGAGTCTGCTGACCTAGTTGATCTCACATCCTTGGTAAAGTTCCCAGGAACTTGAAAGATGAGTTTTTTTCCTTTTTTTTTTTTTTGTCTTTTGAGGGCCGCACATGCGGCATATGGAGGTTCCCAGGCTAGGGGTCTAATTGGAGGTGCAGCCGCCGGCCTACGGCAGAGCCAGGGCAATGCCGGATCCAAGCCGTGTCTGCAACCTACACCACAGCTCACGGCAATGCCGGCTCCTTAACCCACTGAGCGAGGCCAGGGATTGAACCCGAAACCTCATGGTTCCTAGTCCGATTCGTTAACCACTGCGCCACGATGGGAACTCCTCTTTTCTTTTTTTGTCTTTTTAGGGCCACACCCACGGCATATGGAGATTCCCAGGCTAGGGCTTCAATCGGAGCTGCAGCTGCCAGCCTACACCACAGCTCACGGCAATGCCGGATCCTTAACCCGCTGAGCAAGGCCAGGGATCAGACCTGCGTCCCCTAGGGTGCTAGTCTGATTCACTTCTGCTGAGCCACGACGGGAACTCCTACAGATGGGTTTTTACAGGTATGTTTAACTGTGATTTCGAACACATCTTAGAAGTTCACTATTAATAGCTAGCAAGGTGAGTTTTAGCTTTTATTTTCTAATCAATTTAGACAATGGGAAGTAAACTCCCTGCAGGTAAACGGGAGGAGAACTGGAAATGTGCTTTATGACACAGAAGCGCCACAGAGCAAAGCTATGTGTCTGACAGGGAGTCAGCATTGTGATTTAGCATCCGGTGTTGGTTTAAATTCTGCAAGTTTCTGTTATTCACAGGAGAAATCGGTACAGATTTTTACCTGTTCATTAATAAAGGTTTGCTTCCTGATGGTCGTGACAGGAGAGCTTGCAGTGAGCCAACGGCCTTGCTCCAGACTTTCTTAGCCCTTATTCGTCTCCGCTTGATTTGGGTTCTGCTTTATTTGCTGCTTAATTACACGTATCCTTTAAGTCTCATTTTCTTCATGGCCATCCTTCTGGGGCTTTCGTTCGTGGGGGCATTTTTCAGTGCCCCCATGTCTATGGACGTGCCTGATGGTGTCTGCAGGAGAGGCTTTGGAGACTCTTGCGTCACGGTTGTGCTGGAGGGGCCCCAGGCACCACATCCCTGCTCCACAGGACAGAAGTGGGGTGCGCCTGGACTCAGCCTCACTCGTAAACCCCCTGCCAGGGTCTGGTTCTGGAAGGGGAGCCTCTGTGAGGCTTGGGGGCCGCGGAGGGCGGGGTTCACAGCGCCCACAGGCAGGTCCTGGCACAGCGGCAGGACGAGCGGGAGGCCGACCCTGCCTGGGGTCTGGGACCTGGTGTCCCAGGTGCCTGTGCGCTCAGCCCTGCAGTGGAGCGCGGCGGAGTTTCTGTCCTGTTACTGCTTTCTGTGGTAAATGCCTTCTCTAGGGAGTCTGTTTTCCCATCTCAGGGAGAAATCCCCGGCGTCCGAAAGGGTGTCGTCTTCATCTGCTTGCGCGCCGTCTGTCTTCCGCTTTGGGGTACAGATTCCCTTTCTGCCAGCCTTCTGTTCCTCCTGTCCCCCCGGGCCCCGGGCACTCGGCGCAGTGCTGGGCGCGCGGGTGGTGCCGGCAAGACTCCTCGGACGGAAGAGCTCTGCTCGTGAGCCCTGGTCTCCGGCCGGCAATGCCGGGGCAGGCCTCGGCCACGTGGATTGAAAGAGTGGCCTGGCCCATGCTGTCGCGGAGGAGCCGACTCTCGTGGGAGCAAAGGCCTGGCTCCCGGGAGTCTCCTTGGGGTGTTACTCTTTTTTTTTTTTTTAATTATTCTATTTTATTTTATTTTATTATTGTATTTTTGTCTTTTTACGGCTGCACCCGCGGCACACGGAGGTTCCCAGGCTAGGGGTCCAATCGGAGCTGCAGCCTCCGGCCTCCGCCAGAGCCACAGCCACACCAGATCCGAGCCACATCTGCGACCTACTCACAGCTCACAGCAACACCGGACCCTGGACCCACTGAGCGAGGGCAGGGGTGGAACCCGCAACCTCGTGGTTCCCAGCTGGATTCGTTTCCGCTGCGCCCCGACGGGAGCTCCTCGGGGTGTTATTCTTCAGCTCTCCAGGCGGAAGGCAGAGGACACGCAGCGTCCGTTTCAGCAAGGGACTCAGAAGGCATCTCTCTCTTTTGGGCAGGTTGGCTGGATATTTACAGACCTTGTCTCCGAAGACGCCCGGAAGGGCACCGTGCGCTACAGTCGGAACAAGGTGAGAGGGGCCGGGAGCGCGGGCTCGGCCGCAGCTTGTTACAGACCCGCGCCGGGCCTCACGCCCAGGCGCCTCGGCCCCGGCGCCTGCTTAGACCACGCTGTTTTCAGCACAGCGCTCTTGGTAGAGGAACGCCGGGTCCGTCCGCTCTGTCTGTTTACCTTCATAAACCGGGTGCTCTGGGGAGGCCAGCCGTGCGGGTGGATTGCCTCCTGCTTCTGGCCTCACTGGTTGCGTGTGGTTTTGGCGCAGAGTCTGTAACAGGCAGTGTAGGTCCTTGTCTCGCGGCAGTTTTTGCCATGTGCCGGTTTAGTTGTTAACGTTTCTAGAGAAGAAATGGAGGCGTATCTTGACGTGAGGCTGTGACCCTTGACCTGCTGGTTGTCTTTCTCAGGACACCTATTTCCTGAGTTCGGAAGAATGTATCACTGCGGGAGACTTCCAGAACAAGCACCCCAACGTGTGCCGGCTCTCCCCAGACGGGCATTTTGGATCCAAGTTTGTTACTGCCGTGGCTACAGGTATCCTCATGCAGTAGCTTCGCACTCTTCACTTAGTTTCAGAGGTTTTCTTTTTCTTATTTTTAGGGCCGCGCCCGTGGTACAGGGAGGTTGCCAGGCTAGGGGTCGAATAGGAGCTGCGTGCGCTCCCGGTGTATACCCCACAGCCGCAGCAGCACGGGGTCCGAGCCGCACCGCGACCCACAGCCAGCGCAGGGCAACACCGGATCCTCACCCCACTGAGCGAGCCCAGGGATCGAACCTGCATCCTCGTGGATACCAGTTGGGTTCTTAACCCGCTGAGCCACAGTGGGAACTCCCTCAGTAGGTTTCCTTGATGGGCCTGTCAGGAGATTCTTCTTTTCGGCAAAACTTCCAGGCTCTTAGCCTGGCCCTCCTCTAGTCCACTCTCTTGGCCTCTTCAGTTGGTTCACTTGGTTCTGGATCTGAGTTCAGGCTGCCTTTGACCCTTTGTGGGAACCAAGAGTGACCCTGTCAGGCTCTGCAGGAGAAAAGGGATTTCCTGTTTCTGTTCCTTGTGATTTATGAGTGGGAGAGTCATTTTTAAGAAAACGTTTCCTTAAAGCTTCCTGGGCAGTGGTGTGTGTGTGGTGTGTGTGAGAGAGAGAGAGAGAGATCGTGTGTGTTCTTGTGTACGTGACGTACGTTGTGAATGTGTAATGACGGAAGACCGTGGCCTATGAAAAGGTGCCGCCAGACCTCTCAGGACATGCTGGAAGCGCTGTCCTACAGGGAAGCCAGGCGCAGGACCCCATCACTTAAAGGGAGGAGGGGACTGAAACTCGCAGAAGCAATTCATAAAAGCAGTCTCGGCGTTCCCGGGTAAGGCTCTGGTGCTGCCAGTGCTGGGGCTCAGGTTCGATCCCCGGCCGGGGGACCTCTGTGTGCCGCAGGCGGGGTCAGAAAACCCGAGCAAACCCAGCCGATCTCTTTGCTCAGTTGTTTAAAGTGAATACTAGCCTCGATCCTGTGAAGATTTGGTTTCTGCCTCAGAGATAATTGAGTTTGTTCATGGCAACCATCCTTCCTCTAGTTCAAAAGCCAGTTTACAAACAGCCCAGGCATGGAAGCAACTAGCTGCCTGTCAGTCCTGGTCGAGCGTGCCACCACCGCCCCGGGAACCGCAAAGGAAAGAGCTGGTCGGCCAGGCACCCCTGTGGCACGTGGGAGTTCCCGGGGCCAGGGCTCGAAACAGTCCAGTCTAATCCCCGATGGTCACACAAGTGTGCAGGGGACACTCAAGGCCCGTGGGATGGGGAACAGTTCCTGGCTCTGTGGGGTCCGCCCCGCAAACACAGCAAGCTGGCTGGCATCTTCTAACCCAGCCCGCTGCCCCTTCACCGGGATCACGCAAGTCACTGCCCCGGGTTTCCAGAGCTGCTCCTCGAGAGAGCTGCTGTTTTCAGCTGCCACGGGCTCCCCTGGTCGCCTAGCCCTTGGAATTCCTGCTTCTGCGGGAATCATTGGCTGGGCCAAGAGAACTGGCACGTTTGTAGGATTATAAATCGTTCCTAACTCGGGGGCTGCTTGTGCTTTGAGTACTTGAGTTATCGAGTCACACCTCTTGATGGAGGGTGGAAATTACAGCTTGGCCATGGGATTTTTGCCTCTGCAATCGGCGCGTCCCTGAAAGGTTTTACAGCGGTGGTCAGTGAGCCACTTAACTCCGAATCAGACTTGCGGTCAGAGTCCTCTGGTGTCCGTGCTGAGCCGTGCTTCGGCAGCTCTGGCAGATGCTCAGGCCCCCGACCCCCTTCCCCGGGCAGCGAGGGGAGGCGTCCCTGGGCGTTGGATCCTCTGCCCCCAGACCAGGTGGGCTCTCCCCCATCAGTGCTTCGCCACCAGCACTCGAGCAGGGCTTGTGGCCGTCTCCCAGGAGCCTGGCCGGTGTGTCACGGGCTTCCTAGGGCTCCTGGGATCGCACTGCTGTCAGCGCTACAGGCCCAGGGTGCAGGGGCCCCTCCCCTTGGCTGTGTGTCTGCAGATCCCTTCCCAGAACTTCAGCTTGAGACCTGAGGGGAAAAGAGGGGTGATCCTGCGTGGGCTTTGTTCATGGGCACTCAAAGGCGCGTGCGGAGGGCCAACCATCACAGCGCCCAGTTGAAACTCCCTGCCCCCAGGCTGGCGGCTGCGGTGGGTCACCTGCCGCGTTCACCCCATTTCTCGGCTACGTCTCTGACCTGGTAGCAGCCGAGTCCTCTGTGCCGGCCCCTCTCCCTTGCGCTGCGCGCTTCCGGATCTGGGAAGGGAACGGGGTCAGGTTTCCGGCAAGGTGGAGTGAACCCCTGGGGACCTGGCTTCTTGCTTTTCTGCAGAGAGAGGGGAGCTGGGAGCTCCTGGTAGAGACTCTGCCCTTGGAGACTCTCCTCGAGAGCCTGCAGTTTTACAAATGCTGCTTTTCCGTTTTCCCCTGGTTCTCACTGGCTGGATTTCTCTGTCCCGGGCAGTCGCAAAGCCCGTGCGGGTGTGCCGTGCAGACGCCAAGGGCGGCTCCCCCACGCCCCTTCCCGGCCTCTCCCCTGCCGAAGCGCACGGTCGTCCACGCCCTGGATCACACCGGAGGGTCACGTGCCCCGTGTGTGCTGCCTTGACCTCAGCGGTTGTTGTCCAGGCTGGGCCACCTCCCCCACGTGTGTGAGTTGAGGGCCAGAGAGCCGGTGCCAGGCTTGGTTGTCCAGAGGGCATGCGTTGGGAAGCCAGCTGCCATTGGCCTGTGGGGGCGGAGTCAAAGCCGATGGCAGTCGCCCCCGCCACAGGCCCCTGTCCTCACGTTTTCGGATTGCCTGGCCTTTAGATCTGCTTTCTCGTAAGTGTTTGACAGCCAGGAGACGGATAAAATTTCTGTTCTCTGATCGGTAACTTAATTCTGTCTTTTTTTTTTTTTTGCTTTTTAGGGCCGTACCCATGGCATATGGAGGTTCCCAAGCCAGGGGTCTAGGGGTCTACTTGGAGCTACAGCTGCCGGCCTGCACCACAGCCACAGCCATGCAGGATCCTTAACCCACGGACTGAGGCCAGGGATCGAACCTGCATCCTCATGGTTCCTAGTCAGGTTCATTAACCGCTGAGCCTCGATGGGAACTCCCCTTGTTTTTGTCAAAGCAGCCGAGGTGGGGTGTCGAGGGTGTCTGCATTCTCCAAAGCCGTGAGAAATGATGGCTGTCAGCCCTTGGGTGGCCCCGGTTCTGCGGCGGAGGGAGAAGGCCGCACGCGTGGGCCCGCCTTGCCTCTCCCGGGGCTTCAACCCTCGACCCGAACTGTAAGGCCCTCTGCAGGTTCACGTGGCGAAGCAGCGTCTGCGAGGGGCTAGAGCAGCAGCGTGGCGGGCGGGCTCGGGGCGGGAGAGGCGCTCGGCGCAGCCGAGGTCGGGGCTGCCGACCGCGCCGTGCCCATGGCAGCGCCGGTGTTTCTGTCCGCTCCCCCGGCTCTGGCCTGTCTGCCCGCGTTCCCTCAGGGACGGCGTTTGCCGGTCCCGTCCCTGTGTTACTTACTACAAGCCGGGAGTCGATACGCTCCTGGGCGGGTGTTGGAGAGGGTTTGACGGTCTTGTTGCCCGATTCTGAGTGAGCCGTTGCCCGTGGGGCCTGTTGGAAGGGCTGCAGCGGCATCTCAGCGCCCTGCCTCCGGGCGCTCAGCACAGCCGTCGGAGGGTTCTGCCGCCCACCCAGACCCACTCCTCCGCGCGGGCTCTGCGACCCCGGGCGGGCGCCGCCGGGGCTTGTTTGCACGTCCTTTGTGCATCCAGTCACAGGTCTGTCTCTGTCTCTGTCTCTGTCTCTGTCTCTGTCTCTCTCTCTCTCTCTCTCGCGCAGGAGGCCCCGACAACCAGGTGCACTTCGAGGGCTACCAGGTGTCGAATCAGTGCATGGCGCTGGTCCGGGACGAGTGCCTGCTGCCCTGCAAGGATGCCCCGGAGCTCGGCTACGCCAAGGAGTCCAGCAGCGAGCAGTACGTGCCGGATGTGTTTTACAAGGTAACGTGCGACGGTTCCGAAAGCCTGGAGTGGCGGCCGAGCACTGCGGGCGTGGGCCTGTCCTGCCCGTTCCGACCTGCGCCGCGTTCTGGCCCTTGGGCCGGGGGGCCGGCCCGGTTGTCCGGAGCCCCGCCCGTGGATGAAGGGGTCCTTGCACCTGTCAGCTCCCCGGGCCTCTGCGGCGTCAGGGTGACAGGCCAGCTGTGTGAGTGACGCACGCTGGGAGCACCGGGCCCAGACCGCGTCATCGCTGCCTCTCAGGACGTCAACGGGAGGAAGGCTGGAGCTTCAGGGCCCAGGCTGAGGCTCACCGCTCAGACAGACGGTCGTTTCCTGTGACGACAAGTGTGCTCTGGTTTGAATGTGTCGTGTTGGGTGCTTCCTGCGGGGCGGGAGGCACGGCTCGTTCTCGGCGTGGGCGCTGTTCCTGCTCCCCGGCCTGGGCAGCCTCTGCTCTCCACTTGGCACTGCTCTGCCTGGAGGGCCCCTGTCACCTCTGCCCTGCCGCAGGCCTGCTCCTGTACGTCTGCGAAGCATCTCGACTCCGTTGCTGAGGGATATTCCCGTATAGAGAGCTCTGGGCTGACTCTGTGGCTGGAGGGAAGGCAACTGTCACCTCTGTGTCCCCGTCCGCAGTGTGACTTGTCAGGCTGGCTGCTTTTCCGCCCTGCCTTGTCACTGCTTTTACCAGGGGATTGTGACCTGCCTGCCTGGGTGTCTGCTCACGCATCCCGTTGGTCTCCTGGGTCCTGTGGGCTGATCGTGTCGGGTTTGGGCTGCTGGGTATGTTTTCTGGTGCAGACTTGGCGGCTGCAGGACAGCCCCCAGCTGCCCCACCGCTCCGCTCCGTGCGTGGGGATCTGGGCGGTCGTGGTGTCGGCCGGGGCTTCCATCTCCCGTGAGGCGCCAGGCCTTTGGCAGCTTTTGGCTCCCAGGGCCCATGGCTGTCCCCAACCCGAAGGAGCGTCGCCCTGGCTCCGCCACCGCCGCCAGCACCAGCTGGCGAGGGCTCTTGTCTGACTTGGCCCATCCGGGTGACCCAAGGTCATCTCCTGGTTCGGAGGTCAGCTGCTGAGTGCCCGATGGCTCCTGCAGGAGCCCCTTGGCCGTGCAGGGCCGTGATTTCTCCTCCTGGCCCAGCTCTGGGCACTGGGGCAGGAGATACCTCAGGGGCACTCTGGGAATTCTGCGCTCAGTGTGGGGGCTGTGTCCTTTCCCCTGGGGCCTCAGTCACCGTCCGTCTGGCTGCGGGACAGTGACCGCAGCTCAGCAGCTCGGGCTGTTCTCTCCTGTTGCATCCCGGGTGGTGTCCGTCGCTTCCTCGGGCTCCTTTGCTCTTCCTTCTCTCGGGCCCATCCCGTCTCGTGGCTGCTCATCCCGCACATTGTGTTTTCACCGCGAGACGTGGCGTTTGTTTCCACGCTTCCCGCGTTTCAGCGTAGCGTTTTGAACGTGTGGCAGACCGTTACAGGGACTGTTTCACTGTCCCCTCTACAGATACTCTCTGTCAGTTCTGATGGGCCGGTTCTCCCCCTTAATCGTGGGGTGTAATCCTGTTAAAGGCCCCGCGTCCACCGATGGCGTCGTCGCTGGGTTTGCAGTTCCCGTCACATCGTCTCTCTTTCCTCCTCGTGTGTTGGGCGCGTTTTGTCCTCTGCGGGTCGTGTTTGTTAAAAATCATAAAAGCAGAGAACCTTTCCACCGGGAAGGGCTTCCTCTTCCGCTGGTGGGAACTGGGGTGGCGGGCTCTCCGCCTCCGTGGAGACGTGCTTGTCCGGCGTGGAGCTGCTCGCACCTGGGTGTGGCCCCTGACTGCGGCCTTTTCATGGAGTGCGGACTTCCAGGGTTTTCCACACGCGTCTGGTGAGCCTTGTGAGGTCACAGCCAGCCTTAAGTCTTTGTCCACTCAGCCCCGAAAGGCTAGGGGAGGTTCTGTCCAGCCCTTAAGGCGTTTTCGGCTTGGCTGTTGCCTCCTGCGGTTTAGACACGTGGGCCCCTTGCACCTCAAAAGTGGGGCATTACCTGAGGGGAGGCTGGCCGTGGGCTTGCAGCCCACGTCCCCCGTGTTGCGGCTCCAGGCCTGTGTGAAAGCCATGGTCTCTGCTGGTTTCTTCCTTCCCAGCGGGCACCGCCAGCCGGGCGGGCAGAGCCTGTGTGCAGCCCCACGTGCCCTGGGGTCACGAGAGTCTCCACAGCGAAGCTCAGGCTCTGTGTCACTGATCACTCTGGGTTTTCTTTCTTTCTTTCTTTCTCTTTCTGTCTTGTCTTTTTAGAGCCGCACCCATGGCCTATGCCGCAGCAGTGCCAGATCCCAGCAGCATCTGCGACCCGCACCACAACTCGGGGCAATGCCGGGTCACGTGTAGGGACTGGGGCGCGGGTCAGGCCCAGGCCAGGCTCCACGAGGGCCCGGGGAAGTGTCGCTGGGGTCGTAAGCACCCGACAGGTGCCCTGTGCGTGCCCATCCTCCAAAAAGACTTCGTCCTGAGAAGTCAGTCTTTCCTGCTTCATCCTGCGAGGCTCCAACCGCGCCGCTAGTTTTCACTCGGCACCTCCTTGCGGGTCCTTTGAGGAGGAGGGCAGCGCACCCAGGGCCCAGCAGCCCTTTCCTCCGCCAGATGGGGCCACCCCTGTTGTCCCAGCACAGGGCCCTTTGAGCTAAAAGACAGAGAGACCCTTGGGTTTCTTGTCGCCGTTCCAGACACAGCCGCTAGCAGGTAGCGAGGCACCGGGGGCTGTGATTTCTGACTGTTGCAGGTGGAGGTAAAACGGCTGACGCTCTGGCGGCGGCCAGAGCTCCGATCAAGAAGTCTCCTTGCCCGCGCATTCCGCCTGACGGGCGCCAGCGCCCATAAGAAGCGATTGCCTTTTAAAATGGTGTCTGGGGCTCGGGCTCAGCCGGCAGGAGCCTTCGCGGGAAGGCCTGGGCCGAGGTGGAAGGCACCTGTCTCTCCTCCAGGGAAGAGGGGGCGGTGCCGCACCTTCATCTTCCGGGGGCAGGAGGGCGCAGCGGGGTGGTCCAACCCGAAAGAATCAGTAGCATGGCACACACGAAAGAGAGGGATGCACTTAACGGGAAACGTCCCTGGAGGGGGGAGTAACGCCAGCAGGTGCGGGGAGGAGGTCTGCGTGTTAATAGCGCTTAATTCGATTGGAAGACGAATCCCAGGAGGGCTCCCTCCGCGTGAGCTGTTGTAGGTTGTTTCTTGGGGGGCAGGCGTGCGTTTTTGGAGATGGTGAGTTAGCCGACTGGAAATGAGTCCCCTTCCCACCGCGTCTCCTCCAACGAGAAACTGCCCCTCCTGGGACCCCAGGACCCATCTAGGAGCCTCACGTCAGGGCTGCTGCCGCCCGTAGAGGCAGTGGAGCCACGGAGAGCCGGCCCGGCCTGCCTGCTGCAGGAAGGAGCCCACGGAAGCCCCTGGGAGGCCGGCCCTGATGGAAGGGCTGGAAGCAGGCCGCGTTTCCGGGAACAGGTCCTGGTGGCGCGCGTGTGTCTTGGGTGGGTGGCGAGATGGGGGTGGGGGGGACCGTGGTCCGGGAGGCGGAGGGGCGGGGTCCTGCCAGCAGGTCTCGGGGCTGCGGACAGAGCGGCGGCGGTCGGCGCAGCGAAGCCGGCGTGCGCGTGGAGCAGCTGCGCTGCTGAGGGAAGGAGCGCCCCGGTAGGGGTGGGCCTGCTGGAGCCTGGGACGGCTGGGGAAGGTGGCCCACCAGACCCTCCGACATCCCCGAAGGTGTTCTGTGCCCAGGCGGCCTCGCGACACCCGCGCGCCTTCGTAAACGTAAACGTGATCGGGCGCCGCGGCTGTGGGATTTGTGTATGACTCGGGGAATGATTTCTGTGGTGGCACGTGATGACTTAGAGGGAAAATATGACCCCGTCTTGCAGAACCTTTCATGGAAGGCGCCGGTTTTTATGAATTTATTTCTAGAGCTCTGTTTGACATAAATCAGATCTAATTGCCATCTTATGATTAATGAACATATGCTGGCCGTTTTCCCCATAATTAAACTCTATGCTCCGTGCATCTGACAAAGCAGAACATGTTTAGACTCTGACAGATGGGTGGGGGGAGGTCCCGTGTCCGCATGCGTGTGTGTGTGTGTGTGTATTTTATTAATGCACGAGGGTTAAGTTTCCATGAAGTTGGGGTTTCAGAGATGTGAGTGAGGTTAAGAGTTCGCATTCAGGAGTTCCCGCTGTGGCGCAGCGGAAATGAATCTGACTAGCATCCGCGAGGTTACAGGTTCGATCCCTGGCCTTGCTCAGTAGGTTAAGGATCCAGCGTTGCCATGAGCTGTGGTGTAGGTTGCAGACACGGCTCGGATCCGGCATTCCTGTGGCTGTGGTGCAGGCCGGCAGCTGCAGCTCCGATTCGACCCCTACCCTGGGAACCTCCACATGCTGCAGGTTCGGCCCTAAAAAGCAAAAAAAAAAGTTAGTTGTAGCATTCAGGTGTGAGGCTAAGCGCCTCCCGAGGAAGGGGCCTGGAGGTGGCCCACGGGGGTGGGAGCCCTGTGTCTGTGTCTCCCGCAGCTTTAGCACCAGGCGGATGAGGGGGCTGAGGACGGGTCTGGGAGGCGCTTTCTCTGCAGAGACCCCGGCCAACCCTGGCCTAAAGCAAGGCTGCTCTGCCAGGTTGTGTTCGCGTCGAGCGCTCCAGGCAACGGTGGAAGGTGGATTCATTGCCAAAAGGGGCCCATTTTCCTCTCTACTTGTTACTCACTTCGACAAGAATTGTAGTTGTGCAAGAGGGGACCAGATGGGTGGAAGGAGACCCTGTCGCAGGGCAGCCGCCGGGACTCACGCCCAGACCTCCTCTCGTGTTTCAGGACATAGACAAGTTCGGCAACGAGATCACGCAGCTGGCCCGCCCCCTGCCCGTGGAGTACCTGATCATAGACGTAAGCGTGCCATCTCCCTCTCCCCGGGGCCAGGACAGCAGGCGGGGTGGCCTTGCGAGGGCGCGGGCGCTTGAGCGCCTGCCCCCCTGCCTGGCCCAGGACGGGCCCCTGGTGGCTCTGAAAGGCTCCAAATCTTAGGGCTTTTCCTTTCAGCTTGTCTCTTATTTCCTTAAAAACAACTTAAGGGGGTAAGTCCTCCCCATGTAAAGTGCAGGGGGGGACCGCCTCTCCCTGCTCCCTGCGCGGCTGCCACCCCGGCACAGCTCCGCTGCCACAGCCGGGCTCGTGGTGGGCCACGACTCTGTCCCTGAGTGCAGGGGGCTGTGGTCTCCCGGGAGCACTCCAGGAGCTGAGAAGGCCCCTGGTACCCACACACCTTCCCCAAGTCCCAGCTCCGCCCACGGAGACGTGGCCGCAGGGCAGAGGGCACGGAGGCGCTGGTTTCCTCCCTGCTGCCTGCCAGGATGAATTCGGGCTGCATTTGGACTCGGGACGGGCATGTGATTCCGGCTGTGAAGTGTTGTTGCGCTTGGAGCTGCGGATCCCCGTGAGCCAAGCCCGCCAACGCGCCATTCCAACTGACAGCTCCCGAGGACGTGTTTATTACCGAGGCCGCGAAGGCATCTGCTCTGTAGGCCACCTCGGGGCGATTAGGATGAGAGCAGATTGATGGAGCATCCCCTCGGCAGGTGTCTGCGCGATTAAAGCCAGCTTCCTGAGCCCTCTCCCAGTGGCCTCCCCAGCCTTCCCTTTCTCAGAGGAGCCAAGTCCTTGCACCCGTGCCTCTGCTCTCAGGAGCATCCAGCCCCGCCGCCCGGAGCGCTCCCCTAGGAAGGAGGGGGCGGTGGTGTCCAGACAGGCGCCCAGCTCCTCCCCGGCCCCAGCCCCCTCCGGTCCAGGGCACCTGATGACTTCAGATCTCGTGACCGAGTGGCTTCTCGGGCTTCCGTGGGTGCTCAGCTGGTTGACGAGGCGGCCTGGGTTGGGAGAAGGTTTGAGCCCAAGACGAGGTGTTTGGCGCCCTGCATCCTCTGCCTGGGCATCCGGGATATTCACAGACCCCGTGGGAACCTTGAGTCTGTGGCTCTCCGGGGGCAGCTCCAGGTCCAGCAGACCCTCCCTTTAAGTCCGCATTTCCTCACCAGTGGCCGTGTTGCCAGGGCACTGCCGGCTCTGCCTTCCAAAGGGAGGGCCTCCAGCAGGCCACAGGCTCGGCCAGAAGCGCGGCGGCCCCTCTCCCGTCTCTAGAATCGTGGCAGCAGCTGCCACTGAGCCCCCACGTGTGCCGCTCCCTCTGCCGGACGGAGCATGTTCCAGAGGCCACTCCCTGCGGCTCGAGGCCACGTGGTCTCGGCAGTAAAAGCACAGCGGTGCCTGAGTTTGGGAGCAACTGATGGCTCAGCTCCCCTTCACAGCGCTGGCACGGCCACAGCGGGTCCTGGGCCAGCCAGCCTGAAGCAGCTCGCTGCCTTGGCTGATGCAGAAACCAGGCCAGAGCAACGTTTTCGTGCTTTAGAAATAGTCCCAGAGGAACCAGAACAGCTACCATCAATCTGGACGAGGTGTAATCTGCTGCCGCCAGCGTCAGGTTGCAGAGGAGGAGCTGCGCCAGCGAAAGCTGGCAGAGGGCTCCCACTTGGGTGCCTTGCGGGGAGGGCCGTCCCCCGGGAGGGATAAGGAGCTGTTGGTGTTGATTCCTGTACGTCTGCCCCGTGCCCGTAGCTTCTATTGATTGCACGTCGGATTTACGACGCCCTGTCGCTTCTGAGGCGTCTCTGAGCCAGGTGAGGGGCTCGGGCTCCCCTGTGCACCCGAGCTCTTGACGCCACCGTCTTCAGGGGCAGCGGTGCCCTGTGTCCAGCGGCCTTGCCCTTCTTCCTGCCTGGATGTGCCGGCTCCAGGGCACGGAACCTGGAAATGCAGAAGGGCCTCAGCCAGCTCGCTGGAGGGCACTGTGGCCCTCAGAGCCGTCAGGCCCTCTGTTCCTGTGGCTGCGCTCCAGGCCAGCCTGGATGGCAGGAGAGCAGCTGCCTGGGCAGCCGGCCCCGTGCTGCGTACCGCCATCCTAGCGGTCCCTCCAAATGACCCTTTAGTCTGCCCCCCAGGGTCCAGAGTTGCAGGATTTCCACCTGGGGGCGGTGCTGAGGCTTCGGCATCCCTTCAGTGTGGACCAGCTAGGACCCCTGCCCGGGGGGAGGGGTGCGCTCAGGGCCCAGCCCCCTGCTAATTTATCGTGCGTGTGTGTTTCCTTCATTAGATCACGACGACTTTCCCCAAGGATCCAGTTTATACTTTTTCTATTTCGCAAAATCCATTTCCTATTGAAAACCGGGATGTTTTGGGTGAGACGCAGGTGAGCTCTTTGTCCTCAGGAGCACAGTGTAAGTCGCTGCTGCCTGTTCCTCTTGTGTCACTGCTGTGTTTCCCGGGAAGCCCCGGGCTTCCTAACTCTTCTCTTTGTCCTTGTGATGGAGCCCAGCGCCAGGCGCCTGCTGAGGGCAGGACCGCGGCCGAGCCTGCGGGCACATCCTCAGGGTCCTCAGGCTGGGGCTTTGCCAGGGGCACCATTCGGGGCCCGCCACTGGCCACCTTGTGTCCCCTCCCAGCAGCTCTGCAATTAGGGACGAGCTGTCTCTCGCCACCTCGTCACCCTGCCGTGGCTCGGGCACCGCCCGGGCCACGGGGCCTCACGCGGCCCAGCCTTCAGGGCTCTCGCCTGCCCACCAGGCCAGGTTGCAGCTGCCAGGCCCCCCTCGTGGGGCCGCCATGCTGGTGTGCGAACGCGCGTGCTGCGCGCTGCTGCAGTGAGACTGCCTCCCGCACGGTGACTGGCTCACGGGCCGCCTGCCCGGGTGCTGGGGGTGCAGAGGCACCCCGGTCCCGCGGAAAGAGTCAGTGGCACTCTCCACCCGCACACGTTTCCTCCCTGTCCTGTGGCCCAAGATGGACAGCGCAGCAAGGCCGTGGCGTGCGTGTAGACAGACAGGGCTCCTCCCGGGCCGCAGAGGCCCTCCCCACCCTGGCGCCCTGGTGGCGAGCGTGAGAGTCGCCCAGCCGGGCTGCTTCCCCTCTGGACAAGTCAGGCGTGCTGAGCAGCCACGGCCACAGCTTCACGGGTGCTGGGCCTCCCTCCGTCCCGGGTCCAGGCGGTGTGGTTCCGGGAGGAGGGAGGGCCGTCCGCCGAGGGCGTTCAGTCCCCCTCCGTAGGGCTGGGGCTCCCCGCTCACGTCTGTCCCTCCCCCCGACGCGCCTGTCGCCGTAGGACTTCCACAGCCTGGCCACCTACCTGTCCCAGAGCACCTCGTCCGTCTTCCTGGACACCGTCTCGGACTTCCACCTCCTGCTGTTCCTGGTCACCAACGACGTCATGCCTCTGCAGGTGCGGCCGGCTGGGCTCCCTCCTCACAGGGCAGAGCCCTCCGGGCAGCCAGGCCCGGGTCCGCAGCTGGGCCCGTGGGCCTTGAGAGCAGGGCGCTTCCCTGGAGCGTGTGCCCGGGAGCAGCGTGTCCCCTGGTGGCGCAGCTCCGCCGCTTGCTGGAGTCACGGGGACGCGGAGGCCACTCGGCTCCGTGTCCTTCTGGCCAAACCGCAGGCAGAGCTCTGTCGGAGGAGCTTGGGAGTCCCAGCCTCTGCCTCCCCGCGCTCCCGCCTCCCGCGTTAACTCTGCTTCCTCGTCCCGGCCCAGGAGGTTGGCCCGTGCCCAGGCCCGGGCGCACAGCTGCACACGGGCATTTTCCGGACCCTCTGTTGGGGAGACGAGGGCGAGGGCTAGAGATGGCAGCTGCTGCCTGCATGGCCCGGGGCAGTGGGTCCAGCCGGGAGGCCCCTCGCCGGGGCTGTGCCCGGGGGCTCCTCCTTTGGGCCCCTTTTCTGCCTGAGACGAGGAACTGCACTTCTGTGAGGCGACAGGGTAGGAAGGAAAGGCCCGCCCCTCCGACTGCTCTTCTGGGCCAGGTGGCCTGGAGCTGTTCTTGTATCCTGCTGGGCTTGTCTGGTGTCTGTGTTTTGTCCCCAAACTCCCCAGGCATGCCAAGCTCACTGGCTTTGCCTTCATGTTAAACCCAGAGCGGTGCACCTCCAGCCCCGGGCTTGGCGGCTTCCTGTCCAGTCGGGGAGGGGGGTGGAAGCTCAGGGCCTCCTCGCTGGGAACGGGGGGGCTGCTTTGCCGTCACCTGTTAGGGAGTGGATTCTGTAGGTGCTGCTCGAGAGCCCGGAGAGCTTTCTGAAGCTCATTCTGTGACCCGCTGGTTCTCTGCACGGTGACCCTGGAGGCCTAGGGTGCAGGGTGCACTGACACACAGACATGACGCAGAGGACAGGGCCAGCCGGGCTCGAGCGGGGAGGCTGGGCCGTGGTTACCTGGGGCTGGGGCACCGCCAGCCCCGGGCAGAGAGCGGCACAGGCGCCGGCTCTGGGAAGGAGTCACGCGTCAGCTCAGTGTAGCGCTTACATTTATAGACTTGAGTGCGTGGTGTTTTGTGGTTCCTAGTGACAGCCTGTGAGGGTTTTGATGTCTCCTCTAAAGCGTGTCTTCGTGTTGGGGAAAAGAAACTTGGGAGCAGGTCCATCTCCCATCCATGAAGCAAGTGGGAACCTTCTTTTTTGGCGTCTGGCAGGACAGCATCAGCTTGCTGCTGGAGGCCGTGAGGACCAGAAATGAGGAGCTGGCCCAGACGTGGAAGAAGTCGGAGCAGTGGGCCACCATCGAGCAGCTGTGCAGTGAGTGCCCTTCCCAGCCCCGCAGACCTGACGCCAGACGTGTTCTGGCCTCGTGGGCACTGGAACAAGCACAGACGGGCTTCCAGGACGTGACGCGTGTGTCCCGCCAGCGCTCTTGCGGGTGCAGTTCCGCGGGTGTTTATTCACCTATCGCTTCTCCTCCCGCCCCGCAGGCACCGTCGGCGTGCAGCTTCCGGGCCTCCAGGAGTATGGCGCCGTCGGGGGCCCCACACACACGGCCTCGGCCGCCATGTGGGCCTGTCAGCACTGCACCTTCATGAACCAGCCTGGCACCGGCCACTGCGAGATGTGCAGCCTCCCCCGGACCTAGGGCTCCCGGGCCCTGCGGGCAGGACGGGCCCAGCCCAGCCCCTCGGAAGCCAGGACCTAGGGCCCCGGGGCCCCACGGCGGGCAGCCCTGAAGGGCTTGGTGGCGATGACAGTGGCTGCCCTGGGGTCTCCGACCCACGAAGCTTCTCGGCACAGGCTCCCCTGGAGGGAGGGGCCAGGCTGGTGTTCTGCGGCCGAGACGGCCTCCTGGCCAGCCCCGCCTGCACAGGCCGCACGGCCCCCTGCGGCGGGAGGACTAGGTGCCTCTGTATCATCACCTAGGACCGAGGGGCCGCAGGGCTCGCTGCCGCCACCCAGCTTTCTTTTTTCCTTCCTTTGGGATGCTTTCTGTTCCTGCCTTGCCCATGTTTGGGCTGGGAGCTCTTGGTGGCCTCTGTACCCCCCGTTGCTCTGGGGCGGGCCCTGCCTGTGGGGGGCCACGTCCTCCCCCGGGAGCCGCTGTCTGCTGGGAACGCGTGGCCATGGGCTTGCTGGCCTCCTGTCCCCTTGGCCTGCAGGTAAATCTGCTGCCCGCCCGTTCCTGCTCTCCCCCGGCCTCCGGGGCTTTTAAAGTCTGCATTGGTTGTAATAACAGTTATCAGTAATTCCTGCCCAGAAGACGTATTTATTTTTCTTAAGATAAAAACTCCATAAACAGGGAGTGGGAGAGACTAGTTTCTGCCCTAGTCCTCCTTCAGTGCGTCCCTGTGGGGGCGCGGGGAGCATGAGTGGCCCGGGACCCACCGTCAGGACTCCTCGCAAGTAAACCTCAGTGCCTGAGACTCTCCTGCCAAGCCGCACGATGGTGCCAGCTGCGGACTGGGTGGTCGAGTAGGGCCCCCCCCCACCCCACCCCCGGGCGGCCGGTGCCACTGATCAGGCCTGCAGGGGGTGAGCTGGGTGCCCAGGCAGGACCAGAAGCTCTGGGGCCCTGGCCTCTGGCACGGCGACTTGGCCGGGAGGCCAGGTGAGGGAGTAGGAGCTTGTTGCGAGGGCCGCGTGGGACCGCCACCAGCACACCGGAAGGTGGGTGCCGGGCTGAGGTGTGGGTCCAGGCCATCCCAGGACAAGGCTGCAGTCAGGCCCTGCACATGCTCCGGGGTCCCTGGTTCCCTCTGGCTGGGCTCAGGTCCGACCCTTCCCCAGGGAGCTGTGGGCGCCCTGCTGCCTCTTTGCCTTAACAAGAGTCGTAGCTCCAAGCTGCATGACATGCATCCGTGGGAGGCTGGCCCAGACACGAGCTGCTTGGGGACTCCGTGTCTCTGTCCTGGGGGCGAGAGGCAAGCCTGTGTGACCCTCCCTCACCCTTGGTGGGTGTGTTCACCATGGCGGGGGCCGTGCCTGGCGCCTCCAGGAGGTGGGTCACCTGGCGTGGGTCTGGCTGCAGCAGAGGGTCTGTCCTGCAGGGCAGGAGATGCAGAGCAGCCGCTCTCTCCAGCTCACGTGCAGCCACCACCAAGAAGCAGTGGGGACCGGCTGCTCCTGGCAGCCACCCCGTGGCACTCTGGGCTGTGTCCTTGGCTCCTCGGATGGGCTGTGAGGCTGCAGGGGGGCGGGAGGGCACTAGCCTCAGACTCGCAGCCCCCGTTCCTCCTCTGCCGGCTCTGTCTATCCACGGAGCTGGTGTCCTTTTCTCTTCAACCTGTATTCGCCTCACCCATGACCTTCTGGCATCTGCATAGTTGGTTTCCTTTTGTCTTTTAGCTAAAGAAAAAGTACTGTGATTTCTTTGCTTCTGGTTTCGAGTCACTCTTTGTTCAGTAATGCACTTTATTTTATTGTCCAAAGAGTCAGGGCTCAGCCTGAGGGGTGGGAAGCAGCCTGCCCCCAGGCCCAGGCCCGGGCAGCTCAGCCACCTCCTGATACACGGAGCCAAGGCCCCCAGCCCCACCTGCATCCTCCCTGCCCTTGCGTGGACGTACCCTCTCAGGCCACAAGGCACCGTAACCCAGTGGCGGGCGGGGGGCAGTCGGGTGCCGGCCTCTGCCACCCAGCCTACTCCTGGTGCTCCCGCTTGGGGTTTGCAGCTGTGCCTTGGTTGGGTTCACAGTAGCGTTGCCTGGACTCCAGCCCTGCAGTGGAACCAATAAAAGTACCTGAAGCGACTGCCAGCGCCCCTTTGTCCTTCCTGGGCTCCAAGGCCTCTGCTTTCCCAAGCCTCATTGCGCCTACCTCTTTGGGTGACAGGGCGACTT
Source organism: Phacochoerus africanus (assembly GCF_016906955.1). Taxonomy (NCBI): domain Eukaryota; kingdom Metazoa; phylum Chordata; class Mammalia; order Artiodactyla; family Suidae; genus Phacochoerus; species Phacochoerus africanus. The sequence continues at coordinate 1,227,049 of NC_062557.1, forward strand.
TCCCCTCCACGTGTCACTGCCCTGTTTAGACTATTGAAGAGAGACCCCACTCCCCCCGCCCCCTCCTAGGCACTGTGCAAACATCCATGTGGCTGCTCCTGGGCTCTGCGTGGCGGGCCAGGGGCACTCAGCCAGGCAGCAGGGGATGGATGCCTTCGGGAAGCCCCCAGACTGCCCAGGGCGGGGGTGAGGCTGGAGATGACTTGCTGCCTGCGCTGAAGCCCCCCTCGTGGAGTGATGGCCAGGTATACCACTCTCCCCGGTATTCAGGTGCCAGCTCTCACGTGCACCGTACTGCCCACTCTTGGCCACTGGCTCACTGCTCCCTGAATACTGGCTGCTGCTGCTGCCTGAGGGGCCCTGCCTCAGGGTAAAGCAGCAGGCCTGGCCTGGGCTCTGGACCTGGGGTTTGGGGGCAGCGCTCCACGCTGGCCTCCCATCACATTCCTGAATTTGCCTGCTTTTACTGGCAGTGCCCTGCCATCTGTGCAGCTCAGGCTGCTGGCCTTGGTGGTTCTGTGACGTGATGAGGTTCTGAAACACCCCCTGCGCCCCGAAATCCAGCAAGTGGCGTGTACTGCTTAGAAATGGAACTCGGGGTCCTGGCACATTCAGTGTGTTGGTACATTCACTGTGCTGCCTGTGAGACAGGCTGACACAGCCTGTAGCTTCCCTGCGTGTGCCGTGGCCTGGCCCCCTCCCACCCCCTGCCGCTGCCTGGTGGTGGTTTGTTCTCGGGACCGTGACACACAGCCTCCATGTGCAGCATAGAAACTGTGCTGCCGTGTCTCAGGCCTCCTGCCACACACCGGTGCACACCCTCCCGAGGGACCCCTCCACATCACCCCAGAACTGTCTAAGCCCTTTGCTCGTGTCTGCAACCCTGGGGGCTGGAATTCAAGGCCCCCTCGCTCTTCAGGCTGCTGATGGCCATAAATCTATCACAGAGTGTGGGGCCTGCCTGGCTTGGGGCTGGGAGCCTCAGAGTCCCCTTGAGCAGGAGGGAGCGGAACAGGAATGACCCACCGAGCAGTGCCTGGCTCGTCAGGGCTAAACCTGGGATGTAGGTCCGGCGAGCTTAGCCCACTTCCTCCCAGAGCCACGTGGTCCTCTTATTCAGGACATTTCTGGCATAGTTCCTTTGATGTTGAACCTGTGGCCCACAGGGACTGGTGGTCAGAAGACTGGCTGGGGAGTTCCCCCTGTGGCTCAGTGGGTTAAGGGCCTGATGTCTCTGAGGATGCAGGTTCAATCCCTGGCCTCCTTCAGTAGGTTAAGCTTCCAGCATTGTTGCACGCTGCTGTGTGGGTCACACTTCCAGCATTGTTGCACGCTGCTGTGTGGGTCACAAATGCAGCTTGAATTCGGTGTTGACATGGCTGTGGCATAGGCCCCACCTGCAGCTTCCATCCACCCGTTGCCTGGGAACTTCCAAATGCCGCAGGTACAGCCATTTAAAAAAAAAAAAAAAAAAAGACCAGCTGAGAACACTTGTGCACTCTGGGGTGTGGGGGTGGGGGACTCATTTCTAATTTCAAAGGCCAGGTAGGAATAGGTGTCAGAAAAGGTGAAGGACAGACTGCAAATGCTACACTCGTGCTGTGTCCAACCCAGGAACACTGTGGGATTAGAACTTTTGCTACTGGTTCTTTGTGTTTTGCAGGTTTTTGCCTTGGTGAGGTCAGCTTAACTCAAGCTAAGAAAACATTGGGCAGCTGGACCCCCTCAGCTTGCCCTGTCTGGCCACACACTGCAGATGCCTCTCTCACTCATGGATGTCTGGCCTTGGAGACTTTCCCAGTGGCTTCTAGAAGGAGGCTGTGATTGACTGCAGTCACCTCTCAGGGTTGCTCTGGGCCTCTGCGTCTCATCCAGAGAGCTCTTGGGCCCTCTGGTCAGCACCTCTCACCAAAGCCTTGGAAGTCAGGGTTGGGAAGGAGAGGTGTTGGGCTCTGCCTTCAGCCTGACCCCCAGGCTGATTGCTGATGAGCTGCCCTTCTTCCTGAGACGGGGTCAGGTATTTTCTTTACGGTCCTCTACCCTCAACCCACAACAACTCTGGCTTACTCTTTGTCCCCACTGTCCAAACCAACGCATCCACAGACAGCATCAAGAGAGGGATACTTCTATCCGTGGTCGCGCTCAGACGCAGCAGTGCCCTGGGGATGTGGCAGGAGTAAGGTGGCTCAGCCGCTCCGAGCCGGAGCCCCAGCGCCGCGGGCGTGGCAAGACGTGAAGCTGTCCGACCCCCTGCTGGGCTTCACAGATCCAACCGCCCGTCGAAACCCTAGAAAGTGGCTTTAGGAGCGGACTGGCCGCTCGGAGGAGACGCGTTCTGATGGCCCCCGCCCTGGGGGAGCCGGCGCGGCCCTCGGAAGCACGGGGGAAGCGCGACGTGTGGGTTTCCAGGGGAGGCCCGGGGGAGAACGGACGAGCGGCAGGGCCAGGGCCTTGGGCTTCCCGCGTTTGGCTTTAAACGCTCTGGACCTTCGCCAAACCGCCCTGAGTCCACGAGCTTTACGCCAGCGGTCTGGCCCCCAGCCCGGTGCGCGGGACTCCGGGCCGAGGGCCCAGCTCTCCGCCCGGCCCCGCCCCGCCCACGGCCCCGCCCCCGCCGCGCCCCCCGCCCCCGCCGCGCCCCCCGCCCCCGCCCCCGCCGCGCCGCTTTACGGCGGAGGCCGCGCTGAGACCGGAGCGGCCGTAAAGCGCCCCGCCTCCGGCACGGGCGCCGCGAGGCCGAGCTCCCTCTGCGGCCGGGCCTCCCGGCGACTCCCGCCATGGCCGGCCTCGCGCCGCGGGTCGAATACCTGGCGGGCTTCTGCTGCCCGCTAGGGGGCCTGGCTGCGGGCAAGCCCCGCGTGCTGTGCCACGGGGCGGAGATCTTCCTGTCCACCGGGAGCGAACTGGTCTACGTCTACGACCGCGACGGGCGGCTGCTGACCGTGAGGGCAGGGCGGGGCCGGGAGGAGGGCGGGGCGGGGCGGGGCGGGGCGGGTCCCGGGCCGCGGAAGGGAGGGGGCGGGGTCCCCGCGGCGGGGCTCGGCCCGGAGGGGCCGGCGCTGCGGAGCAGTTCGGCCGCTGCCTCGCCGGGCGCCGCGCGCCCCGCCTGACGCTGCCTTCTCCCCGGGCGCCCAGGCTGTGTACAAGTTTCCCGGCCGGGTGTGGCACCTGGAGCTCCTGGCCCGTGGCAGGGCGCTCTACGTTCTCTGCGCCCGGAGCGGCATCTACTGCTTGTCTTTGGACCAGGCCAGCAGGTGAGGTTGGAGGCGCCGCTGCTCTGGGCGGGCCCTCACTGGCCTCGCCGCGGTCGAGGTCGCTACGGTCTCAGATGGGCTTCGCGCTGTCCCTGACCGGTGTTTCCCTGCCCTCCTCAGACACTGCCTCTGGTGGGACAGGGGGTTCAGGCAGCCGAGTCTGCCGCCCGGAGCAGGGTGCTGCCCCTTTGGCCTTGGCGGGGCCGCCATGTCACACCTTTGAGGCGGGTCTCTGTGTTCCTGGAGTCAGTGGCCAGAGGAGCCAGGCCCCCACCCCAGGTAGCAGTGCAGAGCCTGGATGCCGGCCCCTGCTCACGACTGGTTTAGCAAATAGAAAGGTAGCAGGTGTGAGTCACAGCGGAGGCCCCGGGGTGGGGGGTGGGGGGCCGACAGTTCTGTTGCGAGGAGAATTTCCTGTCCAAACCCCGTTTCTGGAAGCCTTGGTACAGCCTGTTGGGCGTGTGCCCCCAGGTGACTGGCTGGGAGCAGGGCAGTCCATGGAGCAGGTGGGATCCCTCCCTGTGCAGACCCCAGACCTGTCGTGTCCTGGGCAGGTTGTCACGCAGGAAGCTTGTGACCAGCAGTTCCCTGTGTTCTCGAAGGTCTGTGAGCCAGGATGGCAGGAATGACAGGGACGACCAGGACGGTGAGGACGGCGAGCCCCCTGCCCCTGTGATCCCTGTGGACCCAGGCGCCTGTGTCCTCCCTGATGCCACGCTGTGTGCCTTCACCGTGCTGGACAACGTGCTCGTCGCCCTGGCGCAGGGCCCCGCCCAGTGGAAGATGCAGCTGTTTGAGCGTCCCTGTCCGGGGCAGGACCCCCGGCCCGGAGGCCAGATTGGTGAGGTGGCGTTGTCCACCTGCACCCCCCCATCTGGGAGCCTGGGGGAGCCCGCAGCCCCCTGCTTCCTCCCGGTGCTGTGCTGTGCATCGCCGCCGGGCCCCGGGGTCTCTCACGGCCACCTGCAGGGCTCCGGGGGGGTCGCGCTGGGGGAGGCCCTCTTTGGCTTACTCTTTGGAGCCGACGCCTCCCTCCTGGAGTCGCCGGTGGTCCTCTGTGGCCTCCCTGATGGCCAGCTCTGCTGTGTGGTCCTGAAGACCCTGGCCACCTCCAGGTCAGCCCCTGGTGACCCGAAGGCGCTTGTCAAGATCCTCCACCACCTGGAGGAGCCCGTCATCTTCATCGGGGCCTTGAGGACAGAGCCGCTGGCCGAGGCTACGGAGGACGCCCACTCTGACTGCCTGGTGGCACTCGGGCACCATGGCCGGACCCTGGCCATCAAGGCCAGCTGGGACGAGGTGGGGCACCTGGTGCCAGAGCTGCGGGAGTACTGCCTCCCGGGGCCCCTGCTCTGTGCGGCCTGTGGCGAGGGCGGCCGCCTGTACCACAGCACCCCCTCGGACCTCTGTGTGGTGCACCTGGCTCAGGGAGGCTCCCCTTGGGACCCCATGCAGCCCACCGGGGCCCCAGGAGGCCTGCCCGCTCTGTTGTGTCCGGCCAGCCTGAGCGTCTGCAGCGTCGTCACCCTCTCTGTGTCATCGAGAGCGCCTGAAGGTAGGAACTGCGACGAAAACCGAGAGACGCAGTCCAGGGCGCCGGCCTCTCCTCCTCTGCCCGCCTCACGCCTCTTCTCCGTACCCCTGCCGGGGCAGGCCCACCCTCACCTGGCGCAGCCTCAGGGTCGACACTTCTTGTCCCCAGGTCCTGCGTGTTAGGGCGGGGCCTCTGCCACTCTGCCTGGGTGGGGTCTGCACCTGGGCGACTCGGAACAAGAGCATTTTTCGGGGACAGGTCGTCCGGGGGGAGTGCAGGTCGGTTCAGGTCTTTCCCTTACGCCTCTTTGGAAAACCGGAAAATGTCTGCTCCAGCTCCCTTGTGGCCTCCGACAAGCCCGCCCCGCCTGGAGGGCTGTGAGGTGTGTTCACCCAGGCAGAGCTCGGCCAGGTCTCAGCCATGGTGCCCAGTGTTGGGAGACAGGAGAGATCCCCTTTCCCCCAGGGCGCCTGCCTCTTAAGACAGCCCCCACGTGCACCACAAAGCTTGCTGTGGCCCGCACTTGACCCGTAAGAAGTGCTTTTCGAGGGAAAAGCCTGTTGTCTCCCCCGCAGGGAGTGAGGGTGCTGCACCCCTGGGTGGGCTCAGGCCTGGACCTCAGGGTCACAGGAGACGGAGCCTCTCTCCCAGGGGAACTCCCTGGTGGCCCAGGAGCAAGAAAGGAGGCTGAATGGTGCCGGAGAGGCAGCGGGCTTCCAGAGAGGCCACTGGAGGAGTTCCCGTCGTGGCTCAGTGGTTCACGAATCCGACTCGGAACCATGAGGTTGTGGGTTCGATCCCTGGCCTTGCTCAGTGGGTTAAGGATCCGGTGTTGCCGTGAGCTGTGATGTAGGTCGCAAATGCGGCTTGGATCCCGTGTTGCTGTGGCTCTGGCGTAGGCCGGCAACTACGGCTCCGATTAGACCCCTAGTCTGGGTATCTCTATATGCCACAGAAGCGGCCCTAGAAAAGGTGAAAAAAAAAAAAAAAAAAGACAGGCCAGTGGAGGAGGCCCAGGACCTGTGTGGTACCTGCTTCCCTTAGAAAACCTCAGAGCAGCTTTGCTCTTGGGGGCCCTGTTGGAGGGGCTGCAGCGACGCTTCTGGCCCTGGTCCGGCCCCTTTAGTCCTGTCCGTGTACCAGGTATTGCCTCCGTTGTGCTGATACTCTCTCCGGGGGTGGGCCCTTGACAGCGTGTGCCCGGCCCAGCATGCACCCCCGGCTCTCGGGACGGCCTCCCGACCTGGGCACCTGTCCTGCCAGGGCCCTGCTCAGTGCCCCTCCCCGCCTGTCGACCAGGCCCCACATGTGTCCACCCTCAGGTAGCACCGAGCTCCTGGCCCTGTCTGCCAGAGGCCGGCTGATGACCTGCCTCCTGGACCCACACTCGGAGGCGCCCTGTCCCACCCGAGTAACCGTGGCCAACGCCGGCCGAAAAATCAAGGAGCTGCTGTCTGGAATTGGCACCGTCTCTGAGAGGTGAGCAGGGCCGCAGCTCGGACAGAGGCTGGTGCGGCGTCCGGGGTGGTGGCGCCACTCTGAGCCAGCCCTGTGTCTTTGGCTCTGACCCCCATGACAGCCCCGGACGTCCCATTGCCTGGCCGAAGACAGCACTAAAAGCCAGCTGTGGGCACCAGGCCCCTGTGGTTTAGGGCACTTCCAGGGCGCCTGCCGTCCTCTAGGGCGTCATGGTGGTGTCACAGATAGGCCGCCTCGAGACATGTTGTGGCGCAAGCTGCCACCCCACCGTGGGCACCACCTGGCCCGGTGGCCCTGACCGGTGCAGGCTCCGTGAGCCCGGCGGGAGAGGCCAGGCCACTGAGTGCAGGCTGCCCAGCTTCGCCTCTGTCCTGTCCTCCTGCCGCTGGAGTGAAGGGCAGCGGGCGGGACCGAGGAAGAGCGAGGCCCAGGCCCGCCCTCAGCTGCCGCTCTGCCTCCAGAGTGTCCTCCCTGAAGAAGGCGGTTGACCAGCGGAATGAGGCCCTGGCGTGCCTCAACGAAGCCATGAACGTGAGCTGCGCCCTGCTGTCCAGCCGGGAGGGCCCCCGGCCCATCTCCTGCTCCGTCACCCCCGCCTGGAGCCGCCTGCAGCTGCAGGACGTACTGACGGCCACCTGCCTGCTGGAGAACAGCAGCAGCTTCAGCCTGGACCGGGGCTGGGCCCTGTGCGTCCAGGTGCTCAGCAGCGCCCGGGCCTTAGACCTGGACTCGGCCGGCTCAGCTGTCACCTACACCATCCCCCTGGACCAGCTGGGCCCTGGCGGCCGGCGGGAGGTGACGCTGCCCCTGGGCCCCGGCGAGGACGGGTCGCTGGACCTGCCAGTGACCGTGTCCTGCGCGCTCTTCTACAGCCTCCGGGAGGTCTTGGGGGGGGCCCTGGCCCCCAGGGACCCTTTCGAGGAGCCCACTTCCGAGGAGTGCCCCCCTGGCGTCCTGCCCGAGCAAGAGGGCGTGTGCTTGCCCCTGAGTGAGCACACGGTGGACATGCTACAGGGCCTGCGCTTCCCCGGCCTGGCTGCGCCCCCCGTGCGGGCCCCGGGCCAGCTCGGCCCTGCCGGGGACCCCATCCACACCTTCCTGCAAACTTGCCGCGGGCCTGGCGGCCAGCTGGCAGGACCCGAGTCCCTGCGGGCCAAGTACCTGCCCCCATCGGTGGCCACCATCAGGGTGTCAGCAGAGCTGCTCAGGGCCGCCTTCAGGGACAGCCACGCAGGTTGGTGACACTGACTGGCTTCGCTCTGGCCTTGGGCCCCCCCCCGCCCCTCTCCTGGGATCTGCCCAACCTCACGGCCGCGCCTCTCTCCCCCAGGAGGGCCCCTGTGCTCAGCCACCCTGCAGTGGCTCCTCGCCGAGAACACCGCCGGCGACGTCGTGAGGGCACAGGCGCTGTCCTCTGTCCAGGGGGTGGCCCCCGATGGCGCCGACATCCACCTCATCATCCGCGAGGCAAGCGGGGGGGAGGGCCCTGCTGCCGGAGGGCGTCGGCCTCAACGGCAGCAGCTCTGAGCCAGGGCCTCGCGCCCCTGGGGAGAAGCGGAGTCCAGGGTCCATCCTCCAGAAGCGTCCGAGAGGCGGGCTGGTGGGCGGGCCTCGTGGGGCTGCAGGCAGGGTCAGCTTCTCAGCGGCTCTGCGTCAGGACGTCCAGCACGCTCGACGCGAGCCCCCGTGCTGTGTGTGTGGCTCGGTCCCTCGCACCGGAGGCAACATGAGTGACTCCAGCACCGCCCCCCTCCCCGAGCTGCCCCTCCCTAGACCAGCAGGGCGCCAGGCCCCGTCCCAGAAGCCACCTGCCCGGGGGCGCTAGGACGGGCTCAGCCCTCCGGCCCTGCCCCTCGCGCACACCTTCCTTCCTGAGATCCCTGTTCAGGGTCCGACAGACCCCCGTGCTGCAGCATTGGAGGCGCTGGGGGAGCAGCCCGGTGGCCGGGGGAGGGGGGACTCGCCCAGGGTGGTCGGTGGAGGCCGCCCACTGGACGGTCCTTTCCGGTCAGGCCAAGACTGGGCAGGCTCAAGGCTCTGGGGCCTGCGGGTGTGGGGGGTGCCCCAGGGTCCCAGCAGGAAGGGCTTCTGTGGACGGCATCCTCCCGCGGTCCCTCGGGCCCCCAGGGCCTTGCCTCCTGTCCCGCTTCTCACCATCTCTCTCAGGTTTTATCTTTGGCCTGAAGGTGCTGGGCTGACCTCAGTCGCCCAGCCCCTTCCCCGTTTTCACACTTGAGACCCTGACCCGCTGGTGGGCCTGACATGAGCAGTGTGGGCCATGGGCGGGCCCAGGCATGGGCTGTCCGCGGCGGTGCAGCCACAGCTGTCGCCTCCCTCTGGAGCGCGTCCCCAGTCGCATGCTGCGGGGCCGGGGCTCTTCCGCAGACGTTTCCAAACAAGCAGCCCGGCTTTTGCTTGGCGGGCCGGTTCTTCAGGTGGTAACTGGCATTGGGTGTGGGGACCCAGACCCCAAGCCCCCAAGCTTTGCGGAGATGGGATGTAGCGTGGGGGCTCCTGCTGGCTGCAGCCCCTCAGGCGTGAAAGGGCGTGGGCAGCCAGCGAGGCTCCGTGTGTCTTGCAGGTGTCCGTGACCGACCTGTGCCCAGCGGGGCCCCTCCAGGCCGTGGAGATCCAGCTGGAGAGCTCCTCCCTGGCCAACATGTGCAGGGCACACCACGCCATTGTCGGGCGTCTGCAGGTCTGGCAGCTGGCTTTGGCTTGCACGGGAGGTCTCCGTGGGGGGGTGGGGACCATGGTGGCCTGTGGCTGCGTGCCCAGGGTGGCAGCTGAGCAGTGGGTGGTTGGGAGGTGCGTGGGGATGGGCCCGGCTTGGTTCCCGGCGGCCTGTGAGTACACGCGGCCCGTGGGTCGGAGGGAGACGTCCACAAGGCCTCTGTGTTCGGGGCAGAGGTCTGAGCCGGGCCCAGGGCAGCCCCCACCTTCTCCTCCCTGTTGAGCCTGCAGCCTTGGCTGCGCAGAGGGGTCTGCGGCCACAGCGTCCACCCGTTCCCATGCCTTCCCCTACGCGTGGCCCCTGCACCGGCCCCCAGCCCCCGGGAGCCAGAGAAGCTGCAGTTGAGCTCCGACAAGGATCGAGGCTGCTGTTCTAGACCCACCAGTCCATCCAGGCAAGCCTGGGCCCAGCCACTGCTGTGACCACCGTGCTGAGCCACCGTGGCACGTCCGAGGCTTCACGCCTGAGCTCGGGAACCTGGTTCCCCTGTCCCCTCGGCAGAGCTCCTGCCCCTGCATTTCTCCACCCTGTCGTCCCTCCCACCGGGCCCGAAACACTCAGGGCTCCAGACACACCGAGCGCAGCAGCCGAGACGTGGGCCGTTAGCGAGCAGGCGGAGCAGCGTGCCGCGCAGACAGGGGTGGCATCCCCGGGTTGCCACAACAGAGCCCCAGGGGACACTGCACTCAGCCGGGAGGCGGGATCCAAGTGGCAGCGGGGTGGTTGCTTCCGAGGCCTCTCCTGGGCGTGGGCCTGTCCCTCTGCCTGTCTGAGTCCTGATCTCAGCGGCCAGGGGCCACCCACGTGACCTCGCGTTACCCCGATGGCCTGTGAAGAGCCTCCCTCCAATCACCTCTGGGTGCTGGGGCTTCCCCAGGTGCGCTTGGGGGCTGTGATTCAGCCCCTCGTGGGGGGCTGCAGGCTCCTTGGGGGCCGCAGGCCTCTGTCCTCCGTGCTGCACCACGGCGCTCCCGTGACGGAAGTGTGCTCATCACAGCCGGCCTTCGCCTGGCCGCTCGGAATGTGGGGACCCTTTCGACGTGCAGCTCCAGCCACCCCTCAGGGTGACAGGCTCTCTTGTGTCCCCCTAGAGGCTGGTCGTGCAGCAGGCCGCCCGGGGCTCCAGCCCTCCTGACCTCCGCCTGCAGTATCTCCATCAGATCCAGGCCAACCACGAGGTGAGGCCCTTCGAGGGGCCGGTCCCCTGAGCCTTCCAGCAGCCTGGGGAGGGGCTTCTGGGGACACACACAAGCCCTTGGTGAGTGCCCATCTTGGTAGGGCCTCCCGGCCCTCGCAGGGACGCGGGGCTAGGCTCCTGCTGCAAGGGGACACTGTTGTCCCCTAGGGACGTGGTCTCCTCTCAGCCCAGCCATGCCTCATGTCTCGAGGGCTCATCGGGGCTGGGAGGCGTGTCCCACACACCAAGGACACGGCCACGTCCTGAGTAGGGTCGGCCTGTGCACACGGCGGGCGTCCCCCAGGGGGACCCGCTGCCGTGCCCGGTGGGAAGGTGGGGGCCTAGCGGCTGTCGCCCCCACCGGTAGACGCTGCTGCGGGAGGTGCAGACCTTGCGCGACCGGCTGTGCACAGAGGACGAAGCAGGCTCCTGCGCCACCGCCCAGAGGCTCCTGCAGGTGTACAAGCAGCTGCGCAGCCCCAGCCTCCTGTTGCTGTGACTCCAGGTGGGCCCCGGCTGGGTCGGGCCCCCTTCCAGCCCCTCTGGCGACTCAGGGCCTTCAAAGTTTCATGGAGAAAACCTAGCTGCTTTTCAGTCCTGGGCCCGGTGACAGCCAGGGGAGTGCTGGGGTGACTGCAGCCAGGCCCCCAGGCCAGGGAGGGGTGGGCTCAGAAGGGGGGGGCCTGGGCAGGCTCACCGGCCCTCCCGCTCACTCCTTCCTTCTCCCGGCAGCTGCCCGGCCTCCACGCTCAGCCTCCGCACTCAGCCTCTGCGCCCAGAACAGTGGGGCTGGACCAGCAGCATCCCGCCCACTTGGAAGCCAGGCCCAGGATGTGGGCTCCAGACCCCAGCGCAGGAGCGCCGTTGCCCTAGCGGCCTGCAGAGGCCATGGAGACGGGGCGTCTGGGTGGAGACTCAAGTGGGTGGGCTTTGGTGGGCCACGTTCCCGAGCCCAGGGCTTTTGTGGGCCACGTTCCCGAGCCCAACGCTTCCCCTCTTGGTCGCACTGCCCGCTCACCCCCAGACCTCTCGTCCAGCACTGTCCACAGCTGCCTGGCTGCCCACCCTGGGTGCCTCAGCCCTGCTTCTCTGCAGCCGCCGGGGTCACCAGGTGAGAGGGCGCCCCTGTGACCAAAGCACAAAGAGGAGCGGGGACTCCTACAGGTGCCTTGTGGCCAAAACATTCAACAACTAGGCGCCTCTGGCCGAGGCCAGCACTGTGCATCATTCCCAAGGGTCGCTCGGGGCAGGCAGCAGCCCCGGCGCGGCTCCGGTGCTTTGGGGAGGGTGGCTCTCCCCGACTTCCCGTGGTGCCCTCCTGCTGTGCTGCAGCCCGGCGAGACCTCTCGCCTCAAAGAGCGCCCCTTTCTGTTGCACTGCCTCGGCCTTGGCTGGTTTGTACTCTTCCATGCTTGGTCTGGGGGCGGCTTGGACCTGGGTTCCCGGATGCACCCCCAGCTTGGGGCCCCTGCCAGGCCTGGTGGCCTGCACTGCCCAGATGGGCCCGACTGGCTTCTCTGTGCCCCACGGTCCGGAGGAAGCCGCAGCGCCGGGGTGAGGTGGTCCCTGTGGCACCCACAGGTCACAAGGCTCCTCCCCAGGAGGCCCGAGGCCAACGCCTGGTCCCCGCCTGGAGGGAGAGGGGAGGTCACCACACAGACCCAGCACTGGAAGGCTCTTCAGGGCAGGAAGAGGGGCCGGCCCACCCTGTGCTGCCCTGTCTTCTCCAGAGGACGAGCAAGCCATCCACCGCCAGCATCGGTGGGCTCAGGTGGTCCTTACACTGCCTGGGGGGCACTGTGGCTCAGCCACAGAAGGGCCTGTCCTCCCTTAGCCCTGTCCCCAGGTGTTTCTGGGGGTCCCCTTCCTGTCACCTCCCTGAGTGCCATGGGGGAGGGTGGGGTGGAGTGGCTGGGTCAGCCCCCAGGGACCCCAGGGTAGGGGACAGCATGCACGGGGCCTGCTTTGCCTGCCACGGAAAAGGGTGGCACGTCCCAGGCCCTGCCCCAGCCTCCTCCCATCAGCAGCGCAGGCTGCCCGGAGCCCAGAGCTGACAGACCTAGTCTTTCAATCACCTGCCCAGACCCCAGCTGGGCGCCAGTCACAGAAGTAGGGGAGACACTGGAAGGGTTGCCATCTGCCCTCAGTCACACCCCCCCAGCATCTTGGCCCAGAGCAGCCCTGCTGTCCCGCTGTGAGAGCCTCAGCTGTGCAGATGGCAGGCACCCATGTAGAGCCATCTCCCCCAGGCACCTGGGGGTCACTCGGCCACCCCTGGTCCCCACGGGGCAGCTCCCGACGCGGGCAGCGATAGCCCCAGAGCCTGACCCTTCTACCGGGTGGGTCTCCAGGACAGCCCTCTGGATGTGGGTGCCAGGCTGCTTGTCAAGTCTGGCTTCCGGACAAGTGGAAGGGGCACCAGTGGGGAGAGGCTCCTCTTGCCGCCAGGGGCCCTGGCAGCGCGGGCACCAGGCCAGTACCAAGGCCCACCCTCCCACGTCAGATGCACGTCGCAGTCTCCAGAGATGGAGAGCTGCAGACAACCGGGAAAACGAGCAAGAGAGGCAGGAAGGAGGGACAAATGGGAAACAGGCAGGAGTTCCCGTCATGGCTCAGCGGCAGCAAACCCAACTAGGATCTGTGAGGACGTGGGTTCGATCCCTGGCTTCACTCAGTGGGTTAAGGATCTGGCTCTGCCGTGAGCTGTGGTGTAGGTCACAAACGCGGCTCGGATCTAGCGTTGCCGTGGCTGTGGTGTAGGCTGGCAACTGCAGCTCCAATTCGACCCCTAGCCTGGGAACCTCCATATGCTGTGGGTGCAGCCCTAAAAAACAAAAACAAACAAACAAAACCCAGCCGGGAGGTGACAGAGCAAGCTGTGGCTTGCGTCGGTGTTGATCGGCTGGGTGAACACACAGGACTAGGGGTCCCAAGCACCTGACGGACACAGGTGTGCAGTGGGGGCCTCGGGCCACAGCCAGGGACGAGGGCTGGTGGCAGTCCACAGCCAGCTGCTCCAGTAGCCACCCAGGCCACAGATGTGAGCCCGGAGCCCTCACCTGCTTGGGTGCCACCTCTCAGGCCCCCAGAGCAGGGCCAGGGCATCGTGCTGGCCACCAGTGGGCCCTGTGCTGATCCTGCTGTGTGCGAGCAAGGCCCCAGGCAGGTCCCAGAGGAGTCTGCACTGGGCGCCGTGCCCTGCTCTGCTCCCCAGCCCAGAGTGCAAGGGCATCCTTCCGCCACCCCCAAACACTCTCTCCTGCCTCCCTTCTCCAGCCACTGCCCTGGGCCGTGGGGGCTCCAGCAGCTAGTGTCTGAGGCTGAGAGCACTGTATGGCTGAGGTCAGCAGAGAGAAGATGCCTCCACAGCGCCCTCTGGAGACAAGGAAGTGCCTAGTAGGTGGGCCCCAGCCCTCCCATCCCAGATGCCACCAGGGGGCAGTGGAGACAGCAGCTCAGGGCAGCGACTCCTCCCCTCTGCCCAGGGCTCCTACATCTGATACTTGGAGGGTTGGTTGGAGGCGGCTGGCATTGGTCACCCTCTTGGTCCCTAAGGTGAGGGGAGGAGAGCCAGGTGGAGGGTCCGACAAGGGGGCCCATGGAGGGGTCCTAGTTGGTCTTCCCCACCCCCAGGGTGCCTCGTGGTCCCTTCCTGTCCTCCCAGTCTCTCCCCGAACCTGAACCTGCCCCTGCACCCCTTCCTCTCCCAGAGCTCCTCCCACTGGAGGGCTGCCCGGGGCGGGGAGGGGCCGCGGACCTGGAGGAGGACTCGGTGAGGCCATCTGTGTCCGAGCTCTTCTCCTCCTCCCAGCTCTAGACTCTTGCTCAGTCTGTCCCCCTGCCCTCCATCGCCCCAGCGCTCAAGGGCCAGGCCAGTCCCAGGGGTGTGCCCCCACCCCCTCCAGTGGACCGGGTTACCCAGCCATCCAAGAACGCTGGCCTGGGTGGGGTTCCTTGGGCGGGACCTGGGGAGTTGGGGCTGCCAGCTGGCTTAGGGACCATGGGCCTTGTCCCTGCCATCCACCTCTTCTAGGCTGGGCAGGGCTGGGTAGCGGCGGGCGGAGCAGCTCTGTGTGGGAGGGGTGGGAGTCTCTCTCCATCAGGCGCCCCTGGTTTCCCTAGGACCCCGCCCCTGGGACCGAGACCTCCAAGCGCCCGACCTGCCAGGGCCTGGGACCCTCCCGGCTGCCCCACCCCCACCGCGGTCCTGCTGGGTTGGGGCTTCGCGGGGAGCTGGGAGGGCGCGGCAAGTGGACGCCTAGGCCTGGCTTCCAGAATGGGGGGCGTGGGCGCGCGACGGCCCATCGGCCGGGCCCTCCCGCTGGACAAGCCCCGACCTGGGATCTCCCGGGCATGAGGGATGGAGGGCCAGCGGCCACCGCGCCAGCCCCAGGGCAGAGGGGCCGCGGAGGGCGGCGAGGCGGCCCCCGCGCGCGCGCGCGCCCCGCCCCGCCCCCAGCGGCGCCACCGACCCACGAGCCGCGGCGTCGCAGACACGGTTTAATGGGGGACGGGGTGGGGGCGGCGGCGCTCAGTACTCCCAGAGCGCGACCCCGGCCGGCGCGTCCGCGTCCGCGCGCAGCAGCCCCGAGGCGCCGCCGCGCAGGTACTTGCCGCTCCGGGCGCGGATGGCCAGGCGGCCGCGCTCGCGGAACTCGAACAGAAAGTCCTCGGCGCGCTCGCCGTCGCTGCACACGCTGCCGTGGCTGCCGGTGTGCCAGAACCCACCGCCGCGGCCTGCGGGGCACCGGGCGGGCGTCGGCCGGCGGCTCGCGCCCCCTCGCCCCCGCCCCAGCCACGCCGCCGCCGCCCCCCCGCGCGGCCCACCTCGGATCTGGTAGGCGCCGTCGCTGAAGCTCAGGTGGAAGACGTCGTAGACCGAGCGGTTGGTGTCCAGCTGGTTGGAGCCGCGGCGGTGGCCGACGAAGCCGTCCAGGCCGCGCAGCACAAGCAGGGGCCGGTTGATGAGCTTGAGGATGAACTCCTCGTCCTCGCCTGGGGGGAGAGGGGGCCGAGGGCCCGTAAGCGGGCTCCCTCAGAAGAGCTCCGGGCCCCGACGGCTGCCACTGCCAGCTGCCTTTGTGACTTTGGCCAGGGTCCTGCAGCCACTGGCCAGCATCCCCAGAAGCGCAGCAGGGACAAGCGCAGGGACCTGGAGCAGCAAGTAGGACTAAGGCGGCAGGCCCCCCCTGGAAGGGGGGGGGTGGGCAGCTCGGTGCAGACAGGGTTGTAGCTGGCACTGCTCCCAGGCAGAGGGCCCAGCCCCCGGCCCCCAGAGCCGGAGGGTCGTGCTCACCCACGAAATCGCTGATGGCTGCCAGCTGCCCGTTCTTCTTCATGCACACGTAGCGCCCGTTACTGGCCTTGAGAGCCACGCGCCTGCCCCGCCACTCCATCTCAAACATGGCATTGGCAGAACTAGAGCGAGCAGATCAGGACCCCTCAGAAGGGCCGAGCGTGGGGGCTCAGGGTCCGGCCTCCCCACCCGCCTCGAGTCCAGTACCCCCCTCAGAGAAGGGCCAGGCACCGCCATCAGGAGCTGCCTCTCTCCCCAGGGGCGTTCTGCCCTGGCGGGCTGTCACAGGGGTCCCCGTGTTGAGGAGGAGCTGGGAATGCAGAGGGGGCGGTCATGGAGGTGCTGCTGGTGCCGGTGGGGGCAGAGGAGGCGGTAGTGACCCTGGCAGAGGTGGTGCTGGCGGTGGTGACGGAGGTGACGGAGGAGGACGTGGTGCTGGAGGTGGTGCTGGGGGGGGGGGTGATGCTGGTGACGGTGGGGAGGTGTGGTGCTGGGGGGCGGGACTCACACTTGCGTGGCTGTGGCCTGGATGCCCCCGTGGGTGACCAGGGTCCAGTAGCCCCCGGTGCTGGAATAGAAGGTGCACTTCTTTGTCTCTTTGTCGATTTGCATCAGGAAGGTCTCATGATCCAGCTCTTCGTCTTGGTTGGCTGAGACATTGACCCCTGGCGGGAGGAGACGGCAAGGCCCTCACACCTCACCCTGGGCGGGGCAGGGAGCAGAGGGACAGGGAGGGAGGCCTGCTCCTGGGGCAACCCCGCAGGCAGCGGGGCCTCACTTAGAAGCCCCTGGGTGTGGGAAGCCGTGGAAGGCATGTCTCCGGGGGTTCTGCCCCAGGGCCGTGTGGGCCCCTGCCCCTGCTCCCTAAGGCGCTTGCCCAGCTCCCAGCACCGCCCCGGAGCCAGGCCCTTCCGTGCCTGCAAATCCTTGCTCTGCTAATCGGGGGTAAGCTGCTTGTCCTGCCCTGGCGACAAGGACTCACCAGCCTCTATTTTTATCTCTCTCTAAGCCCCTGGGTGGACGCAGGGGTCCCTGCCCTCCTCCAGACGCGGCTCAGGACACAGCGGGGGGCCTGGGAGCAGGGACCGCCCCCCCCATCACCTCCCAAGCCCTCCACTCACGTTGTGTGGCCTCCCAGGAGCCCTGAGGGAGGGCAAGGCTCCCTGGGGCTCTGCCTGGGCTTCCTGGGCAGAGACGAACGGGGATCTATGGCCAGGTGGACGGCAGCAGGCAGTGGAGCCCCCAGTACCTCCCCATAAACCACATCCCTGTTCCACCGCAACTGGCCACTCCAAGCGTGGGGCAGATGACAGGGCTCCCCTGAGGCTGGGCTCCAGGGGCTCCCCTGAGGCTGGGCTCCAGGGGCTCCCCTGGGGGAGGAGGAGGGGGTGGGGCAGAGCCCCATCAGGGCCTGAGGCGCAGGGCCACCCAGACCAGAGGCTGTACCCTCCAAAGCCCGCAGGCTGGGGTCTGTGTCCCCTCTCGCACACGACCCTGCTCAGAGCTGAACCACGAGGCCCAGCATTTTCACCACCAAGCCCACCAACCCATCAGCAGTGCTGCTGCCCTGAGCCCAAGATCAGTGGTAACAAAATGGACAACTGCCCTCGCCCTCCTGGCTCTGGTCCTCAGGGAGGGGCGGACCCAAGGCCTGTGACTGCCTTGGCCTTGGCCAGGGTCGCCCTTACTGAGGCAGAGCTGAAGAGGTGAGGGGACCCCCCTGCCGGTTCTAGGGGAGGAGACCAGGGGCCCTAGGCTGCGGCCACACTCCTCCGCCTCCATCTCCCAGGCCGGCCCTGGTGGCGCCCCGGGCACAGCCCCCTCACACCCCCGCCAGACAGGATTGCTGCCCAGGGGCCCAGACCTTGGGGTGGGAGAGGCTCACTGCTTCATGCCAGCAAGGAGTGCAGCCCCAGCTGTCCCAGGAGGGACAGATCCAGTGATGGGTGTGTGAGCAACAAGGGGTGGCTGAGAGCCTCACAGGAGAACTTTCCTCACTCCTACAAGGCACAAGAAGAGCCACTGTTCCTCTTTCCTTTGGACTTTGCCTGTCTGGATGGGAGGCCTGGAGCAGCGGCCGCCGTCTTATGACCATGAGGGCACCAGCCTGAGCTCACCGCTGTCCCAGGAGAGCAGTTCCCCAAAGAGGAAAAGCAGAGGACCTTGGCGATGTCCCTGAGCTGGCCATGGTGCCCGACGGGGACCCTACCACCCCATGCCTCCAGACTTCCTCTCATGCGAAATAATCAGTGTCCTTATGGCTTAAGCCAATTTGCGACCATTTTTCTGGTACACGCAGCAAGGAACACAGCCTGCTGGGCCACCAGGCCCCCGCACAGCACCAGAGAAGGCCGGCAGCGGGCGCGGCAGAAACAGGCAGGGTCTGGCTGCTGGAGGCAGCAGGTGGAAGGAGATACCGAGATGCTCAGATGCCCAAGGGGAAGGAGAGGGGTGTGGGAGCTGCCTGGCCAGCAAAATGACCGGGATGGTGGCACCACTGCTCCACTCTGCAAAAGCCGCCACTCCAGGCGCCTCGGAAGCTGGTGGCGCCACCTCCTTGTTCCCCGCCCCCTGCCATCCCCCAGCATGGAGATGCCACGTTCCGCTTCCTCGAATCACGGGTAACTAAGTCCACATGCCAACATCTCTGGGCCAGGCCAAATGCCCCGGGCTTATCACAAGCAAAGCAGGGAGGCAGATATGGGGCTCTCTGGCCTCTATGGGGCAGGGGGCGGCCCTGGTCCTTCGCGGAGGCTCCCCCCATCAGGGATGGGGTCAGAGGGGGGGTAGTCCAGAGAATGAGCCAGGGTCGATACAGCTACCCTCCCTCACCCCCGCCCCCACCGCCCCCCCCCCAGCGTCACCACCGCCCCCACTGCCACCACACAAGTCTCACTCACAAGCCGAACATACTTTGTATCCAGCATCTCCTGTGACTCACAGAGAAAGCTCGTCACGCTGCTGCCCACCTGTTACCGACACACCAAGCATGGGGGCCTTGGGCTAGGCCAGAAAGCGGTGTGGCTAGACAGAGGGACATGCGACGGGGAGGCCCAGGGCTCTCTGTCCTCTGCCACAGCCCAGGACCCCACCACACACCGCAAGTGCTCGGCCGAGGGCGTGGAACGCTGGTCCCGGGTCTGCACTGCCTTGAGGCCCAGACTTGAGGTGCTCAGGGCTGGGCCTCTGCTGTCCGGACCAGGTGGTGGCAGTGAGCCGGGGCAGGGTGGCCCGGCCACTCCTGGATGCACAGAGCCAGGAGCCCGAGCAGGCAGGTGATCTTGTGCAGACCGGCCCACCGGTCGCATCAGGGAGGTGACCCATGGCCCAGGGTTTGGGGGAGCCCTGCCACATCTGCTGGGCGGAGAGTGTCTCCCCGCCAAGGAGTCCAGGCATGGAGGGGCCCCTTGCATCCCCCTGAACTGGAGGGACTGGGGCCAGAGGAAGACACCCCCCCCCACCCCAAGTCAGGCACGTGGAGGGGTGGGGGCGGTTGCTGTGCCACACTCCACGCCCCTGGCTCCTTGCCCTGCCCTTGGTCGCCTCCCCAGCTTTGGTTAAAGTTTAGAAGTGCAGAGGCAGAAAAGAAGGGGGGCGGGGCCTGAGCCTCCCCCGGCCCCCGCCCCTCTTAGCCCTGGGCCTGGGTTTGCTCCAGGCGGGATGCGGCCCTCCCTGCCATTCAGCAGCTGTCCAGCAGGCCCAGGGCTCTGCCGAGACCTCCTCCCGCCATCCCGAGAACCAGGCCTGCCCCCTCCCCCGAGACCCCGAAGCCAGCAGCCTTCGGGGGAGACCCGACCCAGCCACCCTCAGTGGGTGCTAGCACACCCTGTTCCCCGCCACCAGCCACGGTGCCACTCCCTGCGCGAAGCCCCCACCGGGCACCCTCGTTACCTTGCCGCACAGACACGTAGCGGTGGTTGGCGGCCAGCAGCACCACCTGCGGGTGACTCTCCTCCAGGTCGAAGAGCTCGTCCTTGCCGGGCCGCGTGTTTCGGCCGGCCCTGAGCGTGCCCGCCGGCCCCACGGGCGCCAGGTAGCGGCCATCGCAGTCCTTGAAGGCCAGCTTGCCCGCCTTGAACTCCAGCGTGTAGCAGGCGCGGGCCTCGGGCTCCCAGACGAGGCGGCCGTCGCTGCGCAGGTAGCGGCTGTCGCAGGACTTGAGGCAGTAGCGCCGGTTCTGGAAGATGAGCGTGAAGAGCGCGTCCACGCCCCACGGCGTGTTGCTGTCCGCGGCGATCTCGTCCTCCTGCGGGCACAGGTGCGCGTAGCGCCGCCGGCTCACGCTCCGCAGGTGGGCCTGCGGGTGGATGGCCAGGTGCACCGTCCACAGCTCGGCCGGGGTGATGGCCGTGGCGAAGCAGGACAGCTGGTCCTCGGTGCCCCCGAAGAAGCGGCCGTGCGGCTCGGACTGCAGCACCCAGCGCCCGTCGGGCTGCGGCAGGACCAGGAAGCGACAGTCGCGGCCCGGCTGCTCCACCTCGCAGGCCACACGCCCGTCCTCCTCGGCCGACAGGTAACGGCCCAGGTGGCTGCTGCGCAACAGCACGGCCGTGCCAAGCCCCGGGTCCGGCTCCAGCACCCACATCTGCTTCCTCTTGAGGCTGAGCGCCGAGGCGTTGACCGTGAAGCCAAAGCTCTCAGCCGTCAGGTAGCGGTCAGTGTCATTGACGAGGCCAAACTGGATCTTCAGCACCTGGTGCAGGCCGTTGGTGGGCATCCTGGGGACCGGCTGACGTCCCCGAGAAGGGCCGGCAAGCTCTCTCTGGGCGCTCACGGCCCCCGAGGGCCCCCAGAGGCCCGGGTCGGCTGGGTTGGCCCGTGGTCCCCCGGCCCGGCCGGTGTCATGGACCGGCTGCCCGCTCGGACGCTGCCTCTGACCAGCGGTCACCGGCCCGGGCAGCTCTTACATGGCCAGCGGGTGGCAGAGGGCGGGCGGGAGGGCGGATCAGAGCCCGGCCGGCTTAGGAAGAGCGGCTGCCTTTCGTTACCCCAGCTTGGACTCCAGCCAGTACCGGACTGGCCAGGGGCCGGAGCCCGGGGCCTGGGGGGCTGGGAGAGCGCCACCCACCGCAGGGCGGACTGCTGCCTTGTCTTTGCTGGCAGCTCCCGGCCCCAGGCTGGTGCCGGGTCCCCGCACCGCCCAGCCTCTCTCCACCTCGCCCCCCACCTCGGGGCCCCCGGACCCGCTGCTCAGACTTGGCGGTCCAGCCCGGCCCTTTCCCGAGGTAGAGAAAGCCGCCTGGTGGAAAACTCGCATGTGGCCGCAACCCGATCGCAGCCCTCCACCCTCAGCCGCCAGATCCAGTTACTGCTTCTCTGATTCCTGCTGCCAGGAGCACAGCAAGGCCCCCACCGGGGCGGCATCCTGCACCGTGCCTCCAGCAGCCCCGGGGCCGGTGCTGCCCAAGGGTGGCTTACGCCTGGGAAAGTGGCAGGCAGGGCTGTCGGTGCCAGTGAGCGGGCCGGGCACCCCCATCCTGGCACCCAGATCCAAGGCGGGTGTGGGAAGGCAGCTGCTTGGCCGAATTCACACTGGCCAGCCCACCTGGCTGTGCTGGGCCCGGGGAAAGGCCCCAAGTTTGGGCTGAGGTGGCAGCTGTGTGTTGGAGACCGTGAGGCCCGCCTCATGGGCTGCACAGTAGGATGGTGACACGGGAGTACCCGCACGGAGCACACACGGCCTTGGCAGCTCAAGGAGGTGACAGCCCGTGGGACCCAGGGTCAGAGGGCCAGGCTGGGAGCTGAACTCTGTACCCTGAGCAACTCACAAGGTTCACGAGGTTGCCACTGACTTCTATGGGTGAGCTCTGGTGACGCCGGCCCTGATGGGTGGCCTTAGGAACCCCTGAACTGCCGTTCATGGCCACACAGCAACTGCCTTGACTCTGGGGTCTTCACGGGTTGGGTCCCAGGACCACAGAGGGCAAAGCCTTCCCAGCAGAAGGGTGAGGCCAGCAGGCTGGGAGAAGCCAGAGCCGACGACCTCTGACCCCAGCCGCCGGGGCCACCCCCGTGCACCCCTGCCTACGCTAGCCCGAGGCGGGTGTCTTCGGGGGCTGCCGTGGGCCCACTCACTTGGCCCTGCCTGCCGTGGGCCGGCTCTCTTGCACCTGCCTCAGCAGCCAAGAGCCAAGTAGTGAAACCAGAGCTGCCCATCCTGGGCCCGGGCCAGCTACGGTGTCCTCTTCCCATCACAGTGTGTGACCCTCGGGCCTCCCTGGGGACCAGGGCAGGGAGCCACAGGGCACTCCCAGCCATGGTCTCCAGCCTCACCCGTGCTTACGGGCCCTGGGTGCTTCAGGCATCACCCCTCCATCCTCTGGGGGCAGGTGGGAGTCCGACAGAATGAAGGGCCTAGGGCTGGGCCTGCATGGGCCCTAGGGGCCGGGTGGGCACATGGGCACACAGGCCACGGTCAGAGAGTGGGCACAGGGTCAGGAGTCTCTCCTCCATTTTCCAGGTCCTAGGTAGGGACCTCAGCAGGCACGTGCAGACGCCGCAGAGCGAACCAACCCCTCGCTTGGGGGGGTTCCCTGGACTTCAGGGAGACGAGCCTGCACACAAATCCCCATGACAGCAGTGCCCGCCGCGGGCCGGCGAGCGAGCCGGTCTTGGCGCTGCCTGTGGACTGGTGACGTCCCCCTCTGAGACCCACACATTTTTGGGGCATCACTGTGTGCCCAGTAAGGCTGTGTGCCAGGTGCCCCACGGTAGGGAGATACAGTCTGGGGTTGCACCCTCTCCCCAGAGATGAAACCCACGCAGAATCCCACCACGTTCCTGGGGGACCGAGGGCCCAGGCCTTGATGCCAGGGAAATGCCCGGTTTGGGGCAGAAACCGGGCTGTGATCCACACCACAGCTTCCATGTGCACGGGGGCCCCGAGGGGAAGCTGCGCCCCCGGCCACCCCAGGTACGGGCACTGGTCACTCCTCCGCACCCCACTCCCAGCCCGGCTGCAAAGGAGCCAGCACACCCCCATTCAGCATGACGGCCTCATTAGGGCTGAGTGCTGCTGGCAGGGCGTTCACGGGCATCACGTGCTGCCAGGTGCTAAGTGGGCCTGGCTCCAGGCAGCCTCTCAGCAGCAGAGCCAGAAGTGCCTGTGGCCTCTCAGTTCCAGGGCCCTGCGGCCCCAGGTGGCGATGGGGTGGGGCTGCCTGGCACCACCTGGGGGTGGGAGCCACAGGGTGGCTTTTCAGGCGCCTGGGGGACAGGCAAGCCTTCCAGCATAGGCCTGCTTGAGAGGAGTTGCTCACGTGGATGCCCCACCCCCAGCACACCGCCTGGGATCCAAGGCCCGGCGCCTGGTAGGGTCCTGGGTCCTTTCTGGATCCCCAACAAGGTTCTGGCACCCAGCTGGTACTTAGTAATCTTGTGGGTGTTCCCCCTGTGGCTCAGTGGGTTAAGAACCTGTGTCTGTGAAGATGTGGGTTTGATCCTTGGCCTCGCTCAGTGGGTTGAGGATCGGCATTGCTGTGAGCCGCGGTGTAGGTCACAGATGCGGTTGGGATCCCACAGTGCTGTGGCTGTGGTGTAGGCTGGCGGCTACAGCTCCGATTCGACCCCTAACCTGGGAACCTCCATGTGCTGCACGTGCGGCCCTAGAAAGAAAAAAAGAAAGCCTGTGAGTGTTTGCGGTGGGGGTCCCCGTGTGTGGGCGCAAGTGCACAGGATGGACCGGGCCGAGCGAGCCCCAGCCGCCTGCTGGGCCACCCCAGCCTGGAGCCGCAGCTCTGGATGCGGGCCTCGGAGCCCCTCGCCCCTCGTGGCAGGACGGTCAGGCTGTGCACACCCAAGGGCTGCTTCCGAGGCGCATCACACCCCAGGTGTACCGACACTTGTCCGAGAGCCTGGCTGGGCTGGCAGCACCCTTGGGCCATGGGGAGCACCCGGGTCACAGGACCCCGGGCAGCCCTGTGGCCGTGCCTCCTGCCAGGACGTGTCCACACGACAGCCCCACAGGTGCCCACCATTCCCCGTCCAGCCTGCCCTCTGGGACATCCCAAGTCTCGGCCACTCTGGGAGTCCCACTCATCTACCCCCGGCTCGCTTCTGAACCTTGTGTAGTTCTCTCCCCAGGGCGGGGCGTGTGCCAAGCACGTGCCCCCTGCCCTGGGCCGGCACCAGCTTCCTGGACCACACCACGGCAGAGACGTCACACTGTTTGCTTGAGGGGAGCTGCACCTTGGCCCCTACTTCAGGGAGCAGCCATCTGCAGGTGAACACAGCCCGCTGGACCCTTCTGGCCACAGCTGGGCCCAGAAGGCGGGGGTTGCCTCAGCTGTCAGAAGCCACCCCCCCATGCCCCGGCACACCAGGCTGGGGCCGATCCTCGGCCTCCTGCCCCTCTTTGTATCCAGCTGGGGCCAGGACCAGAGAGAGCCTTAAAGACCCCTAGGCCCCTGGCATCGCCCTGGAGCTCTCAGGAAACTCTTCCTTTCTTGGGGTGCTGGGCGATGGGCAGGTCCTCCCCCTCCACCCAGTCAGGCCTCTCTGGGGCTAACAGGAAAAGACCCCCACCCATGCACGTCTAGACAGCTGGCCCTAGATGCTAGAGCCCAGCCTGGGCTCCTGCCAGCATGCCGCCTGCTGTCATGGTGACTGGCGCGTGCACCAGGCTTGGTGCCCGGGCAACGCTGATGCTGGTGGTATGAGCTGGCACAGGCGCCGAGTGTGTGCAGGCTGGGGAAGGGCCCTCCCCGCCTCAGCTGGCCTGGAGCCCTGGAAACTGGGAAATGGCCCAGGATGGGGGCTGGCAGCGCCCCTCCCCACCCCGGCTGAGGGACCGCCACGGGTCGCACCTTTCCCAGACTCAGGTCTCAGGGTCCAGCGCTAAGCAATGCCAGGCAGCCCCTTCCCGCAGGGCAGCGAGCCTCTGGGGGTCACTCCTCACAGCAGATCCCCAGCGCGCCCCGCCCCACCTTCCAGAGCCTGCGCCTCAGCCCCAGGCCCTGCTGGCTGCTGCTCTGGCTGGCATTCCCCACCCCACACCCAGATGCCCTGCCCCTCCTGGGGCCGGGCCACCCTG
This sequence comes from Phacochoerus africanus, assembly GCF_016906955.1. Lineage (NCBI taxonomy): Eukaryota > Metazoa > Chordata > Mammalia > Artiodactyla > Suidae > Phacochoerus > Phacochoerus africanus. Next base: position 1,251,554 of record NC_062557.1, read on the forward strand.
GCAGGCCCCCTGCCCCCCCCCCGGGTTCTGTGGCCCCACAAGATGAGGGCCCCCCTGCTGGGCCAGGGGCTGCTGGGCTCAGCGTGAGGCCCTGATTTCCTCACTCCTGGGCCCATCGCCTGCTCCCGGGGTCCAGCTTGGCAGGCGCCCAGGGTCCAGCCTCCTGCGTTATCCCTGAGGCCGGCCCACAGCTTGGTGTTCTCATGATTTTTTCATGGCAGAGCGCTCTGCTGCCCCGCAGTTCCACTTACACAGGCGGCGGGGGCCGCGGTTGGTTTACTGCAGGCCTGCAGGTGGTTTAGGGTGACAGGTCCCCTCGGCAGGGCAGCGGGGAGAGGACTCCTGTGCGTCTCAGACGGCGCTGTGCGCGCAAATCCTGGGGGAGCCCACAGCCCCGCAGGTGACCGGGGCAGCCTCCACCCAGCCCGGCCGTGTCCTCCTTCACACGAAAACGCACACACACACACACACACACACGTGGACCCCCAAGCAAGCGGCTGAATCTCTCTGCCCAGGCTCCGCCCATCGTGAAAGAGGCAGACAATCAGAGGCAGTGACTCAGGACCCACTCGTGCCAGAAACCTTGCCCGGGGCCCAAAGAGGACCACGTTCCATCTCTGCCTCCTGGGCCCAGACAGAAGTGGGCCACGGCCTCGTCCTAGGGTCAGACAGGCTGCGCACACGGCCCCCTCCTTTGGCAAACGGCTCCCGTGGGGCCAGGGCTGTGCCGCTCAGCTCGAGGCATCAGGGCTGCTCTGCTTCTGGTAAAAATCCCCCCACTGTGGCACGGGGGATGAGACATCCAACGGCAGTGGCTAGGGCCACCGGAGAGGCAAGGGCTGGATCCCAGGCCCAGCGCGTTGAGTGAAAGGATCCCGCTTTGCCACAGCTGCGGCACAGGTGTCAGGTGCGGCTCGCGTTCAACCCCTGGCCCGGGCACGTCCACATGCCTCGGGCGTGGCCATAAAAACAAAACAAAACCGGAGTTCCTGTCGTGGCATAGCGGAAATGAACCTGACTAGGAACCATGAGGTTGCGGGTTCGATCCCTGGCCTTGCTCAGTGAGTTAAGGATCTGGTGTTGCAAAAAGACAGAAAAAAAAAACCAAAAAACCAGTAGAGGGAACAGGACAGAGACCCTGGGGATTAAATAAGTTATAGGTGAGGACAACTGAATGCAATACCAGATCCTGGATTAGGTCAGGAAAAAAATGCCATGGAGAACCTTACCGGGACAAGCATTGTCATTGAACTCTAGCCTGCAGATTAGAGGAAGAGGGTCAGGCTGGTGTGAAGTTCTTTTTTTTTTTTTTGTCTTTTTTGCCTTTTCTAGGGCCGCTCCCACGGCATATGGAGGTTCCCAGGCTAGAGGTCGAATCGGAGCTGTAGCCACCGGCCTACGCCAGAGCCACAGCAACGCGGGATCCGAGCTGCATCTGTGACCTACACCACAGCTCACGGCCATGCCAGATCCTTCACCCACTGAGCAAAGCCAGGGACCGAACCTGCAACCTCATGGTTCCTAGTCGGATTCATTAACCACTGAGCCACAACGGGAACTCCTGATGCGAAATTCCTGACGTGGTCACTGTGGTTGTGAAAAACAAGGACCCTGTTCTTCAGAAGAAGACACTGAATGGCAAGGATGTCTGAGACCTACTCACAAACAGTTTAGAAATGAAAAAGGTCGAGTTCCCTGGTGGCGCAGCTGGTTAAGGACCCGGCGTTGTCACTGCTGTGGTGCAGGTTCAATCCCTGGCCCAGGGACTTCTGCAGCCATGGGTGCAGCCAAAAAGAAAAAAAAAAAAGGAAACGTTACAAAGAAAACAAGGCAAGTGTGATAAATGGTAAATTTAGTAAGTATGAAATAATCTCAACAAGTTTAAAACTATAAGTACTAGAATTTTAAATTCCACTGCAGGGTCAGAAGAGGTCAAAAAAGGCAGTCAAAAAAATGAAGAGGAGTTCCCTGGTGGTGCAGTGGGTTAAGGATCTGGTGTTGCTGTGAGACGTGGTGCCCGTCGCAGATGTGGCTCGGATCCCTCATTGCTGTGGCTGTGTGTAGGCCAGTAGCTAGAGCTGCAATTCGACCCCTAGCCTGGGAACCCCCATATGCCATGGTGTGGCCCTCAAAAAAAAAAGGCAAAAAGACACACACACACACAAAAAGAATATTAAAGGATTCAACAAAAAGATATGACCAGCCAATTAATAGAAATCCCCAAACGAGCAGAAAAGAGGAAAGAGGGAAATTATGAAAGAAATAACACAAGAAAATTCCCAGGAACTGAAGGATATTGTGGGCCTAGAGCCTAGAAGTGGCCAAGACTGAGAAGTCGCCACCACATGCCCTCCCAGGCATCTCGGCTCAGCTGCACTAAAGGGAAAAGCCTAAGCGTTTGTGGAGAAACACAAAAAGCCAGGGACGCTGGATCTGGACCCAAATGACAACCATTCCATCGAGGCTGCAAAATCTCAGGGGATGTTTTCATCCTGAAACTCCCTGCCTTGGCCCCAGGCCTGCTCCTTCCCAGCGGGGTGGGTGGCCCCCTGTCTTTCCCTGGGAATGACTGACCCCAACTCGCCTCCCTCTGCTCCCCACCCACGTGCCCCTGGTGTGGCTGTACCCCTGCCAGCGCCCCTCCCACCTTCCTGGGGCTAGCCCAACCCCAGACAACCTAGCCCCACTGCTCACAGCCCTCAGGCCACCCCTGGAAGAGCGGAATGAGCTCACACCCCTGTCCCCAACCTGGCCTCCCCACTGCCACTGCCGGCAGGGTGTGTGTAGTGGGGGAGGGGGCTCAGGGGAGGGGCCCCCCTCCAATCCTGCTGTGCGACCTGGAACCAGCCTCAGCCTCTCTGAGCCTCCCTCTCCTCTCTGAATAGGTCGTCTACTGCCATCTGCCTGGGCGGCTTAGCTGCTGAAGTCACCCAGTGTGCCCAGGGAGCAGACAGGCACGGAGCTGAGGGCTAAACCTGCTGGGAACGAGCTGTGTATTCAACACACACTCAGGTTCAGGGTCTGCCCTGGTTTGGGGGCCCTCCTGGGTGCTGTCTGCCCCCTGAACAGAAGGTACAGGGACACAGGGGCGAGCTGGCCCAGTGGGGCTGGGTGGAGGCCCTGGCCCTCCCCTCCTCCATCGCCCTGGATGCGGGCTGATCCCATCCCACCTTGTCTCCTTGCGTCAGCAGTGGCCGCGGTCACCGGACACTCCCAAGCCGCTCCCTGTCCCCTCGGGCGGCAGTGACTCAGCGGCCCCCGGTAGCTCCCTCCCTAGCCAGGGTCAATGGCTCCCTAGCCAGGGTCAATGGCTCGGGGGTCCTTCCGGACGCTGGGCACCGCCACGCCAGCTCGGGACAGCCCCGGACATTGGGGCGGGGCGGGCAGGTGCGACCTTCCTCCTGGCCCGGACCGGGGCGCTCCGCCGCGCTAGCGGGACCCTCCCCTGGCGGCCCACCTGGGAATGACACCGGCCCGCTTCCGAGCTGGGCGCGGGTCCGCCTCGGCCGCCCGCAGCGCCATCTCCTGGCCCAGGCCGCCAAGCTCGCCGCCTGTAGGGGTTGACCCCGCACGCAGCCCGTGCCCGACCGCCAGAGGTGCGTGCTGAGTGTGGGCCCCGCACTCACCTCCCCCGTCTGCGGGGCGCCGGGCGCCGTGCCCTGCCTGCAACCCGCCGGGGCAGAGGTGATGCCGCTTGTGCGGTGTAGGGGAAGGGACTCTGGCCCCACGTCTGAAAACAGCTAATAAGATCGGGGGCGCAGAATGGCCGGGGGTGGCAGGTCGCCCCAGGCCCTCCGGCAGGAGCTTGCGCTCTTTCGGCGGCAGCCTCTTCCCCACTCCCTCGGCCGCCCGCCGGACCCCGTCTCTCCCGGGACTCCGGCGCTGACCCCAAGGGCTCAGGGTGAGCGGGCGCTGGGACCGGGGTCCCGGAGACGAGGAGGCCGGGCAGCGGGGCGGGGGGCGCGCGAGGCCTTCGGCCCGGGAACCAACCCGGGACCAAATTAGGAGACGCGGCCCTGGGCCCCGCCCGGGAGTGAGCGCCCGGAGCCCCGCCCACCAAGCCAGCTGGAGTGGGCGGGGCTGAGCGCAGCCGGGCCCGCCCCCCCGCCGGGCCCGCCCCGGACCGCCGCCTCCCCGGGAAGCGCGGGCCCAGGCCGAAGCGCGCTGCGAAGGCCCGACCCCCATTCTCGACCCCCGCCCCCTTCCATCCTGCCCACCCCGGCGGCAGCCTTCGGAGCAGCGGCGGGGAGGACCGAGCACCAAGAGCAGCGGGTCCCCTGCCTGTGGCGTACCCTGCTCCTCCTCCGGTTCTCCGGGTGGCGCCAGGTGTCCCTGGGGTGGGGACACCTGTCGCAGCAGCCCTGACCGAGTCTAGCTCAGGAGCGTTGGGCTAGCCGGGCAAGCTCCCCGATCTCTTTGCAGCCCAGGGCCAGAGCGGGAAGTGCAGGAGGGTTTAGCTGTGAATCTTTGCCGTGTCACCTCACCACCCCACCCTTGTGCCCTGCAGTCCCTTGAGCCTGCCAGCTGAAGGGCTGGGAGAGAGACCCTGGTGGCAGTCAGGCCTCCGCTCCCTTCGCAGGCGGCTCTAGGGCCATATATTCTCTTTCCACGTTGGTGTCCCAGTGGGCAGAAGAGCTTGGCAGCCTCTCCCCCTTCTGACCCTCAGGGAAGGCCCTTCCCTCCTCCAGGGCTGGAGTCCCTCTCTCTGTTCCCTCTGCCTCCATTCCTGCCTCCCTCCCATGTATCAGTGCCAGGGGCCACTGGCCTCACCTTGTGTCCAGAGAGCCTACCCTCTGGGGCAGAGGGTGGTGGGGACAAACCGAACAACCAACATTCAGGTGGGAGGTGGGGACTTGGCCCAAGGTCAGGGGATGACCTGGAGGCCTGCAGCGAGGAGACAGCCAAAGGGGAAAAGCTTTCTGAGCAGGTGCTGGCCCCGGGCTGCAGGGCAGTGGGTGAGAAGTGAAGTAGGTGAAGGAACGGATGGTCAGGCAGAGGCTCCCGCACCAGGGTAAGGGGCTCAGGCTCTCCCTCGAGGCAGCGGGTGGGCAGGGGATGATTTGTAACATTAATTGTGGGGAAGCAGGAGGCTGGGCAGGACGGGCACAGGCCAGGGATGTGCCAGACGAGCGATGGTCTGATGGGCACCCCGGTGTCCCACTTTAGGGACATGCCGAAGCAGGACCGTCTCTAAAGCCGGTGGCGGCCCGGACGCCTGGATTCAGTCCTTGGTTCCGGGGTGCAGTCTCTGGACACCGCTCGGAAGGGTAGAAGCTACGTGGAGGTGGAGAGTGGTGGCCTCTGGGGGCGGGGCCCGCACGGTGTCTGTGTTGCTGCTCTGGGCGGCACGGGCAGCAAAGGTGAAGGGCAGGCCGTGACCATTTCTGGACCACCGTGCCAGGCCCAGCACCCCACTCAGCGGTGTAGGGAGCGAGGCCCGGGGAAGCAGAGCTGCAAGGCTGCTGCTCCCGGGAATCTCAGCCTGACACACAGAGCTGCTGAGTGAGTACGTCTTACTCATCATTGAAAACTGAATGCCTGGGGACACTGAGGCCAGAGGTCTGGAAAACCTCAGCGGTGAGGCCTGGGGAAGGTTCACAGCCTCGCGTCCCCAGATGCGTCATCCAGCGCGGGAGGGCCACCATCCTCAGAGCCTCCGATGGGCCACACACCCCTCACATCCCTGCCCATCTTCTTTTCAGAAGCCTAGGTGCAGAATTCAGGTCCTAACTCCCAGCCCAGAGGTCCCCCAAGGGCCTGCACCTGCTGGGAAGACGGGACCATCGCCCAATAAACACCAGTGGGGCCTGGCTTCGCAGGGCCTGGAACCCTCCACTGCCCGAGCGGTGGTGCCTTGGCTTGTGTGTCTGCATATCTGACTCTACACTTCATATTGTAGTGGGGGCGCACACTGCGAGCCTCAGTTTCCTCGCCTCAGGCAGCGAGGACCGGATGCCACACGAAGAGGCCTGGCCACGTGCATCCTGGCATGGGACAAATGGCAGGCTTGCGCACACAGCCTCTGACAGCTCACCGAAGCCGGAGCATCTGAACAGCCGGCCGCCATGAAGGAGCCACCGGGCTTGGGGCTCCAGCCTCTAGGTGTGCCTGTCTCCAAAGTGCTGGCAGAACAAGCCCCCACTGGACGCTAGATCGGAGCCAGGAAGTATGTGTGGCCCAGACCCTGTCCCTTGAGCAAACCCAGAGGTGGGCAGGCCCAGCCAGGAGGAACTTGGCCTTGCCTCCCAGGGCAGCCTGGGGAATCACTGCTCCAAACAGACAGAGCCGCAGCAGGGGGCTCCCGGCCCCCGTGGGAGCCAGCCCAGTGCCCTGGAGAAGGCCTTAGGTGACAGAACAGTCATCATGCACTTGATCTGTGCACACGCTGGGAGAATAGGACAGTGAGCGGAGGGTAGGGAAACGCTGGTTTTCCTGGGCATTTAAAAAATATGGTTTTTGTGTGTGTGTCTTTTTAGGGCCGCACCCAAGGCACATGGAAGTTTCCACACAGGGGTTGAGTAGGAACTGCAGCTGCCGGCCTACACCACAGCCACGGCAACACTAGATCTGAGCCGCGTTTGCGACCTACACCAGAGCTCACAGCAACACCGGCTCCTTAACCCACTGAGCGAGGCCAGGGATCGAACCCGCGTCCTCGTGGATACTAGATTTTGTTACTGCTGAGCCACAAGGGGCACGACCATGAGCTAATCTGAGATTGGCAGAGAAGTCGCAAAGACAGTAGCAGCATTCTTGGACCTGCACCCAGTGTCCCTTAAAGTGAAGAACTTGTTACATAGTCACCGGTCAGTTGTGGTCCTGAGAGATGACTTTGGCACTTAGCAGTAATGAAAGCCCAGACTTGCAGCTCACTGAGTCTTCCACTCCTGTCTTTTTTGTGCGTTCCTGGACCCAACCTAGGAACCCACATTACCTCTGAAGGGGAGGAAGGAAAGGCATTCATATCAGGTGGACCAGCAGAGGCAAAGGCCAGAAGTGGGGGACTCGTGACCAAGTTCCTACCCTGTCTGCCTGGCAAGTAACTGACTTGTTGGGAGGTGGCAAGAGGTGGGAGGCAGGGGTGGGGTGACGGCCTGGGCGTCAAGCTCGCAGGCGTAGAGGTGACTCGGACACTAGGAAGCATCCCTGGAGGCTGGTGCAGGGAGATGACAGGCTGGCCTGGGTGTCAGAGGGAGGGGCAAGGACCCTGAGCTGGGGTTGTTCCGCAGTGTCTCAGCCACTGCCACACCTCCCTGCACTACCGTCTCCTCGGCCGTTTAATGGATGAAGAAATGAGATGCATCACAAGCGATTCACCAAACCAGCACTGAGCGAGAACAAATCCCATCACTTCTCTGAGCCCAAGTCTCAAGAAGGGAAGGACACACCCGCTTCTGGGCACAGACGCAACCGCAGACTTTCTCCCTCCTCCCAGGGCCTCTTTCGCCCTGGGAGTCTCCTGGGCCTCTCCGGCTTCAGGAGGGGTGGGGGCGGCCGGGCACAGCCCTTAAGTGACCTTGGGCGAGGCCTCGCACTTCCCAGCTGCAAAACAGAAAAATCACGGCGCAGGGCTCGAGGCCTCTCGAGGCCTCTCTCTATCTCGGGGCGGACCCCGCACCCGCGCATCCGCGTACGCCGGGTGGCGGGTGCGGCTTCCCGGGCGGGTGGTCGGCCCTGCCCTCCGCCGGCCCCCCCAGCTCCGCTCCCCGCCCCCTGATCTCGGGGGCCTCGTGCAGCCCCACCCCCCATTCTCGCGGCGGGCGGGCCGCGACGCAGCGGGGTCTCTGGGACCCGCGAGGGCCGGGCTGGGGGGGTGGGCGCGGCGGCCACTCGCCCGCCGCCGCCGCCGCCCCTTTGTTCCGCGGGCCAATCGGCGGCCTCCTTGACTAAATAAGGCGAGGAGCGCGCCCCGCGCCCCCGGTCCGTTACTTCCGCCCCCCGCCCGGCCGGTGACTCAGGGCCGGCGGCGGGCGGGGACGGGGCTGCCCGGGCTGCGGCTTCCCGGGCGGCGGGCGGGGCTCCGGCGGCGCCGAAATGGCCAAATATGGCCGCGCCGCGCGCCGCCGCCGCCCCCCAGCCGCACACCTGCGGCGGCACCTTGACCCCCGCCTCCCGCCGGTGACACAGCCGCGGAAGAGGAAGCGGCTCCCCCCCTCCACACACACACACCCCGCGCCACGCCGGCCGAGAGCGCCCCACCCCCCCACCCCAAGCAGCTCCGGCCCTGCGGCGGGGGGGGGGGGCGCTGGCAACCTACCGAGGTGGGGGGGAGCCCCGGGAATCTCGGGGTTCCCAGGCCCCGCCCCACGTTCCCCACGACCCTCTGGCCGCGCCCCCGGCGCCCTGCCCACTGCAAAGTGGAGAAGGGAAGGGGGACGGAGACAGAGATCCAAGGGCCTCTGCCTCTTCGCCACCTGTCCGCCGGAGCAGCTTGGGCACACCAGACAAAGGAGTGCCCCGCGGTCGAGGGAGCCGGCGTGGAATGTGGGGCGGGCGGACCCAGGGCGCGAGGCCTTGGATACTGGATACTTCCCACTTCCGTGTGTGACATCTTGGGACCGCCAAGTGTGGCAGTTGTCCTCACACATGGACGCCCCCACCTGGGGGCTGAAGGCCCGCGGTTGTGCCCAGAGGTGCCAGTAAGGGGGGACTTTTCTGGAGGCCCAGTCCCCGGTTCTCCCAAGAGTGGCACACACACACACCAGGCCTTGCCCTGTGCCTTTGGAAAGTCTGGGGAGTCGGGTACCCAGCTAGGCCTGGTGGCACAGGTGGCCATAGGCATGGATTGCGTTTGGGTGACAGAGGTTCCCCCCCAGGTGAGCTGGGCAGCGGCTTTACCTGTCTAGCCCAACGCAGATGTGAACACCAGCTGACCTTGAAGGGCTCTTGGGGCACCTGGTCCCGCCCCCCATCGGCAGACACCTGCCCAGGTCCAGCCAAGCATACTGGGACCCTGACAAGGCCCCAGACTCGCTCTGCCCGGCCCCATTGCCACCCCTCTTGGCCAGTGCTCTCTCTTCCCCGTGGCTCTTTTGATGTTTAATTCCGTGCTGAGCAATCCCGAAAGCTTCCAAAGTACCTGGTTCCCCCTGGGCATAACCAAAGCACTGGTGGCAGCAGGTGTGACCAAGACCCTGCCAGCAGTGACAGGTCTTCAAGACCAGCCTCCTGGGGAAAAGGGCGCGCCCGGGAGCCGACTGAACCCACAGCCCCAGAGTTCCTGAGGCCTAGGAAACCCACTCCAGGCGTGGCCGTTTCCTAGTATCATAAACAGAGAAGAGGGTGCCCCCCTCAAGTCTAGGGGGAAGGTGATGATTCAGGTAGCCCCTGCCTCAGTTTCCCTACAACACTCGAAAGTAATTAAAATGGAACAAAACTCCACCACCTCCCCCGCGGACGAGGAGGGGGTGGCCCCAAACGCAGAGAGGAGCCGCCGCCTGGGGACAATCGGGTCTGCGGTTTGAGGCGCAGGATGCGTTGGTGGGTGTGGTAGGACGGGGCCTGTCTCTGCACAATCAAGGACCCCCGGCGCCCCGACACCGGCGGAGGGGCCTTGGCGGTGGTGGCTGCGCTAGGAAACGGGCGGCTCCTTCTCGTCGTGAGAAGGGCGAGGTCACGGCTCCCCGGGACTCCCCCGGACCGCCGGGCCCACAGTGCCGCCGCGGCGACCGGCGGCGACCACCGCCCTCTCCCCTCCCCCACGCCCCCAGCTCAGCACCGAGAAGCCGCCTTCGCGGCCCGGGCTCCCTGCAGAGCCTCGGGGAGGAAACTCGCAGGGGGCGCGCGGGGAGCGAAGCCCCCCTGCGGGGGCGGGCCGCGGGAACACAGCCTGCTCCCGGTGCCGCCCAGCCCCGGGCCAGGCAGTTTCGGGGTGCAGCCGGGCCCTCCCCCAGGGCGCGCGACAGTCCCGGGGCGGAGCCGGCGGGTCAGCTCTGCGGCCCACCCTGCGACCCCCGGGGGCGGTGGGGGGGGGCGGAGATCGCCAGCCCGGCCCGCTAGCCTGCCCCGCGCGGGGTCTCGCGCGCGGGGTCGCGGGCGCGCGGGGGCGGCGCGGGCGGGGCGGTTGGGGGCGGTGCGGGAGGGGGCGGGACCGGGCGCGGGGCCCCACGTGCCCCTGCCGTCCGGGCCAATGGGCGCCCGGCGTTCGGAAAGATCGCCATATATGGACATGTTCTGGGGCCGCGCGCGCCGCCGGGCCGCGCGCGCCCCCTGCTCCGCTTAAATAGGGGCGGGGGAGGCCGCGGTCGGTCTCGCTCGCCGCAGCCGGCCCGCGCTCCGTGTCTTCTCGCCGCTCCTCCGCTCGCTCCTCCGCGCCCCGCGGCCGCCGTCTCCGCCGGTAGGTGACCAGGCCTGCGCAGCTCCGGCCCGGTGTCCGTCTCTCGCGCTCCTCCGCAGGCCCGGCCCCGGCCCCAGAGGCCCGGCTTCACCGCCGCTGGGAACAAAAGGGGCGGCCGGGCGGACCCCCGGGGTCCGCAGTGGGGGCGCTCTCGGGGGCGGGAGCTGGGTGGGGTCCGGCCGCATTGCCGAGCGCTCTGGGCCGCGCCGCCGCGGAACGGCGGCGGGGGTGGGGGGGTTACGTAAAAGGCGGCCCCGGTTCCGGGCGGTTCCTCCGCTGCCGGGCCGGGGGGAGGCGCAGCGTCTCGCGGGCAGGGCCTTTGCAGGGGCCGTTCCGGCGCCGCTGGGCGCGCCTGAGCCGCTCGTGCCTTTGAGCAGATCGCCATGGAAGAAGAAATCGCCGCGCTCGTCATCGACAATGGCTCCGGCATGTGCAAAGCTGGCTTTGCTGGGGATGACGCCCCCCGGGCCGTGTTCCCGTCCATCGTCGGGCGTCCCCGGCACCAGGGTGTCATGGTGGGCATGGGCCAGAAGGACAGCTACGTGGGCGACGAGGCTCAGAGCAAGCGGGGCATCCTGACCCTCAAGTACCCCATCGAACACGGCATCGTCACCAACTGGGACGACATGGAGAAGATCTGGCATCACACCTTCTACAACGAGCTGCGCGTGGCCCCCGAGGAGCACCCCGTGCTGCTCACGGAGGCCCCCCTGAACCCCAAGGCCAACCGTGAGAAGATGACTCAGGTAGGCGCTGCCGGGTGCAGTGGGCCGTTTCCATCTGTTTCACGAGTCATTTAGTGCTGAGCTTCTGGGTTTTTTTTCCTGAAATTCAAGTGTTTCTTTCGATATTTTCAGGGTTCTGTTCTTCTCCTGGCATTTCCTTCCTGAAGTCTCAAGGTTTCTCGTTTGTGTTTCTGCCTGCTTCCTTTTCTTTTCTCCACACATCACATCACGTTTGTGGCATGTCGGCATGGTGTGTAGCATGGGGTGGCCCCGGGTCCCTTCTCTGACTAAGGAGCCGTTGCCTTTCCCAGATCATGTTTGAGACCTTCAACACGCCGGCCATGTACGTGGCCATCCAGGCCGTGCTGTCCCTGTACGCCTCTGGCCGCACCACTGGCATTGTCATGGACTCTGGGGATGGGGTCACCCACACGGTGCCCATCTACGAGGGGTACGCCCTGCCCCACGCCATCCTGCGTCTGGACCTGGCTGGCCGGGACCTGACCGACTACCTCATGAAGATCCTCACGGAGCGGGGCTACAGCTTCACCACCACGGCGGAGCGGGAGATCGTGCGGGACATCAAGGAGAAGCTCTGCTACGTCGCCCTGGACTTCGAGCAGGAGATGGCCACCGCCGCGTCCTCCTCCTCCCTGGAGAAGAGCTACGAGCTGCCCGACGGCCAGGTCATCACCATCGGCAACGAGCGCTTCCGGTGTCCAGAGGCGCTCTTCCAGCCCTCCTTCCTGGGTAGGTGTCCGGCAGCGCAGCCTGCCTTTGACGGAGGCTGGGGGGGGCCCGGGGGCTCGTCCCCTTGCCCGGGGGGCCGCTAAGGGGGCGCTCTGTCGGCCTCTCAGGCATGGAGTCCTGCGGCATCCACGAGACCACCTTCAACTCGATCATGAAGTGCGACGTGGACATCAGGAAGGACCTCTATGCCAACACGGTGCTGTCTGGCGGGACCACCATGTACCCCGGCATCGCCGACAGGATGCAGAAGGAGATCACGGCCCTGGCGCCCAGCACCATGAAGATCAAGGTGAGGCGGGTGGCCGTGGGGTTGGGCAGGAGGCCTTGCTGGGACCCAGGGCTTGGGTGCCGGAGACTGAAGTCCCGTCCTTGTCTCCCTAGATCATCGCGCCCCCCGAGCGCAAGTACTCGGTGTGGATCGGGGGCTCCATCCTGGCCTCGCTGTCCACCTTCCAGCAGATGTGGATCAGCAAGCAGGAGTACGACGAGTCGGGCCCGTCCATCGTCCACCGCAAATGCTTCTAGACGGACTGCGAGCAGATGCGTAGCATTTGCTGCATGAGCTAATCCAGAAATAAAGTTTGCCCTGGCAAATGTACACACCTCATGCCAGCCTCCTGAAACTGGAATAAGCCTTTGAAAAGAAATTTTGTCCTTGAAGCTTGTATCTGGTATCAGCACTGGATTGTAGACCTTGTTGCTGATTTTGACCTTGTACTCGAGTTAACTCTTCCCTTGGTCTATGTTTAATACCCTGTGCATATCTTTGATTTAAACCCCTAGTCACACACATGCGGCTCTGTCACCTCGTGGCTGAGGTGAGAACCTGTTGATCGTGGAAGAGAAATCCGTTGGCTGGTTGAGAATCTGAGACGGAGTCTCTCCGATCTGTGCAGGGTATTCATGTGTCCGAGCTCCTATTCCAGGATTTCTCTCGAGGCTGGCAAGAGTCCGGAACCAGTTGTCATTTCTGTCTTGCCGGTCTGACGGGGTTGGGAAGGTCCGAGCCTTAGGACCCACTGTCCTTTCTTCCCCGATGTTTGCCCGCCAGAAAATCGTGGGTTGTTAACTTGCCTTGAGTTGGAAGCGTTTGCATTCACACCTGTAAATTTATTCATCCTTTTAATTTATGTAAGGTTTTTGTACGCAATTCTCAATTCCTTAAGAGATGACAACAGATTTTGGTTTTCTACTGTCACGTGAGAACGTTAGGCCCCAGCAACGCGTCATTGTGAGGAAATAAAGTGCTGCAGTAAACCCTTCGCCGGCTCCTGCTTGGGCGCGGGGCGGCTTCCCCACCAACGGGGGGGCCCGCGGTCTGACTTGGGAAAACCTGAGGTGGGCTGGGTGTGTTGAGAACCAGCGGTCCCTGAACGTGTGTGCAGCGCGCCTCTGCCCCCGGGGGCGGGCTGCTGGGCAAGGGAGCCGTGCCCCCAAGCTGCTTGTGGGGGGCGGTCTACAGACAGGCATTCCCTACCTGGCAGTAAGGCTGGGGTGCCAAGAAGCCCTCGCAGCCGCCAAAGGCAAGACTTTATCTGCAGGTGCGCGTGGGGTAGGGCTGGCCGCCTGGTCCGCCCCCCTCAGTGGGGCGACCGGGGGTGGATGAACCAGCCCGCAGGCTGAGCAGTGGGGCCCTGCAGCTCATGATAGAGGCCACCTGGGGTCCCGGGCGCGACTCAGGCTCTGAGCGCCTAGGCTTGTGCTCCAGAGTAGCTATAGCGGGTTTTCAAACTTCATTCTAAGATGTCTTAGGTTGAAAAAAGCTGAAAGGTTTGGAAGAACTTGTTTTTGGAGCACAAAGCTTTTGTGCCTTTGCCGCGGGGAAGCCCGCTTCTCCGGCTGGTTGGGGAGGGGGCTCTGTCAGGCTGGGTCAGGAGCACATGACGGAGGGATGTAGGGAGAGGCTCCTCTGGGAGCAGAGGTGGGCCCTGCCAAGGGCCCATCCTGAGTTGCTCCTGTCACCTTGCCCATAGGGACCCTGTTAGCACCCCTGGAGCAACGGGTCAGGGATGACCTTTTTGCCCTGGGCAGCATTCCGCTGGAAAGTCAGATCGGGAGCCTGAGTAGATGAGGGAACTGGGCGAAGGCGTGGGGAGGCGGGCAGACGTCCACACATTGAGGAACGGGGAGGGGAAAGGTGCCTGGGCTGCCTGTGATCCCAGCTCCATTCGCCCTTCCTGGAGTGGGGCCCCAGGGTCTGTCTCCTCTGCAGAGGCCCCTCCACCCGGCACCCGGGCAGCAGCATGCGTCCTCCCGCCTTCCTGCTCCTGGGGGGTGGCAAGCTTTCTGCAGCATGGAAGACCCTGGCTTCCCTTTGTGGCGCTCTGGGGACGGTAACCAGATGGGAAACCGCGTCACGCTACCCACTGGAAGAGGGAGCAGGGTGGGGGAGTGGCTCCAGGCTCGCGGCCTGGCAGGTCCTGTTGGCGAGCTCCGCACACCACCCTGGGCCCCCAGGTAGCACTTAAACCTCCCTTAGTGCCCGAGAGAGGGCCTCCCCCGGCCCCTGGGGAGAAACCTCGCCTTTGTCAGCATCATTGCTCCAGGTCGCCCTGCCTGCGCCAGAATGCCCCGCTCTGCCAGAGGACAGGGAGCGTGGGTCTATGCACTGCATCCGGCATTGTCACTGCTGCTGCTCAGGTCACAGCTGGGGTGGGGGTTCCATCGCGCCGCTGCTGGGGCTGCCCGCTGCACACAGGGTCTCGTGGCCCCCCAGCTGTGCTGGCTGCAGCCTTGTCCCCCCCCACCCGTGACCATCCCGGTGTCATTCCCCTTCCTCCTTTCAGCTCCCTGCTGTGGCGGGGGGGAGGCCCTTCAGAGAGGCCCGCCTTGGCTCACGGCGCCCACCGTCTTGTAACACTTGCCATGGGCGGCCCCTCTCTGGGGGCCGATCCACTCCCCCCCCGCCCCGTTGATGGTGACTTCGGCCCTGGATACGTTTTATGTATTTAAAAAAATATTTTTTTTCTGGCTGCACCCACGGCATACGGAAGTTCCCGGGCCAGGGACTGAATCCAAGTGGCAGCTGCGACCTACACAACCAGATCCTTTTAACTCACTGTGCAGGGGCTGGAGCCCAAACCTGTGCCTGCAGGGACTCAAGCCACTGCAGTCGGATTCTTTTTTTTTTTTTTTGGTATTTCTTTGGGCCGCTCCCGCTGCATATGGAAGTTCCCAGGCTAGAGGTCGAATCGGAGCTGTAGGGCCAGCCTACGCCAGAGCCACAGCAACGCGGGATCCGAGCCGCGTCTGCAACCTACACCACAGCTCACGGCAACGCCGGATCGTTAACCCACTGAGCAAGGGCAGGGACCGAACCCGCAACCTCATGGTTCCTAGTCGGATTCGTTAACCACTGCGCCACGACGGGAACTCCTGCAGTCGGATTCTTAACCCACGGCACCAGAGCAGGAACTCCCATTTTGCTTTCATTTTTGAAGAGAAGTTTCTCTGGATATAGAATCTAAAGTCATAAGTGAGGGTTCTTTGGAGGGGGAGAGTTAGCTGTGTTTAATTATTTTTATTTTTATTTATTTACTGTTTTGCTGCCCTGAGGCATATGGCTGGCCAGGGATCAGATCTGAGCCGCAGTTTCAGCCTAAGCCACACCTGTGGCAATGCCGGATCCTAACCCACTGTGCCGGGCTAGGGATTGAACCTGCGTCCTCGTGCTCCCAAGATGCTGCCTATCCTGTTGGGCCACAGTGGGAGCTCCTTAGCCATTTTTAAACGTGTCCTTCAGTTGTCTTCGGATTTGCATTGTTTCTTATCATAAATCTGTAGTCATTCTTATCTTTGTTTTTCTAAATAAAACGTGTTTTTCCTTTGTTGCTTTTAAGCTTTTCTCTTTATCATTGGTTTCAGAATTTTGACTCAGATAAGTCCTGACGTGGTATTCCTTATCTTTCTCTTGCTTGGGATTTGTCAAGTTCGGGATCTGTGCCTTTATAGTTTTCAACAAATTTGGAGAAATTTTAACCATTATTTCTTCAAAAATTTTTTTCCTCTCATCCCCTATCCTTCTGCGATTCCAATTGCATGTAGGTTGATTGCTATAGGCCCACTGAGGTTCTATTCATTTTTCACATTCCTTTTTCCCTCTCTGTGATTTTTTTTTTTTTTTTTTTTGCTTTTTAGGGCCACATCTACAGCATGTGGAGGTTCCCAGGCTAGGGATCCAATCGGAGCTGCAGCTGCCAGCCTCCACCACAGCCACAGCCACATGGGATCTGAGCGGTTCTGTGACCTACACCACAGCTCACGGCAACTCTGGATCCTTAGCCCACTGAGCAAGGCCAGGGATCAAACCTGCGTCCTCGTGGATGCTCGTCAGATTCATTAACCGCTGAGCCCCCGTGGGAAACACCCTGTCGGTGATTTGATTTGTATAGTTTGTATTGCGTCCCCAAGTTCACTGATACCTGGATTCGCTTCTCTATCTGCTACGAGGTCCACGTGGCTCCTTTATTTTTTGAAACTTTATTACAGGACAGTTGATTTACACCGTTGTGGTAGCTTCTGCCGTACAGCAGAACGACTCGGTTCTGTACACGTCTTTCTGAAGCTGCGTTCACATCTACGCTTTTCACAGTCTTCTCCGTTATGGTCTGTCCCAGGGTACTGGAACAGTGCTCTGAGCTCTGCAGTAAGCCCTTGTGTCTCTCCACCTGTGGTTCATTCCTAATTTCAGATTTTTTTTTTTTCAGCTTTAGAAGTTCCATTTGGCCTCTTTTATGTCATCTCCTCCTTCTTTATTAAGTTTGAGTTCTGTTTTAAATTTGTGAACAAATATGAACTATCTATCTATTTATTTATTTATTTATTGCTTTTGAGGGCCGCACCCGGGCATATGGAGGTTCCCAGGCTAGGGGTCCAATCGGAGCTGCAGCCACCGGCCTACGCCAGAGCCACAGCAACACGGGATCCGAGCCGCATCTGCGACCTACACCACAGCTCATGGCAACGCTGGCTCCTTAACCCACTGAGCAAGGGCAGGGATCGAACCCGCAACCTCATGGTTCCTAGTCGGATTTGTTTCTGCTGAGCCATAACAGGAACTCCCAGACAGGAACTTTTAAATAGATAGTACAGAAGTCCCCATCATAGAGCAGCAGAAACAACGCCGCTGTGGTGTAGGTCGCAGATGCAGCTTGGAGGCCACTGCTGTGGCTGTGGCATAGGCCAGCAGCTGCAGCTCCAATTCGACCCCTAGCCTGGGAACTTCCATATGCTTCAGGTGTAGCCCTAAAAAATATAGAAGAAGAATAAAATAAAGCTTTGCTAGAGTGAGTCCAGACCGGCCTTGGATTCTGGTTCAGCATGGCTGTGGTATGACTCTTACGGGATCTCCGTGAAATGCCCCGGGTGTTTAATGAGGTCTGTTGGGAACCCACCTTCCTCTGGGTCCTGAGCTCTGGGAATTGCTCAGCGTCACGGCTCTCCCGAAGTTGTTCTTTGCTGAGTCTTACGGGGTTTCCCGGACACGCACACAGGGTAAGAGTCATGATTAAGGGACCTCTGTGTGGACTTCTGGGACTCACTGTCTGCATAGCCGCCTCCTTGGACACTCTGCTTTGCACATGTCAACACTTTCAGCCTCTCCAAACTCCAGTCTCTGTGTCTCAGCTCACAAGACCTCTGTGTTCTGTGCCTCGGCCCAGAAACTGCCTCCAAACAGAAACTCGAGGTCACGGGAGGCCTCGCATGTGAAGGTGCCTTCCTCAGGGTTCACAGTCCTGGTCCGCCTGTTGTCCAGCATCGAAAAACAGCTCCCTCGTGTGTTATCGTTCCAGTTTTCTAGTTGTTTGTGGCAGGAGGGCGAATCCACACCGGTTTCCCCATGATGGCCGGAAGTAGAAGTCCCTTCTAGCCTTTGTCGTGTATATGTTGACATGTTTTTAGGCATAGAGGACATATTCTTCCGTGATCTGGGTTTTCTTGCATTGACGTGTTAGTGACATCTTTCCGTGTCAATTCATTCAAATATACCTTCTTCACGGCTACATAGTACTCTGCTGTAGAAATTTGTCATCAGTTAACTACCGACCTACTCATGGCTACTGAGGTGGCTTTAAGTTTCTTACTTTTTTTTTTGTCTTTTTGTCTTTTCAGGGCTGCACCTGCGGCATATGGAGGCTCCCAGGCTAGGGGTCGAATTGGAGCTACAGCTGCTGGCCTACGCCAGAGCCACAGCAACACCAGATCCGAGCCCCGTCTGTGACCTACACCACAGCTCACAGCAACGCCGGATCCTTAAGCCACCGAGCGAGGTCAGGGATTGAACCCACAATTTCATGGTTCCTAGTCGGATTCGTTTCCAATGCGCCACGACGGGAACTCCATAAGATTCTTACTATTATACATAACACAATGACGGGCCTTTTTACACCTTCGTAATGCACACGTCCTCAAAATTCAGCCAATCAACCTTGAGCTTTCTTCAAAGACCTTTCACATTTTAAGTCTTTTCCTAATTTTCATGGGGACATTTCTGTTTAAACGTGGAGACTCTGGAGTTCCTGTCGTGACTCAGCGGTTAACGAATCCAGCTAGCATCCACAAGGACACAGGTTCGATCCCTGGCCTCACTCAGTGGGTTTACGATCCGGCGTTCCTGTGAACTGGTCGCAGACGTGACTCGGATCCCGCGTGGCTGTGGCTCTGTCGTGGGCCGGTGGCTATAGCTCCGATTGGACCCCTAGCCTGGGAACCTCCATGTGCTGCAGGTGCGGCCCCCCCAAAAAAGACAAAAAAAAAGTGAAGACTCTTCCAAACCTTTCTGCCAACTAAATTCCAATCGGGCAGGCTGCGCACCTGGTTTCTCGCTTTCAGTAAATAACGCTTCCTCGGGCTTTACCCGACAACCACACGGCCATCCTGCTTCTTTCATTTGCTATTATGACCCAAGCAGTTCCCCAGATTATCCAGTATTTTGGGGAGACTGGCTGGACCAGGACGCATGTACTCTCCTCACTGGGAAACGAGGTGGCTGCCACCGGTTGGGGTTATAATCGGCCCTGTGATGACAACCAGTATATCAGCAGTTCCCCACTGCTCACTGGGCCACAGGGGCATAGCCATGTGTAGGCTTTTCATACGTACTGAAAACTCGCTTTCCAAAACGTTGTGCCAATTTATGCCCAGCAGGTTAAGGAAATGCCTCCCCCGCCCCGCCGTGGCAGGCGGCGGCTTGATGTGGGATCTCAGTTCCCAGAGCAGGGATGGAACACGGGCCACAGCAGTGAAGGTGCCAAGTCCTCACCGCGAGGCCACCAGGGAACGCTCACGGAAACTCCTTTTTAATCAAATTAATGGCCCACGTTCCAGAAACCCAGCACATTCACAGCCAAACCTGAATCACACCACAAGTGGAGGCAGCAGAGACCCCGCTCTGGCAGCAGGTGCTGGGAGGACCAACAGGAGGAGGACGGCAGGGGTGGCAGTGGGTCTAGTAGACGTGCTGTGTGGCTCTTGCTTGGGATCCTGCTGCGTGGATGTGGCTGGAGCAGCTCTGCAGCAGAATCTCAAGCCTCCCACTCAGCTCCACAACCCTCGTTTCTGACCACCCCCCCCCGCCCCTTGCTCTTCTGTGAGCCTCCTGGAATCTTGTTAAAAGATTCCTCTTGGGGAGTTCCTGTTGTGGCTCGGCGGTTAGCAAACCCGGCTAGCATCCATGAGGACATGGGTTCGATCCCTGGCCTCACTCAGTGGGCTAAGGATCCAGCGTTGCCATGAGCTGTGGTGTAGGTTGCAGACGCAGCTTGGATCCCAAGTTGCCGTGGCTGTGGCGTTGGCATATGGAAATTCCATATGCGCAGGTGCGGCCCTAAAAGACAAAAAGACCAAAAAAAAAAAAAAAATTCCTCTTCTGCTTGGTTTTGCAGGGTCTTCTCACCTCTGCCTTCTGCCCCCTCCTATATTCACTCCCACTGCTTTCTTGCCAGTGCCAGCCACGACCACCTAGCTCCCTGCTGTCTCAGCATCCCCCACAGGGTGGGAGGTCACACGCCCAGTCCTGCACAACAAGGCCCAAGGGAGAACCCACTGCAGGGGCTTCTAGGAGAGGTTTCTCTCTCCTTATAAAAGGGGACAGATGTGTTGGCACTGCTTCTTCGTGCCTTCGCCATGGAGGCATATGTGATGTCTGGTGTTGCAGCAGCCACTCTGCAAACACAAGTTTCTCTTAACGTTGTTTCAGCTCTACTCATCCCTGACGTCTGGTTTGTGCTTGTGCTGGCTTCTCACAAGGCGGCAGAGTAACTGCGGCACCACCAGATCTGCACCTCCGGCCCACACTGCTCAGGAGGATCAGCCAGGTTTGGATCCAAACTCACTACCTCCAAGCAGGGGCCTGGTCAGAGAGAACTGTTCTGATAGGTTGGGAGGTGAACTGCCTGACCAATCACCTGCAGGGGTGGCAGCCGCGATCTGAGGGACTGGGGCAGGCCCCAGTGCATGGTGGGTGACGTGGGGGTCATGGATGATGGCAGGCCACCCCAACAGGCGGGAAGCCGTGAGGGCAGCGGTTAGGAGCAGGGCCTCAGAGCCAGCCTGCTGGTCTGAATCCCAGCTCTGCCACCCAGCAGCTGGGTGATCTCAGATGAACGCCTCAGCGTCTTTGAGCCTCCATCTCATGCGCCCTTGGGGGGGTCCCACCAGAGTACCTGTCATGTGCCTCGCCAACTCTGCCTTCGGATGCAAAGCAGGTTGAAAGTTGACACTCCCTGCCCCGAGTCAGCAGCGTTTATTAAACACCAACTGTATGCCAGGTGCGGTTCAGGCCAACCCTTCAACCCGGCGGGTAACACCTGCTGCAGGGGAGGGCTGACTCCCTGGCGGCGGAGGGAATGTGGGCAGACCCTCCCTGGAAGGTGGGCGGGAGCATGGCCTTCCTGTTCGCAGGAGGAAAGAGAACTTTCTGGGCAGAAGGAAATCCACGTGCAAGATTGCCAGGAGGGCAGATGGCTGACCAGAGGGCTGGCCAGCAGCCCCTCGGGAATGGGCACTGCCGGGCCTGGGCCAGGGCTGGAGAGGGGCTTGCAGCCCCAGCCCACAGTTCTCTTTTTTTTTTTTCTTTTTTCGTTTTCCTTTTAGGGCAGCCCTAGAATATGGAAGTTCCCAGGCTAGAGGTCAAATCGGAGATGCAGCTGGAAGCCTACACCACGGCCATGGCAACGCCAGATCTGAGCTACCCCTGTGACCTACACCACAGCTCTTGGCAATGACAGATCGTTTACCTGCTAAGCAAGGCCAGGGATCAGACCTGCATCCTCATGGATACTAGTCGGATTCTTCACCTGCAGAGCCGCAATGGAACGCCTACCCCAGGGTTCTGACCCCAAATCCAGCCTCCATCCCTGTCCCTTGTCAGGAAAGGAAAACCGCTCACAGCCACAGGATCCCTCCCTTCCTGCCTTTTCTGTTTTCAGAGGTTCCTGGCTCTGTCTACTGGGCTGCTTTCAGTGACAGGTGGGTCCTTTATCTCTAGGTAACAAGCTGCCCCAAAATTTAGCGTCTTGAAGTTCCTGTTGTGGCTTAGTGGTAACGACCCCAACTAGTATCCATGAGGACTGGGGTTCGATCCCTGGCCCCGCTCAGTGGGTTAAAGATCCGGTGTTGCCGTGACCTGTGGTGTAGGTCACAGGCGCGGCTCAGATCTGGCATCACTGTGACTGTGGTGCAGGCTGGCACCTGCAGCTCTGGTTTGACCTCTAGCCTGGGAGCCTCCGCGTGCTGCAGGTGTGGCCCTAAAAAGACAAAACAAAACCTCAGTGTCTTAAAACAACTGTGTCGGAGGGTCCGGATGGCCTACCTGGGTGGTCCTGGCTCAGGGTTTCCCATGAGGTTATGCTGAAACTGTGGGCTGTCGTGGCGCAGTGGTTAACGAGTCCGACTAGGAACTATGAGGTTGTGGGTTCGATCCCTGGCCTTGCTCGGTAGGTTAACACTTTGGCGTTGCTGTGGCTGTCTTGTAGGCCGGCAGCTACAGCTCCAATTGGACCCCTAGCCTAGGAACCTCCATATGCCGCGGGAACAGCCTTAGAAAAGGCAAAATAAATAAATAAACTGTGGGCTGGACCCCATGGTCTCTGAAAACTTAAGTGGGTGGGACGGGGGCTCTTGTGGCTGTTGGCAGGAGGCCTCCCTTCATCACTGGAAGGAGGAAGTGATGGGGAGACGGAGCTGTCTCGCAACCTGCTCTCCGAAGCACATGGCGGAGTTCCCGCTGTGGCGCAGCAGAAACAAATCCAACTAGGAACCATGAGGATGCAGCTTTGATCCCTGGCCTCGGTCAGTGGGTTAAGGATCCAGCGTTGCTGTGGCTGTGGTGTAGGCCAGCAGCTGTAGTTCTGATTTGACTCCTAGCCTGGGAACCTCCGTATGCTGCGGGTGCGGCCCTAAAAAGCAAAAAAAAAAAAAAAAAGGCAGCAGCAGCAGCATGTCGGAATTACCTGTGGCGCAGCAGGTTAAGGATCTGGTGTTACTGCTGTGGCTCGGGTCGCTGCTGTGGCATGGGTTTGATTTCTGACCTGGTAACTTCCACATGCTGCAGGTGCAGCCAAAAAAAAAATGTTTTAAAGGTAAAAAATTGAAAAAAAGAAAAAAGTTTTGTCTAGCTAAAAAAAAGAAGTGCATGGCTCAAGCCTTCCTCTGCTGGCCCAACCTGGCCTGGTCCAGTGTGGGAGGGGACCAGGTGGTGGGGCCACAGAGCCGTCTTGGAGGCGGGCACCACACTTGGCTGCCGTTGTGTGTCTGTCTGCCCGTCTGCATGTTTGTTTGAAAAGCTAATTAGCCAGTCTTACTCTTCTGTCCACCTGAAGCAGGTTGCTGGCATCCTTCCAGAATCCTTTCTCGGGAGGTCCTAGGGGCTCAGATGGCCTCAACCTGCCCAGTGTAGACGAAGAATTCCCTTGGATTCTTTCTCCAGGTTTATTTGTGCTGAAGATACTCATTTGCTGCAAATAAATCCCTTTTTGTGACGCTCATGAGTCTTGCCTGCCTTGGGGACTGAGGCAACGAAATAGTCCCAACTCTCCCTGCAGCCTCGTCAAGCTGGGGACCTCCCGACTCCTTGGGGGGCACGGATGAGAGTGGCCCGGGGCAGGACGGCCCCTTGACAGGGCTCTCCAGGACGGAGGGGTATCCACGGCTGTGGAGCCAAGGACCCAAGCAGCTCTGATGCCACTGCATGGGGAGCGGCCCAGACCCAAGCTGAGGAGCCTCCAGGAGAAAGGGACAGAGGCCCCGTTACATCAGCCACCCAGGGTCAGCAGAGACCTTGTCAGCTCCCGGCCCCACACGGCCCCTGTGGAATCAAACAAGCAGTCTTGCCCAATTTTAAAGAGAAATTAAATGCATCAATAAAAAAAAATGTCAGGCAGCGATGTGGGGGGGGAGGTGGATGGAGCTGTGTGATTTATTGCCTTTTAATAAGCATCTCTGGGGCTGCTCTGGCAGCCTCCCGCCAACCACATGGTGCCCGAGGGCCCCTTCACGGAGGTGAGCAGAGCCCAGCCCCAGGCTGGAGAGGGGGCATCAAATACAAACCGCACTGGGGAAGACACGGGAGGGAGCCAGGGGCAGGTAGTGGCCCATCCCGGCAGGGAAGGTCTCACCAGCTTCCTGGCCTGGAGGCGGGGCAGGCTCTCCCATGCGGTTAGAGCTGAAGTGGAGAGCCCCCCCCCCCCCCCCGCTGGCTGTGCTCTCTGGGGTCCTCAGCATGAAACTGCCAGGGCCCTTCGGGGGCTTCTGCCCTCCCTCCTCCTCCCCCCTCCCACCAGGGGCATCTTCTCCCTGCAGCCCACCTACACCAGCGCTGAGCACGCCGAAATGTTTGCCAACCGGTGCCTGAATGAGCATGTCTGATTTCCGAGGGCCGAGGCGTCTTTTCCTTCGTTTGAGGCCCTCGTGGACTGTCTGATCACGACTGTTGCCTATTGAATACGGAAGTCACAGGCTAGGGATCGAATCCGAACTATAATCGCTGGCCTCCGCCACAGTCACAGCAACGCCAGACCCATAGCCGCGTCTGCAACCTACACCACAGCTCACGGCAACGCGGGATCCTTAGCCCACTGAGCGAGGCCAGGGATCGAACCCGCAACCTCCTGGATACTAGTCAGATTCGTTAACCACTGAGCCACGACGGGAACTCCTGCCTGTTTTCTGTTGAAGTGAGGTTCTCCTCCCTCGATGGTTGCTAAAGACCCTCCGCTGTGTCGAGGATGCTCAAGTTGCTCCTGGCGTTAGAGCTGGCCACCTGGCCTGCTGCCGCAGCCCTGGCTCCGGTGTGCGGCTAGAGGGAGGGTTGACCGACCTTGATCTGAGAGGTGGTCTGCAGATTTTCCGGATTTATATTCACTGCTTTACTGTCCGCAAACACTTAGCGGAGGCCTCCTGGGAGCCAGACAGGATACAGCCAGAAACACAACAGGCAGAAAGAACTCACATCCTAGCGGGGGGACAAACTCTTAAGACAAGGCAGCTGTGCAGTGCATTGGAGGGGGTGCTAGCTGCAGAGGGCCAAGCTGGCACTGGGGGTGGAGGAAAAGTTTGAACAGGGGGCTAGAGGAGGCCGCTCTGTGAAGACGACATTTGAGCAAGGATTTGAAGGAGATGGGGGGAGAGAGTGGTCTCCAGGGAGGTGGACCGTGCAGCCCCTGGGGTGAGCATAGGGCTGGGTGTATTCCAGGAACTACAGGGAGGCCTGAGAGTCTGGGGCCACCAGATGCCATGAGTTTGAGGGACAGAGCAGAGAGGAGGTCAGATGGGGGGGTGCCTGAGAAGGCAGAATAGGATCCCCAGTTTCGGTAAGGCCACAGAGGCTAGGAGCAGAGTGACTTACTGAGGTTTGCAGAGACAGTGAGAAGCAAAGCCCCCCCAGCCCTTCTGAGGACCTCCGTTCTGCTCCGCCCTCCCGCCCCTCTGGAAATGGGGCTTCCGATCCACACCCAGGCAGCTCTTGGGGAGCAAAAACCCAGGCCTGGTGACAGGAAGGGTAGGGAGATGGGGGTGATGGGCTCCCCCCGTTACATGTCCCTGAAGCTCGGCCCCCCTCGTGCACAGGGGCGAGGTGCTGCCAGCCCTGCCACCCACGTCCTCTTCCACAAGGCGCCCCCCGGACCAAGCTGGGCTTCCCGAGGAGGGAGCGGGGGCAGCACCTGCTCGCCAGCCCTCCTCCTCAGCCCATTCTTCTCGCAGGAGGCTGCCTGGCCTGGACAGCCCCCAGTGGGCTGCCCGCGGCCTCACTCTCAGCTGGTGCCCGGTCTCACGCGAGGGGCTGAGGCCGCCGGTCCCTTCGGCCTTTGTGCGGAGCCCCGCCCCGGCCACCTGGGCTGGCCCGAGGCGGGAGCAGGGGCGCCCTCCGCTCCTGGAACGAGCCGCCGCAGGACGGGGAGGGGCCGGGTTCCCCAGGGAAGGGGCAAGGATTTGTCCTGGATGAGCCATGGTCCCCGAGGGCCCTTCAGAATGCGTGATAAGTTATCTCCGCGGAAGGGGCGGGGGTCGCGGCCGCCCTTGATTCTATTAGTTATTCCCCGAAGCGGAGCTGACTTAATGAAAATTCTCCTGAAGCCTTTTCTCTTAACCTTGCCGCTCGGCTGCCGGCCTGGGGGAGGGGAGGGGAGGGGAGGAGAAGGGAGGGGAAGGAGGGGGGAGGGGAAGGAGGGGGGGAGGGCAGGAGGGACGGAAAGGA
The DNA here is from genome assembly GCF_016906955.1 of Phacochoerus africanus. NCBI lineage: Eukaryota > Metazoa > Chordata > Mammalia > Artiodactyla > Suidae > Phacochoerus > Phacochoerus africanus. The sequence continues at coordinate 1,277,058 of NC_062557.1, forward strand.
CCTGGAAGGAGGGGGAGAGGGGAGAGGGAGTTGGGAGGAGGAGGGGGAGAGGGAGGGGAGAGGGGAGGAGATGGGGGAGCGGAAGGGGCAAGCCGGCCCAGAATTCGGGAGCGGGGCTGGGCGGGGGGGGGGGACTACGCGAACGGCCGTCGAGAGCCGCAGCCGCCCCCAGGTGTCTCCTCCCCGCGCCCTCCCGCAGGGCGGACAGGGACCCCCGCTGTTGCGGCCTCACGGGCCCGGGGGTCCCTTTGTTTCTGGATAAAGAGACCCCTCTCGCAGCCAGATGTCGCCCACGGGCTCCAAGGGGGCCATCTCGTAAATTCTGCGTCTCCCTTTTGTACTGAAGCCTTCATTCTCTTACAATAATGACCATTCTGCTGCAAACCAGGCTTCCACCTCCCGGTTCTGGTTAGAGGAACCAGGGGATGAGTGCGATGGGGGGGCCGCGGAGGGGGGCCGGCGAGCACCGACCCTCGGTCGGGGGGGGGGGGTCGGTCTCCACGCAGCCCGGGAGGGGCGGCGCATATGCCTGATTCTGCCTCTACCCTCCAGGACTAAAGCCGAGAAGTAGCGCCCATTCACACTCGACGAAGACCCCACGAGAACCTGGGGGCGCCAAGGGGCGACCCACTAGCGGCGGGGGCGGGGTCGCGCGCAGGATACCCCGTGCGCACGCGCCCGCTGCCGCCCACCCGCGGCGCCCCGATTGGGCGCTGGGCCGTCGCCCCCCGTGATTGGCCCAGGCGGCTGCGTTCTTGGCCAATGGGCACGCGGCTCCAGGAGAACCTGGTGGCAGGGCTGGGGGTCGGGGTGGCGACGGCGGCGAGCCCGGTGGGGAGTCGTTGGGCGCCCACCTGCGCGGTTACCGAGGTCTCTCCCCCGTCCTTCAGTAAAGGAAGTGAGGCTGCGAGCGAGCCTGAGATCCTGGTCGCCCTCCAAATAATCGACCTGTGTGTGGAACCGCAGTCTGACCGATGTGAAGCCCCTGCCCCTTCGGCGGCGGGACCCCTCACTCCATGCTGGCAGGGGGTTATGCTTCCTAGGTCTCAGGAAGCTAACGAGCTTGTTGTAAAAACCGGTAGTAGCCCCCAGAACCAGCCGTGGTCTTCTCCAGTACAAAGTGTTTCTCCTCTGTAGTTGATAAGTTATTTCCCCAAAATATATAGTTTGTAATGAAGACAATGCTTAACAAACAAACAAAAAAACCATGATGGAGTTCCTATTGTGGCTCAGAGGGTTAAGAATCCAACTAGAATCCATGAGGATGCGGGTTCAATCCCTGGCCTCGCTCAGTGGGTTAAGGATCCGGCGTTGCCCTGAGCTGGAGTGTAGGTCACAGATGCAGCTTGGATCTGGTGTTACTCTGGTGTAGGCCAGCAGCTGCAGCTCCGATTTGACCCCTAGTCTGGGGCCTTCCATATGCCACAGGTGTGGGCCTAAAAAGCAATTAAAGGAGCGCCCATCCCGGCTTAGTGGAAACCAACCTGACTAGCATCCACGAGGATGCAGGTTCAACCCCTGGCCTCGCTCAGTGGGTTAAGGCTCCAGCGTTGTCATGAGCCATGGTGTGGGTCACAGATGCAGCTCAGGTCTGGCGTGGCTGTGGCTGTGGTGCAGGCCGGCAGCTGTAGCTCTGATTCAACTCCTAGCCTGGGAAGTTCCATATGCTGCGGGTGAGGCCATAAAAATACAAACAAACAAACAAACAAACAAACAAAAAACCCCAAAAAACTCTTTGGGATGATGAAAAAACTCCTAAAATGGATAGGAGTGGTGGTTGCCAAACACTGTGACTGTGCTTCATACCACTGAAAATGCCACTTGTACACTTGAAAATGGTTTTGAAAGGGCAGATTTTGGTATATGTATGTTTACAACTTTAAAAATGAACGATGTAATGTACCAAAGCCATGGAATTGTACTCTTTAAAACCGGTGAATTGTATTTTATTGGAAACAGCGTTTGCCGTCTCTTTGCACCAAAAGTGCTCTTTTCCTGGATGTGGCAGGATTCGAGTTCGGAAGGACTGACTAGTTACTTAGCAGGTGTGAGTGCTTCTCTTCTCCATCCCACCTCGTGAGTTGCGAGGGGCAGAGTGCCTCAGGGGAGCAGCCCCGCCCCCCCCCCTTTTTTGTCTTTTTGTTTTTAGGGCCGCACCAGCGGCACATGGAGGTTCCCAAGCTAGGGGTCGAATAGGAGCTGTAGCCGCCTGCCTATGCGAGCCGCGTCCGCGACCTACACCACAGTTCACAGCAACGCCAGATCCTTAAGCCACTGAGCGAGGCCAGGGATGGAACCCGTGTCCTCAGGGATGCTAGTCGGGCTCGTTAACTGCTGAGCCACGACGGGAACTCCAGCTCTCTTTTTGGTTCCCAAGTTACCTGCTACCCAATCAAGAATACCGGGGGCTAGGAGAGGCGGGGACGCTGTCCGCTGGGGTGCGGAGGGGTCCGCAGGCTGGATCTGGGAAGACCGCCAACTTCCCCTGAGCGCCGCCCGCGCTTCTGGTCCTCCGTTCGGCCGCCGTCCCAGCCGCGGCCGCTGGAGGGCGCCCCCGCACCGCTCCTGCCGGCCGGCTCCCTCCGGGAGAGCCCACGGCGGCGCCGGTGGTTGATCTCCTGGTTCACAGCAGCGTGGGCGACCTCGGACGGGTGCGGGCGGGCGACGACGTGCCGCCCGAGGCTGCACAGCAGTTGGCGGAGGTCGGGCGAGGGGGGGGCGGGGGTGCGAAAAGGCAGCAAAGACTCAGTGGACGGAGCAACCGCCACTCCTTCCTTCCAGGGCTACGCACCTCCCTGTGAACTGCTCCTCTGCAAGCAAACTTGCACCAATCCCATCTCCTGAAGGGGGTGCCTACCGTCCAGGCCGAACACGCACTCCCCTTCAGACAAGACAGCAGACAGCCAAGATCTGGCATCGCTCTCCCGTCCCTCTGGCCCAGCCGCACCACCTCCGGGCCTCAAAACCCTACCCTGGGAGATGGGGGGGGGGGGGGTCTGAGTTCGGAGGTCCTAAGCAGGTGACAGGCAAGCAACAACCAGCCTCCCCGGCCCCTCCCACAGCCCCTCCTCCTCTGGCAGGCCCCCCCGGCTCTAGCAGCCGGGCCCCAGATTCAGGCTGTTTCATGGTCGGCCGGCCAGGAAAGGGCGGCAGCCCCACTGATGGCCCTGGCCAGGGGCTGCGGCAGCTGCAAAGCTTTCTCCTCATCTCCAGGTGAATTAACCCTGGTCCCAGGCTAAGTTCTGGAAGTGGGGCCCTCAGCCAGTCCCAGGCCCAGACACTGGTCAGTGCCCTTTCTCAGCCTCTGCCCCGTGGCTTCTGAGGGCTGGCAAATGACACTCTCCCGCTGACCAGTGGCCTCCACAGGAGTTTGCTGATGAGATGCCAGAGCCTCAGGTGGCATCATAATGGTCATTTGAAATCAAGGGACAGATGTGGTCTGGCTGTCCTGGGTGACAGTGAGATCGTCACCACTGTGGCACATGAAGAGCAGAGCAAAGCTCCTTTGTCACTTGCTGTGCCTGGTGGCAACTGGGTGAGCGGGGGTCTTGGCCTGATGTGTGGCAAACCCTCCCTGCCCCAGCAGCAGCAACCCAAAGAGACGCCACCTGCCCTGAGGCTCTGGGGAAGGGCATTTGAGGAGGTGGCCCTGCTGCCCTGCCAGTCAGGGAACTGGGTGTCACTCTGGCAGCCGGACGCTCCAGCAGCTGCTTGGCCTCCCAGGCCGCGGCCAGCCTCGGGTCAGCCAGGTCACAGAGCAGCCGGCCCCTAAATCATTCCGCGCCTGCCCAAGGCGGGGGGCGGGGGGGGGGGGGCTTCCGCTCCAGGTGGGTGACCGGCGGCCCTTGCTATCATCTCCGAAGTCTGTTTCCTCTTCCCTCCGCTGGCTCCTCCAACCTCCCTGGGCGGCCTCCTCTCTCTCTGGTGGAGCCTGCAGCTTCCGGAGGCCTCCATGCCATCGAGAGGAGCCTGTGCTGCTGGGGAGCTCTGGAGCCCCCATCTGCAGGGCTGACAGCTGAGAAGCCCAGAGGGCCTGCATCCTGGATGCAAACCTGCGCCAGCCCCCGCTGAGTTTCCTCCACCGCAGCCCCAGGACCCTCTTCTGGCTTTCGCTTTTGCGCCATGCCCCTCCCTCCCTCCCTGTGGTCAGCACAGAGGGTCCCTGTCCCCACACAGCCAGGAAAGGGGTGTGTCCCACTTGCCTCTTCACCCTGCATTCTCACTGGCGAGATGCCCCCGGAGACAGGCTGTGTTGCCCCCTTGGCTCCGCTCCCTGTTCCTTCCCATTCACTGGGCTCCCGGCCACCCCGATGGGGCCTGTTTAATTGATTCAATTTGTCCAACAGTAAAAACACTCTGCAGATGTCAGCCTCCCACCACCCCACTCCCAGGGAGCCAGCAGACACCTGCCAAGGCCCTGAGGCTGGGAGTCCTTCCAGGGGCCACTACAGCCAGGCTGCGGGGGAGGCCTCTGACCCTGATGCTGCTTGCTGGGAGCTGGAGTGGGTGGCCCAGCACCCCAGAGCCAAGGAGTCACACCGAGTGAGGGCGTGCTCCACCCGTGACATGAAGAAGCGTTCTGGACACCGATCAGGTTCAAATCTGTCTTTCTTGGGGAATTACATTTTTTACAGACTCTCAGTTCTTTCCAGGCAGGTGACCACATCTTGGTCAAACTGTCCCTGAGCCGCTGTCAGGGCTCTATCTTCACCACCAACACTGGCTTAGGGGCTCTTCAAAGTCAACGGGAGCTGGAGTTCCCGTCGTGGCACAGTGGTTAACGAATCTGACTAGGAACCATGAGGATGAAGGTTCGATCCCTGCCCTTGCTCAGGGGGTTAAGGATCCGGCGTTGCCGTGAGCTGTGGTGGAGGTTGCAGACACGGCTTGGATCCCGTGTTGCTGTGGCTCTGGTGTAGGCCTGCTGCTACAGCTCCAATTGGACCCCCAGCCTGGGAACCTCCATATGCCGTGGGAGTGGCCCTAGAAAAGGCAATAAAAAAAAGACAAAAGACAAAAAAAAAGTCAATGGGGGTTGCAAAGGGCGCTGAGGAAACGGTGGGGCCTGACCTCCTGCCTAGTAGGGCCCTGTCCCACCTCAGTGGTCTCCTTAGCTGCTGTATCATGGGACGAGTGGAGCTGAACCTCTAGGCTCCCAGAGAGGGGATCCGAGCCTGGAGAGGACCTCAGGCCCCAGTCTAGAGATCGGGAGCCCTGTGTCCACAGCCTGGACAGCACTGCAGCCTGGCTGCCTCCCAGGATGTGTGTGGCCACCAAGGCACTGGGCGATGCCTCCAGACAGTTTCTGGAGGAAGGTGGTGACTTTGAGGAAGAGAGACCAGACTGAACGCCTGACCCCCTAGCCCAGCCCAGTGCTCTTTCTCCCAGCAAGGGCCCTGGCTCCTAGGGCCACCACTTTCCACCCCCGAGGGGGGCCCCTGTGAAGTGGTGGAAGAGGGAGGAGGATTTGGGGAGCGTTTGTACAGCTGGCCCGGCTGAGGCCCGGGCTTCTGTCCCTTCCCCCATCCAGCCCCTCGGATCAGGAAAGGACTGTCGCTCTAAATGAGGGCTCAGGTTAGCAATGTCCAGACACTTAGTCTCCCCTCTAAGGCCATCTCCCACGTGCTCCACGCTCCCCCGCAGGAAAAATCGGAGACTTTCTGTCACTGCCTGGGCACGTTGCAGAAAGAGCCCGAGCTCATTTTTTATGGGCTCTTCTTGTCCCCAAGTCCTGGGAGACAGGGAGAAAGCAAGGGCAAGGCACCGAGGGACGTAGCTGAAAGGGCTTGTCCAAGGTCAACCCCTGCACAGGCTGTGTTTCAGGCGGCTGGTTCTTTCTCCCATGCCAGTCGGGTGGGTGAGGAGGGGGCGAGAGCGGGGCTGGCCCCAGGAGCGGCCAGCTCGGAGGGGCCTTGACCGCAACTTGCAGCCTCCCGGCGGCCCCGACCGGGGCTTTGGCGTGGGGGCGGGGGGGTGCCCACAGCTGAGGCGCCGGGGCCGCAGGGGACCCCGAGGCGGGGCCCGGGAGGCGGGGCCGGCGGGGCCGCGGAGGAGAGAACAAAAGAAGGCCCCGCCCCTCGCTGACTGGCTCTCCGCAGCCAATTGGCGAGGTGGCTGCCGACGACACCCTCTGATTGGCTGCTTGGTGGCCAATCGGGTGCCCGGGCTGCGAGCCCGTATGGCCCCACGTGGGGAGGCGCGCGCGGCGGTTCTCGGTCCTAGGCGGGCGGGGCGCCTAAAGCCTGGGGCGCCGCGGAGGCAGGACAGCGACCTGCGGCCCCGCGGCCCCGCGCCACTCCCTGGACGCTCTCCCCGAGGACTCCGAGCCGTCCCCGAGGGTCCCCGAGTGCCCTTGGAGCTCAAAGCGCTGTGCCATCTTCTCGGCCCTCTGTCGTGCGGGGCCGCGGGTGGGTGGGGGGGTTGTGGCTGCTCCCGTTGCACACGTGGAGTGAAGTGACAGCCTCAAAGCCACAGAACCTGTTAGGGTGGAGCCCCTGGGGTTTTCTTGATCCCGCTGCTGGACCGCGGGTCCAACCACGGCTTGGGCTTGGGCTTCTCCCCACCCCACGTCACTGTACCCCCAGAAGGCTGGGCTCGGGGAAGGAGGGACCTGAGGGCTTGACCAAGGAGACTGAAGAAAATCGTCAAGGAAGGGGCAATCTGCTGTTGGGTGGTGGAGGGGCCGGCAGGGATCAATTCATTCACTGATTGAGTCGGTTATTGACAGCACCTGCTATTATCCTGAGGCCACAAACAGCGATGGCCCCAGGAAGGCCTGGAGGCAAGCCTTCCCCTAGTTTCCATTGGTCTCCCCTCCAAGCTACTCCAAGTGGAACATACAAGAATGTTCTTTGATACGGGCAATTGATGTGGTCTTACACTTTTATGGCACCTCAGACAGAGTATTTGAAAAGAGTTGAATACATGGAAAATGAATGAATCGAAGGGGAGATCATGCAGGCCAGGGCCGGCAATAAAGGGGAGCTGCTATCATGTTGACTTGAAGGGCCATGGGAGAGGCCCATCCAGTAGAAGGTCCGACCATGGAAGGAGGGTCATGGCAACCTGGCAGGGAGGGTCCTGGTTGTACATATGCTGGCCTCACGTTCCTCCTGCCTGCTCCTCACAGCTGCAGCCCCTTCCTGGCGGAATCCCTAGCGACCCTGTGCCCCGGGGTCCGCCTCCGGTCACAGGGCAGGACAGCTGGGGCGGGAAATGGGAACATGTCCAGCACCTGTTCTGAAGTGTGACTAGAAGCATCTTAGGAACACTGCTGTTTTGTTTTATTTTGTAGGCAGTGACATACGGTGTGAGTGAAATCCAGGTGTGTCCTTGCAGAGGTACCTCCCCCCCCCCCGCTTTAGGGCCATACTCCCAGCACAGGGAGGCTCCCAGCCTAGGAGTCAAAATGGAGCTACAGCTGCCGGCCTCCACCACAGCCGCAGCAACGCGGGATCCGAGCCGCATCTGTGACCTACACCACAGTTCATGCAACGCCGGGCCCTTAACCCACCGAGTGAGGCCAGGGATTCGAACCCGCCACCTCAGGGTTACCCGTCAGATTCATTTCTGCTGCACCACGATGGGCCCTCCCAGAGGTACCTTTGAAATGGGTGGGGTGGGGCTTGGCCAAGCCTCTCCCTCCCCAGTGCGGAACCATTCCAGCTCTCCAGAAGGACAGTGTACAAGTGATGAGTCGAACAGGAGGCAGAGCAGTGGACAGAGAGCACACCTGTCCGTCCACATGGCCTCCTAGATGCTCCTAGCTGTCACGGGCACAGTTGGGACCATACGTCCCCGGGGCAGGGACTGGCCTTTCGCCGTTGCCTCTTCACGGTGCCTGCGTCAGAGGGTGCTCTGCCCACGCTGCAGGATGAAGGGCCCACACATTTTTTGGGTTTTGGCTTTTTTCCACAGCCACACCTGAGACGAATGGAAGTTCCCAGGCTAGGGGTTGAATCGGAGCTGCAGCCACCAGGCTACACCACAGCCACAGCCACAGCCACGCCAGATCCGAACCACATCTGTGACCTACACCACAGCTCACAGTAATGCTGGATCCTTAACCCACTGAGCAAGGTTGGGCAAGGATTGAACCTGTATCCTCATGGATACTATGTCAGGTTCTTAACCCACTGAGCCACAGTGGGAACTCTTGGACCATGCGTTTTGCCTGGCAAGTTTAGAGACAGGGCTTCCCTCTGTGGCGGGGGGCGAGGGGGGTCATTCACTCACATCCTTTCAGGGGGCCTGTCTCTACCCCGCCAGGGCTCAGCCCCAGGAGGCGCCAAGGAGGCCTGACGTCCGTGGTCCAACAGGAGTAGCCAGAACAAGTTCAGGAGGGGGCAGCCTGAGCCAGGGACCTCTGAGAAGTTGGGAGGAAGAGGACTCCTCGCAGAAGGGAGACGAGGGGAGGAGGTGGCGCTTGAGGTGGCTTTGAAGGGCAGGTAGGAGTGGGAGCCCCGGAGAAGATGAAGGCAGGCAAAGGGCACAGGTGAAACCGTGGGGTCCAGAGATGTGGCTCCAGGGAGTCTGGCTGTGTGCACACCCCACCCCGCGGGAGTTGGGGGGCCTGGCCCAGGCGCCCCTGCCTCGGACCCCCCCTGTCGTATGGCAGCATTAGTGGGATTAGCGGGCAGTCGAATGAGAATGTGAGGTGCTAGTTACCGGCTCAGTACATACACGTGAGCTGTCGTCATCAGCATCCACTGTGGTCAGGGAGGTGGTGGGGGCTTTGGTGGGATTCAAGGAGCCCGTGTGGGAGCAGCGGGGGCTGTGGCGTGAGGATGGCCCTCAGGGACAGCAGGGTCACCTCGAGTTCCCCCGTCGCACGTGGCCGATGTCACTGATCCAGCAGCCCCTCTTTCCTGCACGGCCCGGAGGTGGGCTCAGGACCCTTGGCGCCTTCTCAGGCAGCCCCTAATCAATCGCAGCTGGCACACAAGATGACCAGGTTGCCATCCCTGCCTTGGCCAAGACCAGAAACTTGGATCCGATGGCCTGGCGTCAGGAGCGCCAACTCCAGACCTGCCTTTTCCCTGAGCCTGCTTCCCACGTGGAAGGAAACCGGGCAGGTGGACCGGATGGTGCTCCAGAGTGGGGAGGGCATGTCCCTTAGAGTGCCGTCTGGCTGCTGGGCGGGACCTGCCGGTGCCCTCGGGGCTGTCAGAACAGCCCCGAGCCCCGGGGTGGGGGGCGGTCATTGTGGTGCCCCTCGGGTCAAAAAGAGCGAGAGGACCAGGAAGAGCAGGTGGGCACGGCAGGAGGGGCGGGCTCCGTGGGGCGCTGCGCGGAGCCCAGAGCCTCAGGGCAGAGGCGCGGCCCTGAGCCGAGAAGGGGAGAGGGGATGAGCGACACGGGCTGGTCTGGGGGACAAGACTGTCTCTACATTCCCTGGCACACGCCTCTTCCTTTAAAAAATTCGCCTAAAAACCTGAGTGCACGCGTCTCAGGTTTACAGGCAAATGGAGCTTGCGTCTGTGTTCCCCATGCCACCAGCATCCCATCCGGACAACTGGCTGCCCGCCCCCCCCCTGCCCCGCCTGAGGCTCCCTGGTGCCCCCTCCAACCCCACACCCTGGAGGTGCTCCCTAGAGATGTCTTTTGCCTGATCTTTATATGTATTTGTGCAACCACACCGCCTGGCTTGAGGCTGGCCTCCTGCCTCAGTATAAGTGATGCGACTGCACCCATGCCGGGCTGTGCTCCCTTGTACGGCCGTGTTGTGCTCCGAGGATGGGCAGCCAGTCTATGTGCTTGGTCTCTATGTGCGAAAGAGCACGTGGGCTATTGCCGAAGTTTGCAAATAGCGCCGCTGTGAACACCCTAGTGCATGCCTTCCGAGTTTGTACCTGGTGACCAGCTTGCTGGGGGGCAGTGTTCAGCTGCAGTAGAAACACCAGCTCCACCGGGGGGGGGGGGGGGCCGCCCCGACTGCCTCTCTTCCCAGCAGCATGGGAGGGTCCCGGGGGCCCCACACCCATGTCAGCCCGTCGGATTGTCTGACCTTTACTCTTAGCCGTTGGCGGTGGGGAAACAGGTTCCACCTCCCGATCTCCCTGATGCCCCTGTGAACAGGATGGCAGGGGGGGCATGATTCCCACTCACAGGACAGGAAGGCGGATCTGAGGTGTGAAACCACACGGCCAGCGAGCGCTGGAGCTGCTTTGGGAGGTCCCGTGTCGATTCTGCCCCCTGAGAGCAGAGCTCAGAGAGGGAAACGGGCTGGTGCGGATATCACTAGAAGGCGCTGGGGCTGGGAGCTCCATCTCGAGGTCAGGACGGGTGCAGAGCATGGGGAACTGGGGAGGGGACGCCGGGCCCTGGAGGGGGGCAGGGGAGGCGGGTGGGAGCAGCAGGGGATGTAGGGGCCGAGGAGGGGTGGTGGGAGGGCCGTCGTGTCCGCAGGGCCAGCACCCATCTGTGGTGGGGGGAGGGTTGCTGGGTACGCACTTGTGCCCGGACCCTGAGCTGGGTGCAGGGACATCCTGGTGAGCACACACAGGCAGGGGCCCTGCCCTCACATTAATGACAGTCCTGGGAAGCAGGCAATCAAAGAAATCCACAATAAATACATAATTACAGGCTGTGAGGAGTGTTCTGTGCTGCAGTAGAGCCTGGCCTGGCAGTGACATTAGGACGGAGAATGAACCACCTCAGATATCACGCTGCCCCAGGGACTCTTAAAAGAGGTGTCCGGGCACAGGGGCGTGGGCGGGTCTGCGAGGCGTGGCGTGGCGGGACGTGGACGTCCTCGGCACGGACGGGCAAGTGGCAAGAAAAGGAGAGCCTGAGAGACAGGGGGCAGACTGCACTGCAGTCAACACTCAGTGAGGATTAGATTTAGTGTTCAGAAACTCCAAAACGACAGTGACTTGAACAAGGGTGAGATGTCTTTCTTTTTCACAGAAAGCTTCCAGGGCCACTTTGGAGGCTCCATTGTCATCAGGAACCCAGGTTCCTTCTCCTGTCTTGTTGCTCTATTGTTCTCACATATGGCTTCCTCCTGATCTAGGAAGGCTGCTCAAGCTCCAGCCATCACATGTACAGTCTAGCCAGCAGGAGAGGAGAAGGGACAAGGAAGAGCACAGCGCCTATGTTAAGGACACTTTCCACCGCACATGGTGTTACTGGTCCCTCTCATTGCCCGGAACTCGGTCTGGCTGCAAGGGGAGCTGGGAAATGTGATCTTGGCTCTGGACAGCCAGATGCCCAGTTAAAGTTGGGTTTTTCTATTACTGAGGAAAATGGGGAAGACAGATACGGGGGCAGCGTGGCCTCTGCCCCTCCCAGTCGCTGGACACAAGAGGATGCTGAAGGCAAGAACTGGTCAGTGGGGTTTATCTCTGCCTCTCTCTGCAGGCAGTGTCATTGCCCAGGGCCCGGCAGCTCAGAGGGAGGGAGGGAAGGTCTACGGGGGGGTCCTGGGGTGCATCCTTTCCGCCTGCCCCCCATGCTCTTTGCAGGAGCCCTTCGAGCAAGTCTCAGGCTGGCTGTGGGGGGGGACAGGAGACGATGAGCAGCCCTGGGGTGGGTCAGTGCCCACCGACATTAAGAGTCCTTCCACAGCGGGCCCGATGACCTTCTCGCGGGCAGGTCGATGCCAGCCGCTGGTCACGGTCTGTGATGCCTCGCTCCTCTCCCCTCCCCCGGCTGCCCTGACTCATCTGTCCTTTGCTCCTTCCAAGTCCCCCGCATGTGGCCAGATGGCTGAGCACACCGTCCAGGACTCTGCAGACCTCGGCTCAACGCTCCAAGGCTGGGAAGACGGTCTTGCGGGCAGGGCTGTAAGGGCACCATGGTCCGCCTGGGGCTGGGGCTGGCACCTGCAGAGAGCCTTCTGTAAGCCAGAACTGCTTTTTCCTTTCCTTTTCTTTTCTTTTCTTCTGGGCCGCCCCTGTGGCATATGGAAGTTCGCGGGCTAGGGTTCGAATCAGAGCTACGGCGGCTGGCCTACACCACAGCTCACAGCAACCCCGGATCCTTAACCCACGGAGCAAGGCCAAGGCTCGAACCCACAACTTCATGGATCCTAGTCACATGCCCGGCTCGAAGCCAGTCACTGTGGCAGAGGCGTCCTGACTGGCTAGGGGGGGTCATGTGACTGGAGTGCGGCCGCCCACGTGGCCTCTCGTTCGCTCGGTGGGGTGGTTCTTGCAGGTGGGGTGGTCCTGGGCGCAGCTGCAGGAGAGGCTCTTCTTGCTGCGCCAGGGGCTTCTGGGCCACGGGAGCTGTGGCCTGGGGCGGCCTTCAAGGGCTTAGTCTGCCGAGGGGAGCCCCCTGGGACTGGGACACAGCTTGGTTTCCCTGCTGATCCCAGGAATTCTTGGGTGCCCTGTGCAGAGGCTGCCCCTTCCACGGCAGTGGGCTCGGGTCCTCTTCCTGCAGGCCCCCCGACACCTGCTTCCAGACTCGGTCCAACAGGCAACCCAAGAGGGGAGCCACTTCAGAAAGCCTGGGGAGCCCCAGGGTGCTTTGCTCGGGACCCGCGGGGTCTGCTGAAGGGCCCGGTGGAGAAAATGTAATTAGCCTGTGAGTGCCGAGTCTCCGGCCTCCCCTGCTCGCCGCGGCAGAGTCTGTTTCTTATAAGTGAAAACAGATTTCCTGACAAGGAGCAAAGATCTTAAACTTGTTCAAAAGCTCCCAAATAGAAAGAGTGGTTTTAACTTTCCCTTCTCCGAAAACCGAATTGTGAGGAGGCCCCGAGGCCGTTCCGTCACTGCCGGAAGGGCTGGGGAGCCCGAGGCGCCTGATGCTGGGGAACCGAGGGCCGTGGGAGGCCTCGGGTTCAGCCCCCACCCCCCTGACAATCCCATCCGGAGGCTTTTTCCAGTGGAGCCCCAGCCCCGCTCCCAGGCTCGGGAAGAGCAGGGCCCCTGCTGGCCTCAGGGCCAGCCTGCCTCTGGGCTGAGGACTTAGGCCTGGAGCTGTTCTCCAGGTCCTGGTTTTTATTTTTTATTTATTTTTTTTATTTTTTGTCTTTTTGCCATTTCTTGGGCCGCTCCCGCGGCATATGGAGGTTCCCAGGCTAGGGGTCGAATCGGAGCTGTAGCTGCCAGCCTACGCCAGAGCCACAGGAACGCAGGATCCGAGCCGCGTCTGCAGCCTACACCACAGCTCACGGCAACGCCGGATTGCTAACCCACTGAGCGAGGGCAGGGACCGAACCGGCAACCTCATGGTTCCTAGTTGGATTCGTTAACCACTGCGCCACGACGGGAACTCCAAGGTCACGGTTTTTAGAGGGGAGGCCAGTGCAAGGTGCTCGCCCCCCCGCGAACCCCACTTCCTGCCTTCCTCTGAGCTGCTTCAGCTCTAACGTTTTCCCTCAGATTGAATCGGTTAAAGGAAGCAGCTGTGGGGGCCCCAGATGTGCTCCTGTCGGGGGCTGAGTTTCCTGGGCGAGGAGCCCCCCCGCGCCCCAGGGTCCTTGGGCTGCGGCTGCCCGGGGCTGAGGCGGCCGCGCTCCGCAGCCCAGCTTCACTGGAGGGCTGGGTTCCCCGGCTGCGGTGGCTTCTGCACCAGCCTTCTTCCTGGCTGCGCTTGAGCGGCTGGAGGGCGGGGGCTGTCAAATCCCTCCAGCGTGGCATTGTGGTGTCTGGCACGGGGCCCTGCACCCAGTAGGTCTTCGGTACCTGCTTGTCAAAATACCAGACGGATGGATGGATGGGCGGACAGGTGGAGACCGTTGCGTTCCTGCCAGGGGCGGGTCTTATCTGCAGGGGTTGAGAAAGCTCCTGGCCGCATCCCTCTCTGTGGGGAAGAATGGCTGACTCTAGGGTGTTTGGAATGGGGGAGAGGTGTCGGCGGCTCCCCTGCCAGCCCTGGGTGCCATCAGGAGCCTGAGCTCCCTCTTTGTCGGGAGACAGGACTGGTGAGGGTTGCCCTACACGGCAGGCACTGGGCCGGCCAGCTGGGGTGCCGGGTCCGTCCTGCACCTGTTTGGGCTTCCTCCTTGCAGCGGCACAGACACAGAGGCCGGCAGGGGCCTGGCAGGCCCTCGGCCTTTGGCCAGCGGAGTCCCTAGATGACCCCCTCGATGGCTGAGGCGCTGAGCCCAGCACCCCTGTCCCCCACCTGGATCTGAGCCCGGCGCCCGGCTCCCCGCCCAGCCTCCAGCCTCCTCACCCTGGCCGGGCATAGCAATTGATGCCCCTGTCCCCAGCTGGTTGGCAGTGTTCCAGACGAACTGTGAGCAGCCCGTTGTCATTTCTACCTGATAAAACATCACTTCCATTGACCCCCCCTCCCCGCCCCGTGCCATCGCTCCGCTTGCCTCGGCGGCGCACGGAATGAGTGGCGCGTTCTGTGGGGGGGTGACCCTCTCCCGTCCCCCCGACGGGCCCCGGGGACTGACTCGGGCTGGGTGTCTGATCCACCTCCGGGGAGCTGTGCAAAGAAAGGGAGGCTCGTCCTGGAGGCTCACGAAGGCCAAAGCCACTGCAGAGCCTTTCTGGCTGCCCGGGGCCCAGCGCCCGGGGGCTTCGCTTGGCTGCCGCGAGGGGAGGCCCGGCCCAGACACCCCAGTCTCCCGTTGGCTGAGACCCCGGCCTCTGGGGTCCCTGGGGAATCCCCGTGGGACACGCGCGCACACACACACCGGGGTGCAGTTAGGGTTCCGGGACCACCGAAAACCTGTACAATCGGTCATAGATTTATTCTTGAGCAAGTTATCAATAAAAAATTTAATACCAAAGGCCTTTACATATAGAGTTTGCTGTTCATAAAACCTTTGTTTTTTTGTGTTTGTTTTTTAGTGTTTACATTGAAAAAACTTCAACCACCCTCTTAGTTTACACATGTACAAGAGTCGTGCTTTCTGCCAGGTTTAACCACGGCTGGGGGGCCAGGCGGTCTGCACACACGCGGCGAGGCCAGGAGGAGGAAAGCAAAGGGCAGAATTCCGCGGAGGAGGGAAGAGGACCAGCCGGCGGCAGAGAACCCGGAAAAGGCAGCCTGTTCCTTGGCTCCCGCCTCGCGGCTGGGGGTGATCGGAGCCTTGGGTGCTGCTTTCCACGGCTGGGCGTCCCCCCCGCGCCTTGGCACTGGCTGCCTCTCCTCTGTGGAGTCTTTCTGCCTCCCCAGCGGAGAACCTCGGCCGCCGTCTCCGGGACGACCACCAGGAATGAAGTATTGCACAAAGGCGAGAGCTGGGCTGGGAGAGGGAGCTGGGGTGCCGGGGACGCCCCCCCTCCCCCGCGGGCCCTGTCCTTCCTGCGGGGAGCGGCCAGGAGCCGGGGAGGGGCGGGTGGTTTCCTGGTTAGAAAAAAGAGGGGGCTGGGCAGCCAGCGACATCCCTTCCTTTCTGGGTACCTGGGCTGTGTCTGTGGGTCACACGAGAGCTCGTCCTAGGGAGCAGAGGCTAACTTGGGGTGCTCTCCTGGGGCTCCCAGTGGGCCCCGGGAGCCTCAGTGCGTGCTGGGGACGAGGGCTGTTGGGCCTTGGGTCTGGCTTGCCCTGCCTGTTCCTCTTGGCCTCAGGAGAAGTGAAGGGGGGACTAGCTCTCTGGGGTTTCTGGGGGGCGCTGGCAGTCTGGGACACCTGCCCGACAGCCAGGTCGCTGGGCAGAGGGGTGAACAGTCCCCCAGGGGTGCTCCCCGCATGCGAGGCTGGGCTGTGGGCAGGAGGAACACCGCTCTGTGCCCCAAGCGCCAGCCCGCCAGGCAGTCGGGTCCTGCCCGGCACGTCCCCATGAGCTGGCGGGGGCCACGTCCCTCCCTGCTCTGAGTGGAGGCCGGACCAGCGGGCCACTGACACGAACATCGAAAGAAACTGGGGACATTCGGGAAATAAAATCAAAACATCACTTCTTCATACGGAGAGTTTTAAAATAGCATTTGTTCATTTTTGTTTCGTTTTAAACAGAGGTAAGATACATATGGCTGCTGTCACCCCCTCGGGCTGGGGCCCTGCTCCGGGGTCCCTGCTCTCTCCGCGGGGTCCTCACCGTCGGAGCTGCCCCTCGCTGCCCTCTTCCCGGGAAATGAAGTATAAGGAAATCAACGCGCGTGTGGCTCCCCCTGTTCGACAGTCCCCCCAAAAGATCGGCGGGTGCACCCCAGGGTCCTGTCCGCCCCCTCCTGTGCGCCCCCCATCCCAGCTGCCTCTGTCGTCACAGACGCCCCAGCTGGAACTCAGCTAGGCTGAGGAAAACAGTGCATTTTCAAAGAAAACCTCCTCCGAATGAAACAAAAGTCTCTAAACACACACACACACACACACACACAGGCACCCACGCACGCATGCACGCACGCACCCACGCACAGCCTTGTCACGCGTGTGGGGAAAACAAAATCCTTTTCCACGTTTTTCCATAAAACTTCCCCGCAGAAATACAATATTTACAGAGAGAAATAAATAGACGACACACCTGATTTCTGCTTTCCCTGGTGGGAGACAGTGGGAGGTACTAGGGAAAATATGGCTTGGATTCTACGCGCTCGTGAACTGCCGGCGGGAGAACGGCGAGGGCCGGCCGGTCCCCCGAGGGGCGCAGCGGACCCTCTGCCGCAGACGTGTGGGGCTGGGTTCGGACGCCCAGGAGCTCTCTCTCGTTCCAGGGAAAATCATAAAAAGCCTGGATCTTGCCTCGGTGGGTTTGCATATTGGCTCAGAGCCGCCCCCCAACGAGGGGCGGGCGGGCCCCCGCTTGCACCAGGCACCGCCTGGCCTCGGGTCGGCAGGCCAGTCCGGCCCGGGGCTCAGCACAGGATGGGCACGCCGTCGGCCGTCACCAGGCGCCCAGTGGTGGGGTCGTAGGTGCCTGCCAGGTAGTAGAGGTCCCTCCGGTCCTGGTACTTGCGGCTCCGCGTCATCTGCTCGTACTGCTCGCGCCCCACGACCTGGCACTTGTGGGAGATGGTCTGCACGTCGTTCTCGTCCTCGTGGCAGGACTGGTACAGCGCATTCTGGGGGGTGGGGGTGGGGTGCTCGGGGTTGGGTCCGGCCTCAGCCGGCACCCGGCACGCCCCACCCTACAGGACCCTCGGTTCTGGAAGGCTCCCTTGGCTACGCTTTCATTTACACGGTGTGCCCAGGGGGTCTGTGCCCAGGTCCCCGGCGGGGCTGGCAGAGGGGGAGAAACACTTGTTTCTGTACCGTCTGCAAACACGGTTCCCAAGGGACAGCGGGAAGGGTACGGGGCGGGGGGGGGGGGCGCTTCTGTCTTGGGTGGGTTGACACAGGGAGGGAGGGACCTGAGGGCTCGGGGGTGGGGGTGCCGAGGACCCGGCCTGTTTGGTGCTTCTCGCTGCCTTGGGTTGCAGACCCCCCACCCTTGGGTGAAACGGTCACTCACTTCCCGGAGAGCCACGGGGGCACGGCCAGGGAGGGACCTGGGGGGTGGGGTGTCCTTAGACTGCAGGTGCCTGCGGCTGCCGCACCCCGCGCCCTGCCCCCGGGCCCACCTTCCCGTCGCTGTGCCGCTTGCCCAGCCTGGTCTCCTCCGGGTGGTAGAACCACTTGACCTTCACCACCATGTTGCTGCCCCACGACTCCCACATGCTCTCGATGCGGCCGATGTAGGGCAGGTTGGGCCGCCCGGCCGACAGGAAGACGGCGCAGTCCCCGATGCGCAGCGTCTCCTTGCCCCGGACGATGGCCTTGTAGAACAACTTCCGGGCCTTCCCCTTCATGCCGCGCCGCTGCGGAGACAGCCGGGGCCAGAGCGCGGTGAGGGCCCGGGGGGGCCTCGGGGACAGGGCGGGACGTGGGCGGCTGGCTGCAGACGCGGGACGGGGCTGGCCCCGCCCGTTCCCCCCCCCCCCCCCGCCGCCACCCCCCATCCTGACAGCAAGACCGAAGGCCCGCGAACAAACACTGCATCTGGGAGCAGAGGAAGCAGGCTCGCGAGAGTCCACGGCGGCCTGGTCTCCAAGGACGAAACCGCGCCCAAACGCACGTCCAGCCACGAGGGTTGGGGCGGTGCAGCGGAGCCCCCGAGGCCCTCGCCACGCCCGAGGGCCGTTCAAGGGATGGGAATGGCGCTGGGCACGAGACCGCCAAGGAGGACCACGGCACGCGCCGTGGGGGCGCCCCGGGCCCGCCTACCTGTGTGGGGCTCCCCGACCACTTCCAGAGCTGCCGGGCAGGCAGGAAGGCGGAGATCTTTGGCCGGTTTTCCACGGAGGGCAGCCGCTGCCTCCGGGACAGCTCTTTGGCTTTGGAGAAGCTCAGGGCCTCCTTGCGCTTGAGCCTGGGTCTGCTGCCGCTGGGGCCCGCGCCCGCGCCCCCGCCGGCCCCTGCCGTCCTGGACAGGAAGCAGCGCTGGGCGTGTGCGTGCGGGCCGCCCCCCTTGGAGCGCAGGGCCTCAGGCTGGGCCAGGAGGGCGGGCACGGGGTGGGTGAGGCAGGTCTGCAGCAGCAGGGCCGGGTCCTCCTCGTCCGAGCTGTAGGAGGAGCCCTCGTCATCCGAGGAGCAGAGGCTGGAGGTGGACAGGGAGCCGGAGGAGGAGGAGGTGGACGAGCCCGAGGAGGAGGAGGACACGGACAGGCGGGCGAGGAAGCCGGAGGGCACGCCGGGGGCCAGGCTGGGGCCGTCCTCCTCCTCGTCCGAGTAGGAGCTGTGGCAGTCACTGTCGCAGGGCAGCGGGTACTCGGCCTGGCCCGCGAACTTGCGCAGTGCCAGTCCCATGGGCAGCGGGTGGACGGGCGCCCGCCCCTTCCTGTCCTTGCCCACGAGGACTGGGTGCCCGTAGCCAGGGCTGGGCAGGGGCCGCCCCGGCCTGGGCCCTGCGTCCTTGTCGCCTGCGTGCAGCGCCTTGCAGTTCTTGCTCTTGGGGGAGGTCACGCCCTCGTGGTCCAGTTTGACCAGAAACTCGCCGCCCACCCTCCGCCGCCCGCCCTTCTCAGCCTCTGCCCGCTCGGCCTTCTTGGCCCGCAGCAGCTTGTGGGCGCCCCCGGGCAGGCCGGGTCCAGCCCCACTGACGAAGGGCGTGTAGGAGCTGGCCAGGCTGCTGAAGGAGTCGGCGCGAAAGCCATTGCCAAACACCGGCGCGGCCACGCTGTGCACGGGGAACAGCGCCTCGCGGGCCCGCAGCTTCTTGGCGCTGCCGTTGAGCTGGAAGAGGTTTTGCAGCGAGCCAGGCCCCTTGCCGCCCGCCGCGGCCACCTTCCGCTTGGTCTGCGCTACCGTGGACCAGCTCAGCAGCGGGCTGCCACGACGGCCCAGGAAGTGGTCCGAGGCCCCCGTGGGGGGCTTGGTGCTGGCGCCCAGGAGCTCCGCTTTGCCTGGGGAGGGGCCAGGTGGAGTCAGAGGCACCACCTGCCCGGCCCCTCCTGGGCCCCCCACCCCCGGGGGTGCTTCCCCAGCCGAGGTCCCGGCGGCCCAGGGAGTACCGGCTTTGTCTTTGCCCACGGATTTCTTCCCGGGAGGCTTCGAGGCTTCGGGGCCGTCGTGTGCCTTGGGAGACAGGCTGGGGGCTGTGGTCTCACTGGGCGGGGGTGCCTCACAGGACGCTTTCTTGGTCCTCCGGCAGCTGCTGGACACCAGCAGGGCTGGCGAGGGCTCTGTGCCTGCGGAGCGGACCAGCGGCCTCAGCGCTGTGCCGCCAGGGGGACAGCCTCCCCTCGCTCCCCTCCTTAAGAGACTCTCTGGGCCCGGGGGGGGGGGCGCCCAGCCCAACTCCAGCCACAGCGGCTGACCCTGGAGGGCCCTGGGGCTCACACTGGATCTTGAAGTCCGGAGGCAGTAGTCGGATATTGGAGACGGCGATGTGGCCGGTGTCCCCGTCGTCAAACTCCACCACCACGGAGTCCAGGTCCTCCTCCTCGTCACTGGAGGCTCCTGGGGACAGGGCCCACCTGAGCACGCGGTCCTCCGCTCAGGCCCACGGGCTTCTCCCCGGAGGCCGGGGCGGGAGGATGACAGGACGGGCTCCAGAGCGCCTGACAAATGACTCTGGGACATTCTGCTCCCTGATCACATCTGACCTTGAGCTGCCATGGCAGCCGTGAGCAGCTCGCCTCGCCTCCGCCTCCCGCAGCACGGCTGGAGCGGCAATATTACGGCCATCCATCACCCCCATCCCAGGGCACCCACACAGGGCGGGGGGCCCCCGACCTCCCCCGGTGCACACAGTGTGAAAACACATGCGGTGGCCCGAGGCCTCCTGCCTGCAGACCCATCAGACCGCAGGGTCCCCACATCCGCTGCCGGGGGTGGGGCAGAAGGATTCTCCCCCAGAGAGCTGTGCCCAGGTGACCAGTTCAAACCGCCAGGTCTGGGGCTCTGGGTCCCCCTCTCTGCTAGGCCTTCAGGACGGCCAGAGGCGCTCCCTGTCCCCCGCCCAGGTACCTCTCTCGCCTTTTCCTGGCGACCAGGGAGCTGACCTTATCATTTGCTCTGTCTGACCGGCTCTGCGCTCTGCGGGGGAAGCAGGGCCGGTGGGAGGCCCTTCCGGGCCCTCTGGGGATCTCGGAGGGGACCCTGCAGTCTGCAGCGTTCCCCGGGGGGAGGGGCCGCTGGCCTTGCGGGGTGGAGGGGGGGGGGGAGGGAGGTGGGGGCTTGAGGGGGGTGTACCTCGCACCACGTTGCCTGGATACAGGCAGCGGGACTTCTGGCTCCAGTAGGCGCAGACCCTCGTGCCGGGCGGGAGGTACCTGCTGGATTGCGGCCGGACGTCGAGCACCTGCAGAGACAGGAGGGGCGGCGGCCGTGAGAGGGCGGGGCTGGCCCGGGGGCGCCTGGGAGGGGCTTGTGCAGCCCCGCCCCCTCCCTGGGCGGCGCCCTCACCGCCTCCTGCAGCAGCTGCTCCAGCGAGTAGATCCTCTGCCGGTTGCCTCTCTCGCCCTCGATGACGATGCTGTAGCTGAGGGAGGGGGAGGGCAGGGAGCGTGGGTCGGGGCCCGCGGGTCCGTCCCCCTCCCCGCCCCGCGCCGCCCTTCCCGGCCGCGGCCGGTCCCCTTCCCGGGCCTCACATGTCGGGGGGCTGCAGGGTCCTGACGCTGCCCGCGTACAGCAGGCTGTCCTCCTTGGGGATGAGCACCGGCAGCCCGTCCTGCAGGTCCTCCTTGTGGATGGTGCACGAACGCGCTGGGGACACGCGGCGGGGGCGGGGGGTGAGCTCCGGGCCGGCCCCGCCCCTGCCCGCCCTCCGCTGCCCCAGAGCGGAGCCTCCCCGTCGCGCCGCTCACCCAGGGCAGCGCTCTGCTCGGCGCTCAGGGGGCCTCTGGCCTCCTCCTCGTCCTCCGAGAGGCTGCTGCTGTCCTCGAAGGCAAAGTCGTCCTCCACCGCGAAGCTCTCCAGCAGCCGGCTCACCGCCTGGCCCTTGCCCTGGGGGGCCAGAGGGGTCAGCTCCCTCGGGGGTGGGGGATGGGGGGGTGCGGGGGGGGGGGGGGGGTCAGGGTCGACTGGGCCCTGAGGTCGGGCCGGGGATGCTAGCTAGCTACCTGTTTGGCGCCGGCCTTGGCTTTCACCTTGCCCGCCTTCCTGCCTCTCCCCAGGATGGCCTTGGCGTTGCGGGGTGACAGGGCGATGGACAGGGCCCCGTTCTTCCGCTGCGGGAGGGGAAAGCCTGAGGTGAGGGTGGCACCAGCCTCCCTGCCCGCGGGCTGCCCAGGGTGCCACTCAGGCTGACCCGGAGTGACCCTGAACGTGGAGTCCCAGGGTGTGACTCGGTGTGGCAAGCGGACAGGGGTGCCTGGCGCCCACCCCGCTGGGGCCCGCTGGCCCTCACCCGCAGCCCTGGCTGCAGCACCGTGCTCTTGCGGGTGGCCCTCTTGAGGCGCTCGCTGGCCAGCCTGCTGCCCTCCGCGTGGCAGGTGAAGGCCCGGGAGGGGCTGCCGAGGGTGTCCCTGCCGGGCGTGGCCCCCGGCTCTGCCCGCAGGCTGCCCTTGGCCTTGCTCTTGGTTTTCTTCTTGCTGGGCCCGCCTGGGGGCCTGTGCCCTGGGGCCCGCTCCAGCTTGCTGCCCACCTTGGCCTTCACCGTCCTCCGCTTGACCTTGACCTCCCCCTCAGGGCTGGACAGGCGGCAGGCCCCTGTGGGAGGGAGGGAGGCGGTTGCAGGGGCCCGGCTGCCCGCCGGGGCCCCCACCGGCCAGGCCTACCCCGGCCCCTCGCCCGTGGGTACCTAGCAAGCCCTGCCTCTCCTTCTTCTTCTTGGCCTTCTGGTTGGCCTCCATCTTGACCACGGAGGAGGGTGAGGGCGCCAGCACGGCCACGCGGGCCCCAGCGTGCAGCGCCAGCCCAGGCTCCTTCGGGGGTGCCTCTGCCTCCAACAGACCCTCACAATTGTCACTGTCCGAGCCGCTGCCTGGGGAGGAAGGCAGGCCAGGTGACTCCGTGCGGCGTGTGGCTCTGCTGGGGGCCGCGTGGAGGCGGCGCTGGCATCCCGGGGCCGCTCCGGGGCCGGCACCTGGGCCAGGTGCCCGGGCGCAGGGGTTCGGTCTGGGGTGGGGGAGGGGCGGGCCTCTCGGGCCCTCCTCCTCTGCCTCGGCTTTCCTTCCTCGTGCCCCGTGGGGTGCGCAGGGCTGGGGTCCGCTCCCCAGGGCAGCCCCTTCCCCCTTATCCTCCTGCCAGATGCCCGGCTGCTTCCTGCTTCCTCTTCCCTCCCTTTGTTCTTTCTCGGGAGAGCCCTGGGGCAGGGGGGTGGCAGGGAGGAAGCCTCTATTTTTCCAGGCTCCGGTTTCTGGAAATGTGCATTTGCTGGGGGCCAGATAACCCCACCGGGCCAGCCCCGCCGGACACTGCAGGAAGGCGGGCTGGAGCAGGCAGGAGAGCTAAAAATAGCCCCAGGATGCATCCAGCAGCCTTTTCCTCCCTGTGGCCACCCCCCCCCCCCATGTGGAAGTGGGGCCCAGAGAACTCAGCCCAGGCCAGCGAGGGGTTCTCCTTGGTCCGGCACAGCCCACACGCCCTGACCGGGCTCCGGTGGCTGTCCCGGCCCCTGCCCACCCACTCCTCCAGCCCCAGCGGCCTTGGAGGTCCTGGCTCTGGTAACTTGCCTGCCTGGCGTGCCGTGGCCGCTGCTGGCTGGGCCGGGAACTTAGGCGTCTCCCTGCTGCCAATGCCACCGTCTGGTTGTGGGTGCCGGGCTGCCCCGGTCACCTTGGCGCTCTTGGCTCGAGACAGCTTCTTCCGGATGCGACCCCCTGGGGTGGCCTCCTTCCGCCTGAAGGGGCTGAGGCCCGCGGGCAGTCCCTTGGTCTTGACCTTTGGCTTCAGCTGGGCCACCTTGTGGGCCACTGCGGATGCCAGGTCACCCTGACTGCTGCTCTTCTTGCACCGAACTTTCTCCTGTGAACACGCAGGGGGAGGCTGCACTCACCGAGGGTCCCCGCTCTGCACCACCGCCTTCGGCCTTCAGCCGCCTCCACCAGAGCTGGGCTTGGGAGGTGGCACCTGCCCGGCCTTGCCCTCCAAAGGGGCTGAGCGGCAGCCTGGCTCCGGGGCACAGGGCCTGCCCACGGCAGCCTTCACTTGGGCCTGTCCTGTCCCCCACTTCGCAGCCTCCCTAGACGGCCCAGCCAGCTCCGGCTCAGGGGAGGGAGACCTAAGGCCCAACCAAGTGTCTGTGTGGGTCCTGGACAGGCCCAGCCTCCTGGTCTGACACAAAGTGACAACAGACTCAGACCCACCTCTCCCCTGTCCCTCCCAGGAGCCCAGGATGGAGGCGGGGTGGGGAGGGGTGGGGTGTCCACGGCCTGCTGCCTGTCCTGTCCGTCTGCCACCCTGCACCAGGGCCTGAGGGCCAGGCTGCAGTGGGACTCACCGCAGAGGCGGGCTGCAGGCCCACGTAGGCACCCTTCTCCAGCCGGCCTCGCTTCTTTGATGGCTCGTCATCGCCGCCCCGCAGCTCGGCGCACAGCAGGCTGAGGCTGGACCGCACTGCCCTGGGAGCATGGGGGTAGGTGGGCACGGGCCAGACGCAGGCACCCTTGGCGCCCGGGCCTTGTCCCCCTAATAGCCCTTGTGATGGCGGCCAGGGGTCTGGGAGGGTAGGGCAGCTGCACATCTGGAAAACCCATGTGCCGCCCCGAGGGCCCCCGCTTCTGTCCCGGCCAGGCTCCTCCGAGCAGGCAGAGCCAGTGCTGGGCCCCCACGCACCCGCTGCCCTGCCAGCCCCCTCTGCCCACTGCCTGGGAAGAGGCAGCCCGGTGCTCAGGAGCCAGGGCTCTGCAGCCAGCTGAGCAACTGAGTGGCCTGGGCTGTGGCCTCAGTCTTTCTGCTTGGAAAACGGGGGTGCTTTTAATGGTGCCCCTCTGCTAGGCTGGCCTTTAGGGGAGCAAGGGTCCGTGGCTGCAGCAGTTTGGAGCAAAGAGGGCGTCGGGAGACGCTCCTGGGAACAGGGTCCACCCCCAGCATCTCTGCCGCTGCCTGGGAGAGAATGAGGGGAACGGTGGCCAGAGAGACTCATGCCTAGGCTCTGCCTTCCAGCCCCCAGAGACCCCTGCTGCTGGGCCCAGACCTCCCCCAGGGCTCTGTCCTCTGCCCTCAAGGGAGGGACTCTGTACCCATCACCCAGCTCATAGACAGGGCCACGAAGCTGCTGACGCTGAGCGGGTTCCCTGTGCCCCAGTGGTGTGAGGCTGCAAGCGTGGCTGGGGGCTGGGCCTCTCACCTGCCCCCTCCTCACCCACACAGCGTGGATGGAAACGAGTCCCAGGTGGAGGCTGAGCGCTCTGGCCTTGAAGGGCCGGACCGTACATTTTACCTTCCTGCCCAGAGAGGGCTGGTGGGAAGCCGGCCTGCAGCCATGCTTGGCCGGCAGGCCTCAGCCCTCCCGCTTGCTGCCGGGGTCCAGCCGTCGGCAGCCTCCGTGGGGTGGGGGCCCCGCGGCGGGATGAAGCGTGAGGTGGAGCCTGAGGTGGGGAGAGGGTGCCACGACCCTTGGGAAGAAAGGGCCCCGGGCTCGGTTTCCTTCCCGGCCCAGCCAGGGAGAACACGGCCGCGATGCAAACACAGGGCCCAGCTTCCGGGCTTGGCGGGGGCTTGGTACCAGGCAGGTTTGAGAGAAGCATGGGGCAGTCTTGCCAGGGGCTCCCCAACAGGACCCCTGGACGGGCCCTGGCCTCAGCCAGCAGCCCCCACCGTGCTGGCTGGTCCTCAAAGGGAGCCCCCTGGAGCTCCTGCCCCGTGGCACCTGGGTGGGCCCCCCCCCCCGCCCCCGCCATATGGCCTATCCCCTCCCCCGCCCACAGGCGCGCGACGCGCTCCCCTCCCTGTAACCTTCTCCGCATTTGCTAATGTTTTGTGACATAAAGCCCTGAGATTAATTTTTTGCCTCTGTCTTAATTGAAGGAACCATTTAGTGCCGATTTAACTATTATTACCAAATCATCAGGATTGATGCAGTGCACACATGCCGCGCCAATCGTGTTTGGAGAAGCTCGAGGATTTATGCAAATGGGCCTGCCGGGAGAGGCAATTTGTAGCCGAGAAGGACAATTACACCAGGCCCGGGAGTGCGCCGACGACGGCGCCGGGCGGGTAATGGATAATAACCGCGGGCCGGCAGCCGTGAGCCGCACCGCAGCGTGACCAACGACTCTATACAGTGCAGATAAAGAGGCTTTTACGCAACGCCGCCTCGCACTCGAGGGGCCGGGCGGAGGCCGAGCAGGGGGGAGGCCCCGGCCCCGGCCAGGTGTGCGGAGCTGGTGTGGCCACGCTCCAGGCCCGGGGGCAGGGCTGGTCCACACTGAGCTCGGGGGCCCCGGGAGCTCACCCGCTCACCCGCTCACCACTGCTGGTCCTGGGGCGGGGGAGTGCTGGGTCTTTAGGAGAAGCTGTGAGGGGGGCCCGCCCAGCAGCCTGGCCCTCACTGCCCGGGCCTCGACGGCACCTGGGCCAGCCCCGCCGCGTGACCCCCAGCCCCAGGCACCCTGTGGGGGCCCCCACACCACCCCGGACTCACTTGACTTTCTTGCCGTCGCCGGGGCGCAGGGCAGGCAGCAAGCTGGAGTACTTCCGCTTCCTCGGCCGGCCGGGCCCCCGCCTGGCGGGGCTCCGAGAGCTCTCATCTCTCCTGGGAGCCACGGGAGGGGTGGTCAGAAGTGGACACCCGGCCCGGCTCCCTGATAGGGGTCCAGCAGAGGGCACTGCCCTCGGGGGCTGTGGGGTGGGGGGGCAGACCCTCCCAAGTCTTGGCCTGGCCCCACCGCCCCCAGCCCTGCGTCTCAGCTCCAGCACACAGCAGTCAGGGGAGCTCCCACCTCTGCCACCGCAACTTTAGGGCTTCCTTTTGCTCCCCAAACCGCCACTCCTGCCCTGGCCGCCCAGTCCCCTCACCCTTGGCCCCACTACCCCCGAGGACCCCCCCCACCCCCTTAATGCTTCTGCTGGGTGAACGCCTCATCCTCCCGCCGCCTCTGGGGCCTCCCAGATCCCCGCTCAGCCCAGCACTTGCAGGTTGATCCCTGCCCCTGAGGTGGTGGCCCAGGGCCGGGCTGTGCCCCCCGAAGCCCCAGGGCCTGAAGCCAGGGCGTCTCCCCAGCTGCGCCCCAACCCTCCCACCCTCTGCCAGCCTGGGCCATACTCATGGTCATGCCTGCGCTGCAGCCGCGCCAGCTCCCGCTGCTTCTCCTTGTAGCGCCTCTGCAGCTCCGCCAGCTGGACACGCATCTCCACCTCCTGTGTGTCCAGCCGGTCAATGGCAGCCTTCAGTGGGCACACCTAGGGGCAAGGGGCACGGTGGCCTGTGAGCCCAGGCGGGGCCCAGGAGGAGGCAGGTGGGTGGCCGCCCACACACCGGGAGCCCCCCACCCCCCGCCCCATGTCATGACACTGGGCGATGGGGCGGCCAGGGCTCCCCACTCACAGGCTTGGTCTTGGGGGTCCAGGTGTCCTTGCGCTGCAGGATCTGCATGCGGGGGGTGAGCGCGGGCGCCCTGCAGGGGTCGGCGGCGGGGGGCTGGTTCGAGGAGGCGGGGCTGTCCAGGCCAGCGGCCTCCACCAGGGACCAGGCTGAGGCCAGCGTGGCGAGGCGCTGCAGGTTGAAGGCCAGCACGTCCTCCTCCTCTGCGGGGGACACGAGGGTCAGTGTGTCTGCAGCGGGGAGGCCACACGCTGTGCCTCGCAGAGGCTCCCGACACCAGCCTGCTCGCAGACGCAGGCTGAGGACTAGGGAGAGGCTGCAGGGGTCGCCCTCGGCTCCCGCGAGCCGGCCCCGTTGGGGGGCCCCAGCCCTCGGGACAGTGCCCAGACCGTTTCCTTAAGGCATGCGGCCTGTTACGCTTCTAACAGAAATGGCCCTGCGTGTCTGTCCTCTTCCAAATGCGTGAAAACCAGAATGTCACAGCCCCAATGGGAGCGGAGCTGGCGCAGCACGGGGTGGCGGCGGAGCCAGCGGAGGGCAGCGTCCGTCAGGGGAAAGGCTTGGGACCCAGCGCAACCCCCCGGGGAGGGGCTGGGGGCAGAAGTGGGGGTCAGCACGCACCCGCGGCCGATCCCATGAGAGACTGCAGCGGGGGAGGGGAGCCAGCCGGGATGAGCCCTGAGGGGTCGGACAGGGTGCCGAGCGCCCGAGGCATCGGCGGGCAGTTGTGATTTCCAGAACATACGGCCAGCTCTGCCCTCTACGAGGACCTGGGAGCAGCAGCACCCCGGTAGCCATGGGCACACTCAGCCCCCCAAATCTGGCTTCTAATATCTTTAAGGCAAGGAATCGGGTTTCTTTGGTTTTTTTTTTTTTTTGGTCTTTTTCCAGGACTGCACCCACGGCTCCGGAGATTCCCAGGCTAGGGGTCTAATTGGAGCTGTAGCCGCCGGCCTACACCACAGCCACAGCCATGTGGGATCCAAGCTGTGTCTGTGACCTACACCACAGCTCATGGCAACGCCGGACCTTTAACCCACTGAGCGAGGCCAGGGATTGAACCTGCAACCCCATGGTTCCTAGTCAGATTTGTTAACCACTGAGCCATGATGGGAACTCCTGGGTTTCTTGAAGAAATGGATGATTCTGGGGGTGGGGGGAGGAGGTTCAGAACACAGGCAGAGCTCAGAGAGTGACGGGGACAGTCAGCTCGCACACGAGGCAGCTGGAGGGACCAAACCCCAGCCAATGCAATCACTAAATTGAACAGTGACAGTGACAGATTTGAAATAATTGAAGGGACTAAAAACCCACAAGTCACAATGATATAAATGAAGGAATCCACTGTTTGAAGAGGGATGGGGGGTTATCACACCATTTCGAAGTCCCGCCCAACTGCAAGAGGGGGAGCGGCCCAGGTACTGCCTCGATGCGTCAGGGTGACCTGCGCTCAGTCACGGGACAGAGCGCAGGTGGATGTGGGGACCGAGCCTCTGGATGCAGTGCTGGGTCACGGCCACAGTGGGGAAGCGGGGGAGGGGCCAAGGGGGGCTTCCCCCTCCCCAGTCCCAGCTGGGGCAAGCCCCCATTTCAGCTGTAAGTTCCACAGAGTGTCTCCGTTGCTTGGGGTCGCTGTGACTGCTGGGAAGCCCCTCTGTTCCTCCCTGCCCCCACACTCCATCCTTCCTCCTGACCCCCCTTGACTCCGCAGGCGAAGCCCACCGAGACAGCAGTCTGAAGGTGGACTTTGGGGGGACAGTGGGCTCAGGGACATAGGGGTGGGGTTGGGCTCTTCTCTGGGCTCCAAAAGACACCCTGTCTTGCTCTCTGGCTCAGGGGGCCGTGGGCGCAGAAAACAAGCACCCTCCAAGCCTTGGAGAGGCCTCTAAGCCCTGTGCCAGGAGAGGCGCGGGGCTGGGCTGCCCAGGCAGGTCGGGGGCTCCGAGGCACAGGGAAGAGCCAGGCTCGGATTCCCCCATCAGCCGGGTCTGTGGAGGCTGCAGGGCTGGGAGGTGGTAGAGGCACAGGTGTGTGTCGGGGGGGGGGTCTGTGGGCGCGGTGGGATCTTGATTCGGCTTATTAACCTGGGTTCAGGGTCACTTAGGAAAGAAGGGCAGCCACAATCCAGAAGGGACAGGGCCTGGGCTTTCTAAAATTCCCAGGTGGATGCAAGCCCCGTGGGTACCACGCCCCCCGGGGGCCCTTCCCAATACCCAGGGGGCATTCTGGGTGCTCAGGGATGGGCCCCTGCAGACAGGCCCCACCACCTGGGCCAGACAGCACAAGTGTCCAACTCCACCCGCCCCAGGCTCCGTCTGGGTTCTGAATCCTGCCCCCTGGGATGGAGGGCTGGGGGCTGGGCAGCCCATCCACCGAGCTCCCTCCCTGGACCTGAGCCCAGGTGGGGGAAAAGCAGCCGCCTGTGGCCAAGTCCTACTGGTGGGGGCTGCGAGGGCTCTGGACACCCACGTTAGCGAGGGTGGGGCCTGAGCCCCAGCTTCACAGGGCCCAGCTGTGCGAGCCGGGGGCCACACTGCCTTCCTGAATCAGGGGACCTCCGCACCCCCACTTCCCAGGGGCCCCTACCTGGCCTTTCAGCAGCTCTGCCCGAGGGGAGGAGCGGGGGACCTCAGGGGTCTCCTCTGGGATCTGTACCCCTCCCTCTCTGCTCTGCGACCCAGCCTGTCCCCTGCCTTCTCCCTCTGCAAGTCCTGCTGCTTGCTTGGAAAACAGGCTCCCTTCCTAATTAATTTCAGGCAAAGCAGTCACCGCGCTGGTAGCAAAGAGCTCTGAGAAGCTGTGCTCACCAATTAACTAGGACAGAGAGAGGGTGGGGCTGGGAGGCCCAGAAGGGGAGGGTGGAGGGAGGCCCAGTGGTGGCAGCAGGGCCTGGCCGGAGCCCGCAGCTGCAACGCCCACAACGGGACACACGTGGTCTCTACCCGCGCGTCCATTCAGTGCATGGGCACGGGTCCAGCAGGCACTCACACGCACAGACCGGGCGGCCACACACACAGGGCCCGGCGTCTGCCCAGCGTGCCCTCACGCCAGCCGCAGACACCTTGGGTCTGAGCAGCACAGGGCCTGCCCGGGACACCCCCTCCTCACCCTACAGCTCCGAGCGCCAGGCCCACCTCCCGGGGGGCCTGCCTTTCAAGGGCTCCGGGCTTCCTCCCCTCGGCACAGCGGTGGCCCCTCCGGTCAGATGGGAATGGAGGGACACAGAGGCCCTGGGGGACGTTAACTTTACAAGGACTTGGCTTATCTTCACGCGGCACAAGCGGCGCTGACGGCTGGCCGTGGGCAGTGGGGGGCTTCACGCTATGGCAAGTGAGCGGGCCAGCCAAGGGGTTTGCTGGGCTCTTTCTATAAACACCATGGCAGCACGATGCCTGGCAGGGGTGCCCCCCGAGGGGACTCTGGCAGGGAGAGCCCAGTGGGCTCCCCACGGGCAGAGTGGAGGGTGAAGAGGCCTGGGCCCCGGGCTCTGGCAGCACCAGCCCTGCGTCGCGGCACGGGGCCTCTGGGCAGAGCAGGGGGCACACAGGAGCACCTGGCCCCACAGGTCGGCCCCGAACCTGGAGAGGTGGAGGGACGTGGGTGTGCCACCTCCCTGGGGTCCGGGGAGCGAGGGCCACCGTGCCCCCAGCTGGTCCCCCTGCGGGCTCTGGCCCGGGACCGGGGAACGTGCGTGCTAGACGCTTGCTGAGAGCGCCGTCCTTCCTACCCTTTTCCGGCTGCACCGCCGGCCCGGGCCCCCGTGGGCCTCGGCATCCTCCGTGTAAACCGGTGACAGCCCCGAGCGCCGAGGGCATCGTGAATACCCACAGCAACAGGAGTGGTGCCACCTCCTGCCGCCACCGTCAGGTGCGCATGAGGCCCGGCCCTCACGGCCCAACCTGCAGCCAGGGCTGTGGGTGACACGGTGTGGGCACCCCTGCCTCTGGTTCCCTGACAGGAGCCATACTGCGGGGACAACCGAGCAGGGCTGAGGGCCCCAGGCTGGCTGGCGGACCCTGAGCCTGTGCCCACGGGTCCAGCTCCCGCGGCCGGAGGGCTGGGGCTCACCTTGCAGGGCCGGCTCTATCCTCTGCTGCTGCGTCTCCAGGTCAGCCAGCTCGCTGAGCAGGGCGAGTCCATGAATCCCTGAGCTACGGGGTGGGGGTGCTGTGCTGGGTGGCCCAGGGACGGCGGGGGGCTGAGGGTCCAGGGGGCCGACGCCAGGCAAGTCCCCCAGGTCAATGGTGGCTGCCACCAGGGCATCCAGACCAGTGGGCGGTTGGCTGCCGTGAGGAGTCGACCCCCAGGCCTCCTCCTCCTCCTCCAGCTCAGCCTTCGCCTGGGCCTCGGCCTCCACCTCGGGCTGGCCGGGCTCAGCCTGCCCCAGGGCATCCAGGCTCCCCGCCTGCTGCTCCCCGGCCTGGGGGCCGCTCCCCAACGGGGGCCCTTGCTCTCCCTCCTCCCCCCGCTCCTCCGTGGTCCTCTCCTCACGGGCCCCTCCCTGAGTAGAATCAGCCTGGCCAGTGGTCTCCGGGCCCCCTCCCTCGAGGAGGGCCCCGCACCGCAGTTCTCGCAGCCCCTCCAGCGGGCTGGGGTCTGCTGCCTTCCCCGGGGGTCCCCGCTCAGCAGGGTGGGGGGTGGCGGCAAGGTCCGGGGGGGGCTCCCTTGGCCCCGAGGGCAGCCCGGGCTCCCCCAGGTTCTGGGGGCTGTGTGGGTGCAGCTCCCGGGGTGGGAACGTCCTGGCCAGCTCAGGCTGGGCCCCCGGGGGAGCGGCTTGCATAGTTTCGGGGTCCGAGAGGTCAGAGGAGTGCACGTCGGGGGGCAGGGAGAAGCCCGGGCCGGCCGCGGGGCAGGTGTATCCGGGAGGCAGGTCTGCAGAAGAGAGAGGCGGTCAGAAGGGAGTAGCCGGGGCCAGAGCGGCCGCCCAAGTCTCAGACCCCCGCACCTGGGAGGGGCGTCCCCAGGTAACACTCTGCCCGTGGAACGTGGGGCAGGAACAAACACGGTATGCTGAGGGGGCAGAAGGGGAGCATGGGGTACAGGAGGGGAGGCCCCCAGCGCCAGGGACCCTAGGTGCCCCCTCCCTGGCCAGGACAGCCATGAGCTCCCCGGCTCTTGCCACAGCCTCGGGGGTCTCTGGGGGCCATCTCTGGCCTGGGTGGTGTGGCTAAGCAGAAAAGGGGGGGGGTTAAAACAAGATACTTGAATCAGGGCTTCCCCTGAACCAGAATGAGCTGGCAGCCTGCTGGAGGCATTACGCCCCATTAACTACAATTTAAAAAAAAAAAGGCAAAAAACTCTAAAATACACACACACACACACACACACACACACACACACACAACTCCACAACCTCCGCTGGCTCAGTCTCCTTATTGTGGAACTGGGACGGATTTTATATCTCGCCACGCAGGCTTCCAGTGTAAACGCTCAGCCTAATTCAGAGAGAATCAAATAGCTGCAGGGAGCCAGTGGGCGGCTGCAGAGCCCGAGGCCGGCCTGGAAGCGGCCGCCTCTCCTTGCCCTGGGCGCTCAAGCGGGGGCATCCTGGACCCCGAGGGCAGGGATGAGCTCCCCAGCTGTGCGGCTGGCACCGTCCCCAGCAGGCCAGGTGCTTTCTCAGCGCCCGCTGCCGGGCCTCATCTTCCTCGTGACGGACCTTCCAGCGGCGGGGACCCTGGGGGCCTCCCCCCATGGTCCCCCAGAAGGATCGTGGAGAAGGAAGACGAGAAACAGCAGGGGGACAGGCACCCTTGCCCTGGGCCCTACCAGGGGGACCAGGCAGGTGGGGGCACCCCTGCAGCCAGGCAGCCCCAACCCCATTCAGCTCTGCCCACGAGGCGGGTGACCGCCTTAGAGCGGGGGTCGGGGCGGGGGAGGCCAAGGCCAGCGCAGCGCTGCCCGCTCTGACCTGGTTCCAGCGTGCTGAGGTTGGCTCCGGGCCGCTGGCCCTCCCCACGCTTGTCCTCGGTGCTGGGAAGCTTGGAGCCTGAGCCGGGGCTGCCAGAGGGGCAGACAGATAAAGTGCACGGGGCGCCGGGATGCGGCGGTGGCGTAGGGCAGCTGGCGGGGGGCTTCGGGGCCAGAGAGTGGCAGCAGGGTGACAGCTTGGCAGGGCCTGTGGTGGCGGGTGAGGGGGTGCCCTTGGCCGTGGGGGTTAAGGCAACTGGCTTGTGGGTGGACTTCAGGGCCTTCTCCTGGGGGGGCTCCTCCGGCTCCAGGTGGTGGTCCTCCGGCTTCTGCTGTTGGGGGGGGAGAGGCTCAGCCTGGCTGGGCCCCTGCTCGGGGCATCAGCACCAGTGGTGGGGCGGGCACTGGGGAACTCCTGGGCCAGGCAGGGTGCGGCAGAGGGGGACCCAGGGGTGCCCTGGGTCCTGGCTGGGTGTGGCCAAGGGGGCGGGTACCTGGAACGGGGGGGCCCGCTGCAGCTCCAGGGCCTGGCTGGCCCGTTGCTGCTGCTGCTGCTGCTGCTGCTGTTGCTGCTGCAGGGCGTAGAGCTCCTGCTGCCGCAGGAACTGGGACCGTGAGTAGACGGGGAGCTGGCCTGGGTGCTGCATGTGGGAGGCAGGGCCCCGGCCCCCATACATGGGGGGCCACAGCGAAGCCTGGTCCATAACGTCAGCTGTGGGCAGGGCCAGAGGAGCGGTCGGCCCCAGTGAGGACGGGGCCCCGGCTGGCCCCTCCAGCCCTCACCTCTTGCTTATCGGCCTTACACCTGCCTCCCGGGCCCAGGCCCCTGCCCGGACCCACTTCTGACACCCCCACAGGCAAACGGCCTGGCCCGGAAGGCCCTTACCAAGCGCGTGGGGGGCGGTGTGGGGCGCGGGCTCGGAGGGCAGGATGACCAGCTGAGCGGGAGCGTCCTGGGAGAGGGGGAAGACGGGGGGCATGGAGCCAGGCACGGACGCAGGGAAGCCGGGGGGCAGGTTCTGGTGCAGGGCGGGGTGCCCGAGGCCTGGGGACAGAGCGCTGAGGTCAGGCCGCGTGGAGCAGGAGGCGGGCCTCAGGCGGAGGGCCGTGAGCCCCAGGCTGGCACTGCCCACCACACCCCCCGCCGGAGCACTGACCGTAGGAATGGCCTCCCATCCACAGGGAGGGGCTTCGGGTGCGGGGCAGCCAGGGGGGGTGGGCTGGGTGGGGGTGGGGGGCCGGCTCCCCGCCCAGCTGGCCGCTCGGCAGGGAGGAACCCCCGGCGATCATGAGGTGGGGGGCCAGGTCTCCGGGGCAGCCGCCGGACGGGTGGATCCGGGCGAACTCCACGAGGTCCTTGTTATCCCTGTATGTCACGGGGGGGGGGCCTCAGCACAGCTGCCCCCACGGCCCGGCCCCACCCCACCCCGCCCTGCAGCGTCATGCTCAGGTGGGCCTCAGGGAGGGGCTCCAGCCCGTCGTCGGAGGAGGGTTGGCAGAGCCCCTCCGACGTGGGCGGAAACCCAGGCGAGGCCTGGCGGGGGGCGCACCCCGGGCCCAAGGCCGGTCCCCAAACCTGCCATCGTTCCCCCCCCACCCACCCCGGCTGCAGCCTGGCTCTTACTGCAGCAGCAGCTCGCGGCCCGCGAGCCCCAGGCGGTCTTCGCACAGGCGCACCCTCTCCTCCTCAGCCTCCAGGTCCAGGGCGTGGGTGGCGCGAGGCCCACCGCCGGCTGCAAGGGTTGGAGACAGCAGAAAGGGTGAGAGCTGGGGTGGCCGGGGAGCCAGCGGCCGAGCCGGCAGGAAGCCCACTTGGAGCCAGGGAGCGGGCCGGGGAAGAGGCAGGCGAGTCAGCCCCGCGAGGGCCTGCGGACGTGGGACGGGGTGAGCGCGAGAGCCCGGGGCCCAGCCTGGGAGCCTCGGGTGGGTGGACGAGGGCTGGTCCGCAACCCCTCCCCAGGCCTCCCCCTCGGTGGAGGGGCCGTACCTTTGAAGGCGGGGGCTGCCCGGCCCTGCCGCCCTGGGTTGCCACCGTAGGCCATCTCCGACCGGCTCACCGTGTCCTTCTGCCGGGCCAAGGCCACCGCGATGCCCACGGGCGGCTGCCTCACCTCCACGTCGCCGTGCGGAGCGTCGTGCTCCCGGCTCCGGGCACAGTCGGGCCTCTCCACCTCCCCGGGGGCCTGGCCCGGGACCTTGGGGGCCGGGAACTTCCCATCCTGCTGGGCGCAGCTGGCCTTCAGCCCCCCTAGACCCACGAAGGGCGCCTTCTGGCCGACCACCAGCGCTTGGTTGCTGTATTTAAGCAGGTTCTTCATGGCCGAGACCTCGTCCGGCGGGGCGGGCAGGTCCTGCGGCAGGAGGGCAGCCTGCTGCAAGGTGCCGCCGAAGGGGTCCAGGTAGGCCCCTGTCTTGCGCTCCTCGCCGATGGCCATGGCGGCGCCCTGGCCCGACTGGACGCTCCACGGGGGTGGGGGCGGCCCGCCGTAGCCCAGAGACGCCAGCTCCAGAGACTTGTGCTTGGCCTCGGCCCCACCGCCCCCCGGCTCCACCTCGGGGGCCACCAAGTGCTGCTGATGCCGGATGCGAGCCACCTTCTGGGCCCCGGGGGGACCCACGGGGGCCTCCTTGCTCGCGGTCTTGTCTGAAGTGACCTTGCCGCCCAGCGGGTCCTGGTGACCTGGCCGGGCACAGTCCTGCGAGGGGGCGGGCAACTCAAAGTAGCCGCTTTTGTCCAGACCTCCTTTGGGGAGCCCGGGGAACGGGGCCTCGGGGCCTGCGCTGTCCAGGTACTCCAGGCCCTTCAGCCGGGGGTTGAGGGCCGCCGCGAAGCTCCCGGGCCGCCGCTCGCCCTTGCCCTCGGCCTTCAGGTGGCCGTAGGAGACCCCGTAAGGCGCAGCGTGGTCCGGGGCCACGGCCCCGTCCAGGCGCCGGTCTTTGTCCTCTGCCGCCACAGCACAGGCCTCGGCCGCCTGGAAGGGGCGGCCCTTGTCGGCCAGGTGTCCCACGGAAGGCACGAAGGTGGGCCCGCTGGCCTTCAGGTCCCGGGGGACTTTGTCCTGCAGGGGGCAGAGCCCCTCGGGGCCCCCATGCAGCTGCAGGCAGGAGAAGGAGCCTGCAGCCGTGCTGAGCGGCGGGGGCGGCCCAGCGGGCAGGCCGGACGGCATGGTGTAGGACACAGCGTGGTGCAGCATCTGCCTCCGCTCCAGGCACTCGCTGAAGGCTGGCCCGGGCTCCACAGGGCCCGCCGCCTCCTTGGCGCAGCGTCCGGAGGCTGGCATGCCCCCACCGGGCCGCCCCAGCACGCCCCCCGCGCAGCTGGCCAGCTCGCCGTCGAGCACCTTGGTGTTGAGAAGGCAAGCGGCCAGGTGCTTCGGGCGGGCCTCGCAGGCGCCCCGGGCCACGCCGCCCTCCTTGCAGTGCGCGTCCCCGGGCACGGGAAGCACCAGCTTGTGCCGCCCCCTGCCGTCCTCCTCCACCGCCGCCGCTGCCGCCAGCCGCTCCTTGCCCTCGGCTGCCTTGCCGGCTTTCTCTTTGCCCACGAGGAAGCGGTCGAATTCCTTGGCGCCCTTCTGCAGGTGGCTGGCCTCGCCCCGGTCGCGGCTGCACGAGCCGATGGGGTGGCCGGGGGCAGCCCGGGCCACGTTGGGGAAGTTGTGGTTGGCGGGCAGAAGCGTGGGCTGGGGGGGCAGGTTGCGCAGGTAGAAGTTATCTGCGAGCCAAGAGAGCTGAGGTCAAAGGGACGCCTAGGGCAGAGGCAGGAGAGCTTGGTGCCCCCAAACCCTGCCCCAGGTGCTTCAATGGGCCGCCAGCTGGCACCAACCCAGCCCAGCGGTAATAAGGAACACTTAAAACTGTGAAACACAGGAATTCCCGTTATGGTGCAGTGGAAACGAATCCGACTAGTAACCATGAGGACACGGGTTCGATCCCTGGCCTCGCTCGGTGGGTTAAGGATCCGGCGTTGCCGGGAGCTGTGGTGTAGGTTTAGACACGGCTCGGATCCTGCATTGCTGTGGCTGTGGTGTAGGCCAGCGGCTACAGCTCTGACTCAACCCCTAGCCTGGGAACCTCCATATGCCGCAGGTGCGGCCCTAAGAAGACAAACCAAAACCAAAACCAAAACCAAAACCCCCAGTGTGAGTCCTCACGGTTCTCAGGTGCGCATTCCGTGGCCAGGAGACAGTCCGTGCTGCTCTGTATCACTGTCCGTCTCTTTGTTATCGTCCCAGTCAGATGCTCAGTCCCCATTCAGCACTGACCCCCCCCTCAAGCCCCCAAGGTGTGGACGTAAGTCCAGCTCTCAGCAGATGGCCCTTCAAAGGGCCTGGCCCTGTGCTCAGCCTGGTACCCGCAGGGTGAGTGGAGGGAGGGGGGCAGCGGGTGGCAGTGCGTCCCAACCGGAGCTGGGGGGGGGGAGGGCTGGGGTCTCAGGGATCCCCCCCAACCCCACAGGATGCTGGGGGAGTATGAGCTGGGTGGGTCTTTACAATCAGCTGTCAGAACCGTAAAAGCTAGGGAGGCTGCGGGCTCGTGGCTGGGGTTTGGCTACGTGCAGGGCTTGCGGCGTGATGGGGCCCCTGCACAGCACGCTGCGCCAGGACGCCCTGCCACGGGGCGGGGGCGACTGGGAGAGGGGCCCCCCTGTGAGCAGGACGGTGCCCTCTAAGTGAAGACCCCCCCGGAGGAAGTGAGGCCCAGGGAAGGCGCGTTTGAGAACAGGCTGGCCGTGGACGACCTGGGAGCCCGCAGCCCTTCCGCACCGTAACTGGCTGTCCCGGGCTGGGGGCCGGCGCGCGCGTTTCAACGAGGAAGATGCCCCAGGTGGCCTTGCCCGTCTCTAGTCCACTGAGGCGTCTCACTGCCTCTGCGGCTCTGGGCCCATTCAGCCTGGGGGCTGGTGGGTGAACCCCAGCTCCTGTGCCAGGCTATGGCTTGCTGTCTAGCCCTGGGGATACCCCTGCTCCCTAAGCAGGGCCATGGTACCAACTCTGGGGACCTTGGGTGGCCCTCCCTTCTACACCCAGCTGGGCAGCCTAGATGGTCTGGAGTGGAGCGAGACGAGAGGGAAGCAAAGAAACAGGTGGAACTTGTAAAACTGTCCTCAGTCGCGTAAATTCCTCGTCACTTTCCGGCTCCCTGAAGCAGGAGGGAAGAGGCCGGCCTGGCCCAGACCTAACAGCTCCACTTCCAAAGCCAATGACATCGTGGGTGCGGCTCCGGACCAAGGCTGTGAAAGCCCAAGGCTGCCGTCGGCGCCTGGAAGGCAGGAGCCCACGGTCCAGAGGGCGTCTCTGGCTCCGGGTTGGGTTTCTGGGGCTGGGACCCCCGCCTGCTCCTGAAAAACGCTATCAAAAGAGCAGCACAGGAGTTCCCGTCGTGGCGCAGTGGTGAACGAATCCGACTAGGAACCATGAGGTTGCAGGTTCGATCCCTGCCCTTGCTCAGTGGGTTAACGATCCGGCGTTGCCGTGAGCTGTGGTGTAGGTTGCAGACGCGGCTCGGATCCCGCGTTGCTGTGGCTCTGGTGTAGGCCGGTGGCTACAGCTCCGATTCAACCCCTAGCCTGGGAACCTCCATATGCCGCGGGAGCGGCCCAAGAAATAGCAACAACAACAACAACAAAAAAAGACAAAAGACAAAAAAAAAAAAAGAGCAGCACAGCTGGGCTGACTGGGAATCTGGGGGACTCAGGCCGAGGCCTGCGGGGGGGCGGTCTTCTGGGCAGCAGAGCTTCCAGTGGCCGTCCAGCCCCCTGACGGTCTAGGGCGCTCTCCCGGCCCGGCCTGCAGGCAGGGCCTTATCTGCGCCAATCCCAGTTAGCCAGCCCTGGGCTGGGCCAAAGCCAGGGCCTTCCATGCCTCGGCGGTCCGGGCTGCAAGACGGGTTCCAGGGCCCGGCCATGCCACGCTCGTGGCCCGGAGGCTGTGAGAAGGGGCCGGGAATGGAGGTGGGGAGGCCCACCCCGGCTGCCTCACGGGGTCCCCTTCCTTCCCTGAGACCCTGGAGGACGCTCTCCTGCTCTGTGGCCACCACCTCGGCCCCGCTCAGCCCCGGTCCTGGCACTCCCTGGGCCGCACCTGCCCCGGTCCAGGAGCCCCTCTCCTCGGGCTGGGTCAGCCTCTCAACCCACTTCTCTGGCGCTGACCCACCATGAGTGTACAGCCGCCTCCCGGACACCCCCAGGAAGGACCCCCGCCCCCCCTCCCCCCGTCCCTCTGCCTGGAAGCTGAACTCACCCCTCCCCTCAGAACTGCTCCCCTGCAGGTGCGCCCGCTCCTACAGCCTGGGCCACAAATGGAGATCATTTGGGAGCCCTTGACCCTCAGGCCCCTTCCAGGCCCCAGGGGAAGTCACGTCACGGTCCAAGTCCATGTCCCTTGTCATCCAAATACAGAAACTAACCCCAAAGCCTCTGCACCCCGCCTCCGGGCCGTCCCAGGAAGGCCTTTCTAAAATGCAAATGAGATGTCACCCCACCCCAGAAAAATCCTGGAGACAGGGCGCCGAGGCCTCCGGCGGCTCCCCACACCTGCCCTACCTCTGAGCGGCTGCATCTCCCGCAGGCGCCCCGATGGGATCTGTGCCCTGGAGGCTGGGCTGGGTACGCACAGGTGGGTGTGCGCGTGCACTTGCACGAGCACGCCCGCCTCGGGGATTGCCCCCCACAGCCCCACCTTCTCATCAGCGAAGCCCCAACCTCAGCGCCCCCTCTCCAGCCCCTGCTGTCTGCTGGGCCGCACCCCTGCCCCCTTCCCTGCCGCCCCCCCACCCCAGGCCCCAGTGCGGAGTGGGGGCCCGGGTGCGGCCCAGCTCAGTGAGGCAGGGAGCACAGGTTCTGGGGGCCTCCCTGACCCCCACCGGATGGCATCCTCCCCCTGAGCTGCCCCTGGGGCCCCTGAGCTGCGGGGGCGGGGGTGAGGGCTACAGGGCCAGGGCAGGGGCGGGGAGGGAGCTGGGTGCCACCTCCTCAGGGCCACATTTATTTGCGATGCTTCCCCTGAACCCTGAGAACTCAGACAGCATGGGTGTGGCTCTGGCAAGCCCGCCCGCCCCAGCATGAAACCTGCTGCTTGGCCGTGGCCTGGGCCTAAGTTTAAATCCTGCAGGGGCCTGAGAAGCAGGCCCGCCCTCTTTCCGCCCCTATCACAGCTGCCTAGGCCCGAGGCCTGGGAGGGAGGGTTGGCTTAGGCTGGCCGCCTTTACCTGGAGGCCCGGACATCCTAGCCCTGCCCCGGCCCCTCTAGGATGCGCTGTGCCCCAGGCCCCACGCCATCCCTCACGGCCCCACGCCGGCACTTGCCTTTTTGGGTTCCATAGAAACGATGTTGCCCATAGAGAACATTGCTGTTTCCATGGTGATCCAAGTGGCTCATGGGTAGGAAGGTGGATGCCAGACTCCCCGAAAATCTGGGGTACCCTGGAGCTAGAGAAGCAAGGAAACGGCTGCAGAGGCGCCTCCGGGCCCCAGGCTCGCACCGCCCTGACCCCAGGGAGGCGAGAAGCCGGCAGGCGGCCCGGGAGCGACGCCCCGCGGAGCCCGGCGCGCAGCCCGCCAGTGGGAAATCAACCCATCAATACATCATATTAACTCTGACTCGACTAATACCATCCCTCTGGTGTGGCACAAATTGAATTGCTGATGGGCTGGGGAGAGAGGCAGGATGGAGGAGGGAGCCTCTGAGTTCCCTCCCAGCAGCACTTAGCAGCACAGGAGCTGCGAGGCAGGGCAGCAGAGGGGCTCTGGAGAGGCGTCCTGGGAGGAGGGGGAGTCGGGGGACGCACGCGGCCTCAGAGGCCCTTGCAGCACAGGCCGAGCTCTGGGCAGGAGAGCCGGGGTCGGACGCCGCCTCGGCCTGCGCCTGAGCAGGCAGCTCCGGGCTCAGCGGCCCACACCCTGGGCTGACTTCGCGGGGTGGCAGCCTTCCACCTCGTTGGAGGCCATAGGCTCCGGGCTCTCCACTGGCGGGGCCCCCTCTGCTCTGAGGTCAGCGGTGGCGATGCCACCCCTGGAAGAGTGCCCTGCACGGGCCCCCAGCCCCGAGGCCCTCCCTGGAGCCTCCAAGCCAAGTCAAGCAGGCCCCTCTGCGTGTGGAGGGGCCCGGACTGTCTTCCTGGCCTGGCACTGCCCAGCAAGAAACACCAGCCACACCCTGGACTCAGCTCTGGCTGCCGGGGACACCACCCTGCCTCCCAGACAGAGCTAACCCTTGGCCAGGGGAGGTGTCCAGACACAGGCACCCTGGCGTGGGGCAGGCGCGTCCGCTGGATGCCCAGAGCCACCAGCCACCAGGACACAGCTCCTCATGGCTCGTCCTTCCCCAGCAGGCGTGGCGGTGAGGGCCGGGGGAGGGCAGAGGGCTTGCACTGTGTGGCGGTGTGGCCGCTGGGCCGGGTGGGCCGGGCGCCATCTTACTCCCAAACTCATGCTTTTCCCCAGGGAACATGGGTCCCAGAGGAGCTGCTCGTGGGGACCCCTGATTGTCCCAAGAGCCACCAGCTGCCGGGAGCTGCCTCCCACCTGCGTTCTGGGCACCTGGTCTCTGATGAGGGAGCAGGAGTCCCAGGGTTTCCCCAGGGACAGGGACAGGGCCGGGCCGGGCTGCCAACAGTGCCAGGACCAGTGTTTGAACAAGAGTCACAGCCAGGCCTGCCACAAGGGAGCCATGAGCCCCACATCTGGGGAACAGGGGCGCCCGCAGCCGCTCAGAGCATCACAGAGCCAGGAGCTCTGTGCAGTCTGCCCCTTAACGTTCTTCCAAACTCCTTTCGGACAGAAGCCCTCTGCCGTGCCGGTGGAACCCCTGGTGACAACTCGGGGCCGCAAGCGCCACCGAACACACGAGACAAAGACCTTTCCAGGAGGGGAGGCGGGGAGCCTCAGGACACCTCCAGGCTCCACGTCCTCGGGGGGCCTGAGGCCCCGGGCCCCCTGGGCACTGGAGCTGCTGAGGGAGGTGGGGGGGGCAGAGGCCAGCTCCACCTTGGTGCCAGGGGGTGTCTGCGTGCAGGGGGGCAGCCCTGGAACTCACTTGTGCAGGCCCGAGGGTGCGGGCGGCCATGCCTTCGTGGGTGGGGCCGCGGAACCGGCTCGGCGGCTGGGTGAACGGACGCGGGGCAGAGCTCGGAATGGGAAACGGGCGGGCACCACAGAGGGACACTCCGGACCCCAGGGGCATGGCTCCCTGTCCAAAGAGGCGGGCCCTCGGGCAGGAGCCACCGGCCGCTAAAGACACACATGATGCTCTCCGGCCAGCACATGCCTTGTAAGGCTCTGAGAGGTCACTGGATGTCGCCCCGAGTGGGACTCACGTCCCCCGGTCCCATCTGAAGACGTGGGGAAGGTGCCCGCCGCCGCCCCGCGCGTCCCCCCTGCAGCCCCGCCTGCGGAGGGCACGGCTGAGCCTGGCTGACCGGCCTGGTTTGTGTGCGGAGACACAGCTGGAGCAGATGTTTCCCAGATTAAACGCAGCTCCTGGAAGACTTGACAAAAGCCGAGAGCTGGGGAGGGGGGGACAGGGCGGCCGGGCAGAGGCCTGTGTGTGTAGCTGGGGGTCGGGGGGGGGGGGGGCGCGGTTAAACCGCGCAGCTGTCCTCCTTTAATTGGCTGCTGTTAAATGTTTTACGGGGCCTCATTTTGGTAAACAGAAGTCTGTAAATTCCTCCTTCCCAGACTCCGTTTCCCAGGCACAGACCCCCCTGTGACCCCTCAGGAGGTCTGGGCCTCCCCTCCGCCCACCCGTGCCCTCGGGGGAGCGGGCATTCAGCCGGGCGGGCCGGGGTGGGCTCCTTCCGGCCACACCCTCTGGGGCCAGAGGGAGGCCAATGGCCATGCATGTCCCCTCCGCGCGCGACCCTGCGCTGGTGGCCAGGGATCAGGGGCGCCCTCTCCTCTCCCATGTCCAGACTGCCTGCCCCCCGCCCCCCCCCCCCTCCGGGACCCCAGAGGAGAAAGAGGGGGAGGGAGGAGGAAGCACATGAGGGCGGCGGAAGAGGAAAGGGAGAGGGCGGGGGGAAGGGGCCCGGCCGGGGTGGGGGGCACCGGGGGT
Source organism: Phacochoerus africanus (assembly GCF_016906955.1). Taxonomy (NCBI): domain Eukaryota; kingdom Metazoa; phylum Chordata; class Mammalia; order Artiodactyla; family Suidae; genus Phacochoerus; species Phacochoerus africanus. Next base: position 1,319,769 of record NC_062557.1, read on the forward strand.
GCGGGCGGAGGGGAAGCGGAGAAGCCCTCCCCGCCGAGCCACAGAAAGAACCCTTTCTTCTTCCCAACAAGACCGCACTCTCTGAATTGAAGAAAATAAAAAATGATTTTTAGGAATCAGAGCAGCTGTTCTGAGACCAGGAGCCAGAAGCCAGGGCTGCTGTGGCCGGCCCGGGGCCGCCGGGTGCACGGAGGTTTAGACCGCGTGGTGGGCTCCGAGGAGGGCGCAGGGGGTGGGGGACGCCGTCGGACACCCCGGAACCCAGGGCTGGGGCTCCTCGAGTCTACACTCCTCCAGGGGTGGTGTGGTCCAGCACCCCCTCATTCCCAGGCCCTCGCGGCCCCTCAAGTCCAGCCACTGAGGTCACCCCAACTGACAGGTGGGCTCCGGCTGTGTCCCTGGAGGCTCCCGGTGAGCTCCGGGGAGGGGCCCCGGGGCCCAGAGGTCACATCTACTGCATCGGAGAACGCCCCCCCATCCTGCCCCCACGCTGAGTTACCGGAAGACTTAACCCAATCCTGTGACAAAAGCGACAATGGGGCGGGGTGGGGGGGGGTCCCGTCACGGCACAGCAGAAACGAATCCGACGAGGAACCACGAGGTCGCGGGTTCGATCCCTGGCCTCGCTCAGGGGGTTGAGGATCCGGCGTGGCTGTGGCTGTGGTGTAGGCCAGCGGCTACAGCTCCGATTAGACCCCTAGCCTGGGAACCTCCACATGCTGTGGGAGCGGCCCTAAACAAAAAAAAATCGAAAGTGGAAATGGGATATAAGAGGTCGAGGCCCCTTCCAGCATCCCCCGGGCCCCCAAGGGCCACATCCCGGAAGGTCGGGGTGTTGGTGGGAAGTGTGCTGAGCGGGCAGGGGGAGCGGGGTCAGTGGAGGCTGCCAGAGGTCAGGGTCTGAAGGACAGAGGGGTGAGGAGGGCGGGGACAGTTTGCGGAGGGAGAGGGGGAGGGGGCCTGAGAAGGGGTGGCTGCCCGGGAGGACCCAAGGCCTGTGGCAGGTCTCTCAGCTGGGGGGGTAGGGCACCCCGAGGCCACCCTCCTCTCCCGCCAGTCAGCTCGGCCCCACCCACCTGTGCAGCCCTCACCTACCCTGGGCTCCACGCCTCCCCAGCAGCCCAAGGTGCCCCAGGGCACCCACCCCCCTGGCAGGTCCCCCCTCCTGCGGGGATCCCGGCCAGCCCCGGGTGGGGGGTCAGAGGACTCCCCACCGCAGGGTCCCTCCAGACCGCCACCCCCAGGCCCGCGGAGCTCAGTGTAGACACTGCAGGCTCAGCAAACTCTTCCAGGGCCTGGGGCTCAGGGCTGGGATCAGCCCATGCCGCTGGTACGTGCCCCAGGTCCCCGCAGGCTGCCCGCACGCCCATGGGGGCAAGGCCTTCCATGATGGAGGGCCCCGGCTCCCTGCACTGCCTCGACAAAGACGGCCACCTCCCTGGAAGCTTGAGTTGCTAGAAAGTTCTCCCCACCACCGAGCCTGAAGCCGCGGCGGCTGGGGGCTGAGGGGGCTCCCCACCGCGTGCCTGGCTGAGCCCCGACCCCTGGGGCCAGTCATCGCGGGTGAGCTCCACGGAACCTGGGTCGAAGGGTCCCCAAGCGCCTCCCTCTGGGTGGGGGACCAGGACCCCTCCCGTCGCCTCTGGGTCCGGCGCACCTGCCCGGGCTCCGATGGAGCCACCAGACCAGCTCACCCCACCCACGTCCCGCAGCCCTGACGGCTCCCGCCCTCGCTCTGCCTACGAGCCTCCTCTGCAGAGCCCTAGCCAACAGCCCAGAAGCCTGGCCCACTCTCACGGGTTGGTTTTTTATTATTATTATTTTTAGGGCTGCACCCAGGGCATGTGGAGCTTCCCAGGCTAGGGGTCGAATCAGAGCTACAGCTGCCAGCCTACCCAGCTGGCGTAGGCTCACGGCAACACCGGATCCTTCACCCACTGAGTGAGGCCAGAGCTCGAACCCACAGCCTCATGGTTCCTCGTTGGATTCGTTTCCGCTGTGCCGCATTGGGAACTCCCTACTCCTAACATTTTGAAAGCTACGACATGTGCCAGGCTGGGGGCCCGGACCCAGCGCCCAACCCCGACTGGGTGCTGGCTCTCTCCCACGTGACACCCCTCCCACTCAGGGTGCCAGCGGGTTGAAGTGTGGTGCACCAGTCTGCTGAGTGACAGTGACTGCCCAGGACGGCGGGCTAAGAAGGATTCTGAAGCAGCATCCCCGTGCAGCTTGGGAAGGGCGGCAATCGACGAATCCGGTCGGCCCCGGGTCCAGGAGGGGCCCTGGCAGCGAGGTGGGAGGACACTTGCCACCACCCCTGCTCTGGCATCTGAAGGGAGTGACCCTGGCACAGCCCCTCTCCACACCCTCACTGATTCTTGCCAAATACTCTGCCTCTGTCCACAAGCCCCTCAGGCTCGCACATGGGCTCAGCACCCTGGGGTGTCGAGGCTCTGCTTCCAAGTCCAGCTCCCGGGATCCACCGCCCTGGGTTTCAGGAGGGGGAGCCCAGAGAGACCCCCTTCTCGGGCTGGAGGCGGCTTCGGGAGTGCCCAGCGGGGGGCTGGGTCGGGGGGGGGGGGCCCTGGGTGCCCCCCCCCGCGCACACACTGACCCCCAGCCACACGGTGTTCGGGGCCTGGCAGCCTCGGTCTGTTCCCAGGCCGAGGGGAGCGGCTCAGAGCCGGGGGAAGGTGCCAGCCTCCGCGGGCGCCTCTGGAACAAAAGCAGCAGGCAGCCAGCCCAGGAGCCAGGCGCTCATGGACAGGCCCGGGCTCTTGGCCTGTGCTCCGCAGAGAGGAGCCGGGCTCAGGCCCCATGAGCAGGCAGGCAGGGCTCGGCAGAGGTCCCTTGGAAGGTGCGCGGCCTGTGGGTGGGGAGGGCTGGGGCGACAGGCCTGAAGCCGGGGGAGATGGTGACAGTCTCAGAGCCTGGCGCTGGGAACAAGCTGGCCCCCAAACCCTCACCAACACCCTCACAGCAGCTCTGACTGCCAGGGAGCTCGGCTGGAGGGAAGCCTGGGCCAGCCCTGCCTGGACCTCCTGCCCTGGCTCCCCGCCCTGCCTTCCTGTGGGCTCCAAGCCCCCTCCTGTCCCCAGGGGCGTCTGATCATGTGCTTGGCGGATCCCGGGGGCCTGGGGCCACGGAAACGATGCCAGCCAGCCCCACGCCCAGGTGTGAACCTGAGAGGTGCGTCTGCCCAGGCAGCGACGCCATCCCGAACCCCAGTCAGACCAAGGGCTGCCCATATACCCCTGCTGCCAAGGTCGGCCCAGGGAGACACGCAGCTCCCCGGCCCAGCCGTGGACAGGTGCTGCAGGAGACACGCAAGGACAGAGCGGCCCCTGGAGGCCACGTCTCTGATGAGGATGTGCCTGAGGTGAGGACGCTGAGGGGCCGAGGTCGCCAGGAGGGCGCAGGGAGGGCTGGCCACGCGAAGCCGGCGAAGGCTCTGGAGGGGATCAGAGGGCCACACAGAACCGGCCTCCTCCTGGCTCTGATGAGCTGGCTGGAGGGATCCCGTCTGGCCCGGCTGCTCCGCGCCCCCACATCTGGATCTCGGGAGCTTGGGCCCTTCTCCCACGCGGTCCCCAGACCTCAGAGGAGCCAGCGGCTCCCACGGACCCAGCCCCTCCCCTCTGGCACCAGCAGGGACCCGGAGGCAGCGGGAGGGGTGCTGCCTAGTGCGGGGGCGGATTCAGAGGCCATCCTGACCACACCGAGAGGACCGAGGCCGGGAGAAGGGGAAAGGGCCCAGGTCCAGGGCAGGGGCCTGCCTCGGAGAAGGGCAGGTGACAGCCCCTCCAGATGGCAGCCATGGGGGCCTCTGAGGCCACGAGGAGATGCTGACCTCGGTCCCGCCCACAGACATGCTCCCAGAAGCCCTGGTGGGCCCCGGGGTCCCCGAGGGGACAGAGGGACAGCAGGGAGTCAGCCCCTGCCCCACTGGAGGTCTCCCTCCAAGCCCTGGATGGAGAAGTGGTGCTCTGACAGAGACCGGCCAGGCTAAGAGCCAGCACCGGCACATGTGCCCACTGCCGCCCCAGGCTCCCCCTCCAGGTGGCACGAGAGACCGTGAGCAGCGCAGGCCGAGGGGGAGCAGGAGCTCCGGCCCCCATCCCTCCGCAGCTGAGCCCCCAGGACAGGATCCCCTTTCATGGCCCTGTGGGTGGTCCCCCCAGGCAGCTGGGGGTGGGGCAGGGAAGGAGGGGGGCAGGCTGGCTGACAATAGGCCCAGCTGTGCTGCACCCCTGCCCCCGCTGCTGGGACCCACCCGGGGCAGGCTGGCTGGACGCTGCCTCACCCCTGCCTGGGGCCAGATCCGCCGCCCACCCTCACCCTGGGCCCCAGAAGGGAAAGTCCAGCCCCTGGGGAGACCCCTCATTGGGCGAGCCTGGGGGGCCAGGAGGCCCAGGGGCGGACAGACCAGCTCGCCCCCCCCCAGCCAGATGTTCCAGGGCGGCTCCCCTGCACCCCAGCTGCTCCCTTGAGGAAGCAGGAAGCCCTGGTCCCAGCTCTGGAGGCTGCCTCACAGATGGCGGGACAGAGAGGTGGGGCCCCTGCCTGGGGTGGAGGGGCAGCTGGTCCCCAGTGGCATCCAGCCCCGTCCTGGCCTCTTTGCTCTTGAGCTAAGGACCTTTTCAGGGGCCCAGGCCTGGCCAGCCCCAGGCTGGGGAGGGGGCCACAAGAGGCTTTGCCCGGCCCATCTCCTCGCCCATCCTGGAGGCGGTGAAAGGAAGCCGGACGAGGGTGAGGGCCAGACCTCTGAGCAGCCCGCCCAGGCAGCCCACCGGGCCTGCCAGCCCCCACTCTCCGGCCATGTCGCGTGCCCCCCGCCCGCCTGGCCCTCCCTCCCCCTGCACACACACACGGCAGAGAAACAGGCCCCGGCACGCGGGGAGCCAGCTGGCACCCAGTCAAACTAGCAGCCAGGCACGCTGCCAGGGCAGCCAGCCAGCAAGCGCTGCCACTCGCCCCAGCCCCGCCCGCCCGAGGCCTTTCCGCGGAGCTCACAGCGAGGCAGCCGCACCACGTGGCCCGTCAGGGAGCGAGGCTGCAGAGGGCGGAGGGCCGGGGAACCCCGCGGGAAGGGGTTCCCCGGGCAGGGCAGCTTCACCCACGGCAGAGAGAGGGAGGCAGGGTGGGGAGGCCAGGCCCGGGCTGGGAGGTGCTGCGGCTCCCAGGACAGACGCACCAGGTGCCCACAGGTGGGACCTGGCAGGCTGGGTGCCCCCCGCCTCCGCCCCGGCCACTGCTCCCCACCGACCATGTGTTCCGGAGCCGGGGAAGGGGGGGACCCGCAGCCCTTGCCCCATCCCTGCCCCCCGACACAGCGCCCTCCCCCATGAGGGTGTGGGCGCATGCGACCTGAGCAGGGGCCAGGGGCTGGCACAGACCACAGTGCCACCCCACACTGGCTTCCCAAGCCACACGGTGGTGGGAGCTTCGACGGCCAGGTGGCCCCAAGACTGGCTGAGGGCGGCGGTGGGAGCGACTCCCGGCAGCGGCTGGGGTGGGGGGGTGAGTGTCTGGGGGCTGTTGAGGGAGCTGCCTGCAGGCTGCCACCACCCTGCCCTCCCGGCAGCCCCCAGAGGGCAGATCGGGGGGCACCTTCTCTGGGGCCCCGAACAGGTGGCGCTGCCCACAAACCACCTCCTTTCGGAAAAGGTCCTCACGGGTGGACGGGAGGGGCGACACACACGCTTCCTGACGCAGCGCTCAGCCACCCCGACCCTGACCGGGGCCCACGCACCTGAGGCTGTGCCGGGAAGGGCGGCCGTTAGCTGGGTGCGGTGGTGGCACTGGCTGCTGCGGGCCTCCTTGCGCCCCCACCACCCAGGGCTCGGCCTCCTCCTCCCCTCGAGGACATCCTTGGGAGCCAGATGCTCCTGCTGGGACCAGGAGTTTTCCGGCAGACACAGAAGGCGGGAGGGTGGGAGCAGCAGGGGCGAGGGGTACCAGGAGCTTGGGGCTACCCAGGGCCAGCCCGGGAAGCCCTGAAGCCGGGCCGGGCACCACCGCCCTGGGCGTGCCCTGGGGAGGCTGCTGAGGGAGTCTGGCCCAGGGACCCTGCTCTGCCCACCTGGTCCTCAGGGCCGGCCTGGCCGCCCCTCCACCGGGGAAGAGAGTGGCTCCTTATCGCCTGCCCAACATGTGTGCTCCGCACGGCGCTTCGAGCCCAGATTATTTTAACAACTGTCCCTCACTCGTCACCTGTCCCGTTTGGAAAACAGCCCCTTTCTTGTTGCACAAAGAGAGGTTTCTCTCGCTCTCCAGCAGCGCCGGGCGCTAATCTCCCGGCCTGGAACGCGGGCGGCGGCGGGCGCGGTGTGTGGGTCCGCGTGCTCTGCAAACACAACGCCCGCCGCTCAGCAGTCATTGAGTTACGGCGGTACCGGTGCCAGGAGCGGAGAGCCCTCTGTGCCCGCTGCCAACTGCAATTACCTCTCCGCGTGCCAGCCGCCGTCGGGCTTAACCCTTACCACGCCGTGGGGGCCCAGGGGCCGAGTGGATACCAGCAACCACGGGCCAGGGAGGCTGCTCACGTCACAGTGCCAAAGGGCTGAGCAGACAGCGGGCACCTGGGCAGGGGGTGCCCTCCCTGGGGAAGCTGCAGGGAGCCCCGGCATCCTAGCAGGGGCCCTCCTGCAAGCCACAAGGCCTGAGAGCCAGGCGCATGAGGCGCCTACTGTGTGTACAAAGCCACGGCAGCGGGGGGTGGGGGGTGGGGTGGGGGGCAGGGGCCTGGGAGGGGCTCTGCTCTAGGCCGGGCCCCCAGGGTGGCAGCCTGAGTCTGTTGACAGCTCTCTCCTCCCTGGCCCTCCCTCCCAGCTGGCACATCTGGAGCCCATGCCTGCTTGAGTCTGGGGGTGGGCGCAGCCTGCGGTGGAGGGCGCGGCCCCGCCCGGCCAGCCCAGCTGTGCTCCACATTTGCCTCCCGGAGCCCTGCCGCCCGCTCCTTCTTCCCTCCCTGCCCATCTCTGGTGCACATCTGGCCAGGACCACTGGCTGGCGGGCCCGCCCCCTCTTTCCAACCAATTACCACCTCCCCCGTGCGGGCTTCCTCGACAGGGAAGCAGCCCCTCGCTAGAGTGCCTGGCAGGGTCTGCAGCTGGCTCTCCCGGCAGCAGCGGGGGAGCCCCTGGCCGCACCCCTGGGCCCGGGCACCACGGGGCAGCTGGGAGCTGGAGCCCGGCACTTACCTTCGTGGGAGTGGGAGAACCAGATCTGGGAGGCGGTGGGGTGGGAGCCACGGTAGGCCTGCTCCGAGGGGGAGGGCGTGGGGCCGCTGGGGTGCGCGGAGGCCGCTGAGCCCAGGCTGCTGGTGAGGAAACTGCCCATGAAAGAGGAGGCCGGAGAGTTCCCCATCAGGCGGCTGCTGGCTGTGGACGCAGGGGGCAAGAGTGAGTTGGGGGCGGGGGTAGTGAGAAGCCCTTCTCTCGGCCAGACTCCTGGGTCCCAAGCGCCCCAGGCTTTTGCCTTCAAACGGCCAGCAGCCGGGGTGGGTGCTGCCCGATCGGCCGACAGTCAAGCGCCTGCTACTGTGGCACCCCAAGGCTGGCACTGTCACGGTCATCACGGTGCCCACCTTACCCCGCCTCCATCAACCGGGTGCCAAGTGGTGTGGCAGAATCAACGTCCAGGCCCAGGGCCCATAGGGAACAGGTGGCCCTGCGGGGGACCTCTGCCCCGGAGGCAGAGCCCCTGACTCTCCCAGGCCAAGGCTGGCAGACGCGCCAGAACCCGTCTCCCGGGAGGACGCGGGTCTTGAACCTTCTCCGTGATTCCCACTGAGGACCCCATCGGAGCGGGGTGCCCTCTGCCAGGCGAGCAAGAGAAGAAAGTGAGGCAGAGGAAGGGAGCAGACAGAAGGGCAGGGAACGGCTCTGACGCCCCCAGGCTTTCTTGGATCAGGCCCCCACCCGGGCACTGAGACGCGGAGAGCAAGTCACAGTCTAGGACGTGGCATTTCCCCTGGCAGCCAGCCTCCAGAGCCCCCGACACTGTGTCCCCTCTCTGCCCAAGTGCAGTAGCCAAGGCCAGGCTGCTTGAGGCTCCCGGGGTTACCATGGTGATGGGTGGACCGCGCAGGAAGGGCAGACTCAGAGCTCTGTGCAGAGCAGCCCCCAGGGCCCGGTGGGTGGTCTGGGCTGCACAGCTCAGCCCCCACCCCGGCAGGGGCCCCTGGCACCTTGTCCCCTCATGGGCAGCCAGCCTGGCTTGGGACCATCCAGGGTCCAGGGAGGAGGGACCTGGGGGCTTGCTATCCCATCAGGCTGAGTGGAGGGGCCTGGCAGGGTTGGCAGGGGTTCTGGGGGCCCCCGCGAGGCTGCAGCCCAGCCCGAGGTGAGTCAGGGCAGCGGTTTCCCTGCCCTGGAGGCAGGGGGAATTGGTGAATTCCTGATGCCTCATCCAGCCTGGCTTGGCCCTGGGAGCTTCCCAGACACAGGGTGAGTCAGCAGAGAGGCGGCAGGCCCTTGAGCAGGGGAGAGGGAGGGGCTGCCCCTGCCAGGACCCTGGCAGGTCCCCTCCCCTGCCTTCTACTCCCGTGCAGGAAGGGGACACTCGGCTGAGAGAGGCAAGGGCCTCCGGAGAAGGGTATGTGCGCACCGGCCGGGCACTGGGGTGCGAGCTGACCTCTGCAGCAGGTGTCAGGCCAAAGGGAGACCCCGCGCGGACCGGGGGGCCGGGGGGCAGGGGGCGAAGGTGCCCAGGAGCCAGGGACTTCCCGGCCCGCAGGGCTGGGACCGCTGTGGGCCTGGCCAGACCACAGGAACGTCCAGCCAGGGGAGGGACTTGGGCTGGGAAGGGAAGTTCTGGCCTCGGGGCAGGCGGGCGGGTGGAGCAGGCGGAGACAGAGGGCGGCCCCTGCTGGGCTCCAGGGACCTGGGGGGGCCATGCCTGTGGGATGAGTGAGGCCTCTTCCTGCCTCGCCCAGGCCTCTCCACCCCCGCACCCTCCCAGGAAAGTCCCTCCGCCCTGCTCCTCCGGGGGACAGTGGGAAGCAACCGAGTCCAGAAGTCGGTCTGGATAAAGGATTTCTCCAGGAGCTCAGCCTGAGAACCTTCAGTTCTCCCACACCACGGGGAGGGGCCGGGGGGCGGGGGTGGCGCCAGGCCCCGGGCTGGGCGGGAGGAGCGGCCACCCGGAACCTGAGGCTTGGAGGCAGCCCCCTCACAGACCACCTCTGCAGACCCACCCACCACCCTCGCCCTCGAGGCCACCCACCTGCAGCCAGAGCAGGTGGGGAGCAGGCCTGAGGCCCAACAGGGCGTCTGACCTGACGGGTCCCTTGAGCTGGAATTTGGGTGGGGGTGGGGAGGCACGGGACTCTCAAGGGCGGGCATCTGTTTTGACGCTATTCCAGAAGGGGGTCCCACTGCAGGGAGCTTTGGGGGGTGGCGGCATGCAGCTCGGCCAGCCGGGGTCCTGGCTTCACATGGCAGGCAGGGGACAGGCCAATGACAGGACGCACTTCTTGCCGTGGGCCTCCCTCGGTCCCATGCCAGCCAGTCTCCCAGCATGGGGGACCCCCTGGGTGCTTGTGAGTCCAGAAGCAAGGGCCCCGCCCCAGAGTGTGAGAAGTGAGGGGGTGGGACGGTGCCCCAGGCCTGAGCTCTGGCCCCGGATCTGGGCTCCCTGGGAAAGGGGGGGACCTTTCGTTCCGAGCCCTCGGGGCCGGTCACAGCCTCGTGGGCAGCTGGAGGCCCCCAGGGTCCTGCCTCCGGCTGGGCCACTGATCCGAGGGTGAGGGGTCTCCTGCCTCCTCCTTCCTTTCATGCTGAAGACGGAAGAGGCTTGTCACATGTCTGTAAATCTCCGCCGTTAGACACTCAGGTGAAATGAGGAAGGGGGCAGAAGGCCCGGGCACAGCCGTGGGTCCCACGGACCACCTGTGAGGCACTGCTCAGCTCCAGGGCCCCAAGGCTTGTGCCCTGCCCTGGTGGGAGACTTGTGCCGGTACCCAGGTGGCCTCTCCCTCCTAAAACCCCAGCCCACGGCTCTCACCCCCTGCGCAGCAGGCCAGTGCGGGGAGGATGGGCGTGGGGGCAGGTGCAAAGCCAACTCCCTGCCAGGTGCCCAGCCCGGGGCTCTCCCTCGCCGTCCTGAGCCAGAAGTCTGGAAGCCACCGTGGGTCCTACAGGCTTTGCCGGGGGGCCCTGCCGTGGGGGCGAGGCGAAGGGGACTGCTGACACCCAGAGCCTCCCCGACCCCTGCCAGCTCCTGACCCGCGGACTGAGTGTCCAGGACGCTCCCATGGCACCTCCACAGCCAAGGAGTTTGGCCGTGGCACCATGCCCAGCCAGCAGAGGCGTGAGCAGACCTGGCTGCCACCTCCCCAGCCCCCACCCGCTGACCAGTAGCCAGCCCCAGACACAGCCTGAGCAGAGGCGGCCTGGGCCCCGGCCAGGGCTGGAGCCGCGCGGCCAAGTCTGGCCGGGAACTGGGCCGGAGGCTTCTTTCCTCTTGGCAGGGTCCTTGCCCATGGAGCGCTGCGGTCAGTGGCCTGGGGTGGGGGGGACAGCGGGAGCCCTGATCCTGGCACCTTCTCACAGCAGGGGCTTTGCGCACCTCGTATTAACCCAGGTCACTGCCCTCCAGGTGGCGGGCCCACCCCGGGGCTGACAAAGGAACAGCGTCACAGGGCTGGCCCCGCGGCCCAAGCCTGGGCTGGGTCTGGATGAGGCCTGTCCCCTCCGAGGCTGCCCTGGCTCCTTGAAGAGGGGGGTGGCCTGTGCCCTTCGTCCCCGGGGGGGCTCTCATCGCAGGGATCCGGCCGCATCGAGCATCATGTCGAGACGGATCTGAACGCGGTGGGAGGTGTCGGCGGGGCACAGAGGCTGCCCGCTCTGCCCCGCGCCGGCTGGCCCCACCACCCGGCCCGCCCCAGACACCGGGCTCCAGCCCCAGCCCCAGCCCCGCCGAGGACGCCACGGAGGCCTGGCCCGGGTGCCGGGCTGGCTGAGAAAACCGCTCCGGAAGCCAGAATGCCCGGGAGGGCTGGTAGACACCCCCTACCCACCCCGCCGCCTCGGCCCAGCTCCTCCACCCGCCGAGGCCATCCGTTCCCACGCCCCAAGGCCCAGACAACCTGGACCGGAGGCGGGCGGTATCTGGATCCTGGCTGTGCGGCTCCTTCCCTGCCAGCTGCCCGGGCTGGACAGAGCCAGGCTGCAATGCCCTGACACCCTGAGAGGCTCCAGGGACCGCCGAGCCCAGGCTTCTCTCACACGTGCTGGCTCTGGCAGAGGTGGCCCTGTGTGGCCAGGTAAAACCAGAGGGGCGGGGGGGCCTTCCGCTGCCAACCTGTTTGCCAGGCCCACCTGCCGCAGCCAAGATGGTCAACAGATGTGCCCGGGGAGCCTCTGGTCCAGAGAGGGTCTGCCTGCAGCAGAGCACCCAGAATACGAGGGGCCGGCCGGGCCTGGGGGCCTCCCACCCCCACCCCCTCCCCCTGAAGCAGGGAGAGACAGAGACGGGCCCCAGAGAGCTGGGAGAGAGAGCTGGAGCCCAGAGCTATGGCAGGAGGAGCGGTTTTGTGTTTTTTTGTTTTTGAACTTGGCCACCGAGACAGCATCTTCCTTTTCTGGAAACTGCGAAATGGGTTATTTATTTATTTGTTTTTTCAAGGCCTGGTTGTGATGGCTGGTGGCCGCTCCCGAGGAGCAAAGCCCCTTTCCAGGCTCTCGGTGCACCCGTTGCTTCTGGGTTTCTGGAAGCCCAGCTGATGGGTTGCTGGCATGGGGCTCCCGGCGCCACCTGGCCGGCTCCCACCTCCCACCTCCCCCAGGGCCCTGCAGAGCCCAGCTGGGCCCTGGGGCACCCGCCTGGGCCCTGGGGACAGCGGTGGCGGCTGAGACACTGGAGAGATGGGTGGCCGGCCTGGAGGGTCGAAATGCCCCTCGTGTGCTGAGCCAGGCCCCAGGCGGGCAGAGGCAGGAAGGACAGCGGGACGCGCCTGGCCCACGCTGCTCTCAGGCCGCCAGGAGAGGAGGACGAAGTCCAGGCCGGGGGTCTGTGGGGACGGAGCGGGAGAGGGCTCGGTCCAGCCTGCTTGCAGGCGGGTCCATCTGTCTGGCCACCCACAAGGATGGGGGAGGAGACAGGGTTGGGGACACCAGGCCCTGGTGGGAAGGGCTGCTCTGGGGCTGCCCGCGGGAAACCCAAAGGGCTGCAGCCCTGGCGGTGGCAGGTGCACCACAGCGCCACCCATAGACCCCCCCGCAGACCCCCTCCGGGTGCACACGAGTCTGCCAGCTCCATCACGTTGCCACCGGGAACTGGGTCAGCTGGGCTGGAACCCACCAGTGCCCAGGCATGAATGAGCATGTGTGTGTGCGTGCGTGTGTGTGTGCACACGCGTGTGCAGGCACAGAGGCAGCCAGGGGCTGTGCGTGGGCACTTGGGTTTGTCTGGGTATGTGTGCCTGGCTCTGAGTGTGTGCACGAGGTGACTTGTTCTTGTGCGAAGGGGTCCCTGCGCCGGGACACTCAGGGACACTGCTTCCCGGAGTCGTGTCTCCACCAAACCGTCCCCCTACTGACCCAGGCCCTGAAAAAGACTCCTGGCCTTTGGCTCTGTCTGATGCCAGTGGTGACATGGGAGGGCTGCCAGGCCGCGCCCCTGGCGGGGGACACATCCAGCTTAGACGTGGTGGGAGGGGAGGGGAACTCTAGCCTCAAGCCTGTACCGCACTGAGGCCCCAAGACCCACCAAGTCCCCTGCTGCCCGGGAGTCGGCCCCCTCCGCAGCCCAGCGGCTCAGTCCCCCGCCACCTGAGGCTGAAAGTGGGTCCAGGGCTTGTGTGGCTTCTGGGGGCAGCTGCCAGGCAGTCCGATGCCTCCGTGGTGCAGAAGCGGCTCAGATGCCCTGTCTGCTCTGGGAAAACCCTGCCCGCCCCAAGCCGCCCCTCTGCTGCCACAGGCCTGGAGTCCCTGAGGACCCCACCCCAGGAGCCCAGCTGCCGTGCACAGCCCCAGGAGATGGAGGGACAAGAAGGGGAGGCCCAAGAACAGGGAAGGACAGCGGAGAAGGACGAGGCTGCAGAGCCGGGGGAGGGGGCAGCCAGGGGAGCGGGGGAGGCGCGCTTCCGCCAGCCCCGCCCTGGGACGTGGGGCCCGCCCAGAAACATGAGCACGTCGCCTGGGAAGCCCCTCTCTGCGGGCCCAGGAGAACCTTCCAGGAGACCCGGTTGGCTCAGAGGCAGCGTCTCTCAGGCCATAATAGGAAAACTCTGTGGTTACCGAGCCACCAGCCCCACAGATGCAGAGGCAATGATGACAGGGACAGGCCCAACCACCAACAGCCCAGAACTAATAAAAGAAAAGGAAAACCGGATATAAATCTGCTTCTTATTAAAAGGGTAAATTTAGCTTTGGCTGGGGCGGGGGAGAGGGGGCGGCCCACACGCCCCACGGGGCCGCCCTCGGACTCTGGCCAGGGATCCAGAGGGCTGCTCCCCCCACTCCTGCTCTTCACACCTCCCGGGGGCCCCGCCTCCCGCCCGCCTCCCACGGCCCAGGCCAGGCCGCAGTCAGGCCGGGGTGGGGGTGACCTGGCCCCGCCGGCGCCACCCCCTCCAGACCCCGCCAGCCCCAGGAGCATCCTCGGCCAAAGCCAGGCTTCCCTTCACGCTGTCTTGGAACAAGCCGGCTGTACGGAGACGAACGCCCTGGTGGTGCGGGGGCAGTGCAGACGCGAGGGCGCACAGGCGCACAGCACGCCCTGGCCCCTCCGGTCCCCTCAGAGGAGGAGCCCACCCGGACAGGGTCGCAGGTGCCCGCTCTGCCCCCCCCACCCCATCCCCTGGACCCGGGCACCCAGCAGCCCCGTGCTGGCCTGGGACCCCCGCACCTCAGCTATGGGCTGAGGGCGGGGAAGGGGGCCTGGACACGGGGGTAGGGGGGCACCGGGCTAGGCGGGCCTGCTCACAGGGTTTGGTCGGGTCTGGCGGGGCCAGCACAGGATGGGCTCTGATGAAACCCGGTTCAAGCGAAGGCCCCGGGCCTGTGGGCAGTGAGTTCGCCCTGCTGCCCACCCCTTCCTGCACTGCGTGACCCAGCCATGGGGTCCTGAACAGCCTGGCACTAGACTCCATCCCGTGGGTGCGACCCTTCTGCTCTGCCTCTGTCCCCGCACTGCTGGCTGTGCTGCGTGGAGGCTCCAGGGCCGGAAGAACAGGAGAAATTAAGCTGAGGGGAGGCAGGGGCCACCACCCTGGGCGCTCCCCGATCCTGTGGACTCACCCATCTATCTGCCCCCCCCCCTCCTTAATCCACCCATTTATCCGTCCATCCCCCCACCCCACCTCCCCCGCTTCCACCATCCCCGGAACGTCCACGGTGGGTCTGGGGTGGTCAGAGTCCCCGAACAATTAGCCTCTCTCTTGCCACTGCTTGCTGTGTGCCCAGCCTGGGCACTAGTAAAGGGCATCTGGGCTACAGCCCCCCTGCCAAGCTTCCTGACCCACCCCCAGCCCTGTGGCTGCAGAGATGGACTCAAGCATCACTCCTGGTGGGTACCCGGCCCCGCTGCTGTCGTAAACACGGCACTCGCACCCTGCCAGGAGGCTGGCAGTTTTGGGGGCACTGAGACGCACCACTTCTGTGTGGCGCGTTGAGGAAGGGTTGGTAGGGTCCCTCCAGATGACACCCCCACATCCTGCCCCAGGTCTCAGCCAAAAGGCATCGAGGTGGAGCTGGTTTGGATGTGTGTGGGCGGATCTGAAGAGCCATCCCAACGACACTGAACAAGGCTAGAGGCAGCACCATTCCGGAGCAGGGTCATGGGTCATCGTACAGAGCAGCCTGTTGCACCCCCTTTCTCGAGAAGCTTCATGGGGCCCTCTGATGGTGCCAACTTTTTGTCCTCGTTTCCCAGACAACTGCTTCAGGTACCGTTTGATCCAGGCACACCTTTCTGCCACTTAGGGACCCTCTATTCAGGCCCGGCCGCACCTCTAAGGGGCGGCACACCCGGCCATCCCCTCCACTTGTGGAGCCTGGGAACTCAGCCCCAGGGAGGAATGCAGATGGGAGGAGAGAGACAGGGTGATAGGAAGGGGCAGGCTGACGCGGGGTGCCCCAGAAAGCGGGGTCACGAGCAAGGTGGGACGGCCAGAGGGACAACCAGTCAGTGGGCCCTGACCCCAACTCTCCTCGGAAGCTGGGCCAGCCTCAGGCTTACTCAGCACGGCCACCCCTGGCCTTGGCAAGGGGCGGGCTCAAGACGGACTTGACCCTCAGGGTTTGGCCCAGGGACGCCTCCAAGTGGGATGACCAGCAGGAAGGGCAGAGAGCCAGAGGAAAGGCCGGCCAAACACGCACACGGAGAAGGGCTGGGACACGGCGGGGCAGACCCACGGTGGGCACGAGGTGGGGCAGGCAGGCGCCGGGGAAGGAGGACCTGGATGTAAAGTGCTGTTTGTTTCTCAGCAGGACTGCCTGGCCCTCCAGGGGGCACGGGGGCGGGGGGAGCAGGGGAGGCTGCCAAGTCCATGGCCCTGCCCCCCCCCCAGCCCCCAGGAGGCCCCGAGGGGCCCCGGCACGTGTGACACCTCCAGGAGATACGGAGGAGACCAAATCCCCAAAGGGGACCCTGGGGGAGACGGGTCCCTGGCTGCCCAGCACCCAGAGCCGACGCACACCGGTTCCTGGCAGACGGGAGCGGGGCCTGGGCCTCTCCGGGCAGAGGCCTCCAGGGAGCGCACACTCTCCAATTCGATTCCTTTTTTTTTTTTAAGGGCAGCACCTGCGGCATATGGAGGTTCCCAGGCGAGGGGTCGACGTGGAGCTGCAGCTGCCAGCCCACACCACAGCCACAGCAACACCAGATCCCAGCCGTGTCTGCGACCTACACCACAGCTCACGGCCACACCAGATCCTTAACCCACTGCGCGAGGCCAGGGATCGAACCTGTATCCTCAGAGTTCCTAGTCGGATTCGTTTCCACTGTGCCACAACGGGAACTCCCCACTCTCCAATTTCTGACAGGCCGCCCTCTGCACCCCACCCGTGCCTGCTGAGGTTCTCAGTGGACCTGGCTTCCCCACCAGGCCAGGCCTGGCTCCCCGCTAGAGAGCTGGTGGTGGGAGTCCCCCAGGAGAAGGGAGGTGGGACGGGGGCAGGGTGCACCCAGGGCCCCACCGTCTTAGTTTCCACCAACAGCAGCAGGGCTGAGAGGAAGCAGCCCACGCCCTTCAAAGCGCAAAGATAATGTTCTCACCTCCAAAGGCGGTGGGTGTGAGCCCAGGGAGAAACCCCCTGACGCCACACGGCGGTGTTTCTGGGATCTCAAAGTGAGCAGAGCTGCTTGTGGGGTGGAGAAGTGTACCCCAATGATCTGGGGGCCCCCAGGACAGAGAAGCAGCCCTGGGGTGGGAGGGGCGCTGGGCAGAGGACCAGCCTTGGACCTTGGCCTGGAGGCCTGTGCTCCTAGGAGGCTCCCGACGACGTGACTGCAGGGAAGCAAGAGGCCTTGTGGAGGAGCCTCCGCCACCTGGACCCCCCTCGCCTCGGGGGCAGGACGGCAGGAGACCTGGCCCTCAGCCCGATTCACCCTCTGGGCTCTGGGCAAGTGCTGTGTGCAAAAAAGGACTCTGCTGCTGGAGTGGGGGACGGGGCTTTACCTGCTGCCCGGGCAGGACGAGGTCCCCAAAGGCCAGGACCAGCTGTCCACTCCCGAGGGGGCCGCCAGGTCTGCCCTGAACCTGCGTCGGCTCCAAGCAATCCAGGGGGACACCCAGGTAAGCCCGGGCACCTGCTGACCTCGCTAGGGCAGGCAGCTGGCACGGGACCATCGGAAGAAAGCGCTGCCCAGACCGGACAGCACAAACGTCCTTGTCACCCAAGCCACAGACCGGGCGGGCCCTGAGCTCCGTCCAGAGAATGGAATTCTAAGCCAGCTCATCCGTTAGACAAACAGTTGCTGAGCGGCGGCAGGGTGCAGGGTCGCCCACCCTCACCCTGGAACCCGAGGAAGCCGCGGGCGCCCGGGCACCCTGGCCTTCGACAATGGCCCTTAGTCCTCTCGTGACCCCCGCTGGCCTCGCGGCCGCTTGGGGCCGTCCCGCTGGCCTGGGGCTGGCATATCTGGGAGCAGACTTCTGACAGGTGGAAGGCACATGCTGCCCAGCCACAGACAGCAGTGCCCGCCGGCAGGGGCAGGGCCGTGTTTGTCTGGGGGCCTCCCCGGAGTGGGGACCAGCCTTTCCAAGGGGACAGGCCAGAGTGGACTCCCTGGGGAGAAAGTGATGACGGCCCTGGAGCTGGAGCAGGCGGAACAGAGGCGAAGGGGGAGGGGGCTTCTGGTGGCCCAGCCAGGTCACATATGCAAGGAGGCCGAGGGTCTGGGGGGAGGGGAGAGACCTCCAGCCAGCAGCGGAAGGACAGGGAGGACCAGCTAGGGTCAGCACATGAGGGCAGCTGCCGCTCAGGATGTCCCAGGGGAGTCAGCTGGCCCCCGGCCCCCCATGACCCCTGACCCCAGGTATTCAGGCCTGTATGCAATTCCCTCCCCTTAAGGGTGGGTGAGACCCTCTCCTTTTTTTTTTTAGGGCCGCACCCTTGGCATATGGAAGTTTCCAGGCTACGGGGCAAATCTGAGCTGTAGCTGCCGCCCTACACCTCAGCCACAGCCACACCTGCGACCGTGAGCTGCCCTCATGGATGCCAGTCAGATCCTTAACCCTCTGAGCCACGGGACCTCCCGGGACTCGCTTTTACGAGCAGAACCCCGCAAAAGCGAGGGAACACTCCTCGGGAGGTTTGACCACAGAGAAGCTGTGATGGCCCAGGGGAGGGGCCCCAAGGAAGGAACCCCTGTCTCAGCCCAGCCTTGAGATGCCTGAAGCCCTGATGCCTCGGCCTAGAGTCCGAGCCACAGAAACCGAGAGAAGAAATGTTTAGCTGCTAAGTTGGAGACGACCTGTTACCCAGCACTAGCTGACCAACACACAGAGCGGCAGTGGAGGGAAGGGGGAGACACTCCGGCCCCGAGACACAGAGCCACTGACGCACTCCAGCCCCGACGCCCGCCCCCAAGCCAGCCTCCCCTTCAAGCCGGGCCCAGGGGCACTTCGGCCCTTGACCGCTGCTAGGACGAGTGGCCGTGGCGGTCCCTGCAGGGCGTCTGTGCCCGGTCCCCCTCCCCTTTTGCTTGACACGCTCAGGACTGTTTATCCATCTCCCAGTGTAGAAGTTCCACTCGGTACGTGGCATCCACCCGCGGTGGGTGCGAGGGAGACGGGTGCCCCGTGTCCATCGTCCCAACTTTTCTCGATTTTATCTGTATTCACACACGTTAGGGCTTTTTAAGAGTTCGCCTAAAGATGCATTGCAACTTAATTTAGATTTAATTTTAATATTAATTTGAAACAAATTAAAAGCTTATTTTTAGGAGACCCACAGGGATGCAAAAAAGTCTCAAAAAGGAGACTGGCTTCAGGCAAACTGCCCTCGAGTGACCTCCCGGCCGCGCCTGTGGCAGGCAGGTTGGAGAGGGCGGTTGCCCACCCCCCGGCGAGTCCTGGGGGACCACGGAGTCTGGCTCCGAGCTCTCCGTGCCCTGCAGGGCGAGGATGGCTGTGCACACAGCCAGGGGCAAAAGGATCCATCAGCACCGTTCTGCACAGCGCTGCCAAGCCAGGAGGCGGGCGGGAACCCGGGTCCAGTCCTCAGGTCTGAGTCCAAACCTGGGACCTGAATCCACCCCCTGCTGGCCGCCAGGGCCCTGCGGGGAGCGACAGGAGGAGGCATCTGGGGCCAACCCTAGTGACCCCCCGAGTGCCAAGTGCCCTCGGAGGCACCAGGCTGTGAGCGAGCGCTGCCCGGGCGAGGGAAGGGCCTCCACGTGCAGGCTGGGCAGGGGGCTGCCAGGCAGGGGTCGGGGGGGAGCCAAGGCCCAGAGACCACCCGACACTCCAGGGACGGTGCTGAGTCTCAGCTGGGGCAGGTGGGTGGGCAGCGTGGACGGCCTGAAGCCCAAGATGCCTGCTGAGGGCGCACGTCTGCGGCCCACCACGCCCCAGCCAGACAGGAGGGAGGGGGGAAGCGGGGAGGAGGGCCAGCTGTTGACCACAGTGTCCAGTCAGGATCTCCGTGGCCGAGGACGGAGCTGGCCAGCCGTCGTGGGACCCCTCCTCATCCCCCAGTCACTGGCTTCCCACCCGACCTCCTCCTCGGGCAGCCCCCTGGCCCAGCCACACTCACGTCGGCTCCCTGTCATCGGCCAGGTCTGGGCACTGGTGCCTGTCTGGGGTCAGGGTTTGGGGGGTGCTGCCGAGGCCCCGCAGGGCACACCCTCGTTGGGAAAGGGCTGAGGACCAGGCGGGTGGCCCAGGACAGATGGGTGGGGAGAGAAGTCCCAGGTCTCGCCCAGGTGTGGGGCAGGTGCTGTCCCAGCTCAGAGCTGGGATCGCGGCCCCCGTCCCACCAGCATCTCTTCGCGCACACGGATGAATTAGCTGAGAGAGGCTCACGGGGCAGCTTTCCTGGGGAGGCTCCCCCCAGGGGGTCCCGAGACCAGTCCCAGCACTGGGGCGCTGCAAGGCTTACCAGCAGGATCACCCGAGGACGCGGTGCGCTCCGCATAAGAAGCCCAAGGGGGCTCCCAGGAGCCTCCCCTCACCCCGGGCTTCGAGCCTGCGGCCTCCGAGCTGGACACAGGGTTGGCACCGCCAGCACCCCAGCTGCATCTACGGGTCCAGGGCCTCCCGCAACGCGCTTCACGGGGCTCCAGGATGCTCCCACCTGGACCCAGCGCCCCGGAGCAGGGCCGGCGACCGCCCTACTCACATGACGTCCCACTCCACTCATGTCCCCAGCCCCGCAAGCCTCCCCCTGACGGCCCCAGAAGCCAAAGCCCACGCGGCAGAGCGGGAGGGAGGGCGCGGGCAGGGGTGCGGCTGGACCCAGGGCCAGGGCCGCGAAACAGAAGTTCTGTGGTCCGACTAAGGCCTCAAGACGGCAGGACTGCACGGCCACCGGGGAGAGGGACTGGGGCGGCTGTGGCCCGGGAGGCAGAGCCCCTGCCTGTCCCCTGGGAAGCAGCTCCCCTGACTGTGGGGCTGGTCACTTCCTCGCCAGGGGTGTGGCCAGGTGTGGGCTCCCAGGACCAGCCAGCTGGGGTAGGGAAGGCTGGAGGGGGGCTTCCAGGTCTGTGCTTGCACCGTTCAACCCTCCAGCAAGGCAGCCACTGGCTCCCTGCAGAGAGAGGAGGCAGAGAGGGATTCTGCCTGCCTGGTCCGCAGCTGCTCGGGGCCAGAGCAGGGGCCACTCACGGCCACCAACCCCGAGCGGCCGCATGCTGGCCCTGCCATGCCCTCTGCCCGGGCCCGCCTTGAGGCTGAGAAGCAGGAGCCACCTGCAGGGGGCCAGTCGAGGGCCAGACAGGAAGAGGCCCCCCTGGTGCCTGGCTCCCGCTCGGCCAGGCCCCTCCTTTATGGCAGGGGAGGGGGCAGCGGTGTCTCCCTGTTCTATCCTCACTGGCCCCGTCCCTCCACCACACAGCCTCACAGGTGCCACCTGCACGTCACAGCATGACACTGGGCTGCACTGGCCGGCGGACCTCTCCCTGCCAGCCTTCACCCCCTGCTGAGTAGTGGGGAGCTGCGGGGACAGTGGAATGACAAGGGTGGTGGGTGGGAGCTGACCTAAGGCATGGGGGGGCTTGGGTTAGGGAGCCCCCAAAGCAGAGAAAAGCAGGGCTGAAGGCTCAGCCAGGCTTGGGGCTGACCCCCGGGGTGGTGTGGGGTGGAGCAGCTGACCAGGACTTCCTGGGGGACGGTCTCTGCTGGAGGAACTGGACGTGGGGACAGCTTCCCTCGAAGCAGGAGCCAGGGGTGGGTGCTGGCAAGGGGCCAGCTCCAGTTCGCAGGCCCCAAGAACGGGTTCCACAGGGGCAGGGAGGAAAGGGGCCGAGGCAGGGGTGGGCGCCTGGCCAGCAGCAAGCCCCGCCCGTCGCCTGCGGGGGGGTCGCTGGGGACCTTCAGGCTCCACCCCCAGCAGGTGGCCAGGAGCTGAAGGATGGAGCAGGTGGCGGGGAGTGGAGACAGCCCGGCAGGCACATTCCGATCGCCGGGCAGGCCGGCTCTCCCAGGGGCCAATTCCTTGAAGGCCAGTTATGAGCGTCCGTGAGCGAGGGCGTGCCTGAGTGTGAGCGGGTGTGCGTGCAAAGACCTGCCCGGAGGTGTGAGCCCATGTGAACTGGCGTGACACCTGTCCACGGCCGTGGGCTCCCGTGCGCTCGGCCAGTTAATACGCTGGCTGGCTTTGGGGGATGCAGGGGGCTCCCGGGCCCGGGCCAGGGGCCGCCGGCCGAGTTCCGGGGAAGAAAGGCCTGGCTTCCTCCGGAGAAGGAGCAAGATGGCCCTTTCCCAGGAAGACAGCAGAGGGTGGCTCGGTGCTCCTTAAGGCAGCTGAGGATCTCCACGTGGCGGGGCGTCCCAAGAAGCCACCGCCCCAGGTCACCCTCGAGGACCCCAGGCTGCCACTCAGAGACCTCGCTCAGAGAGCACCTCCGTCCTCTGCCCCTCCCCCGCATTTCTGGCACTTTCTAGTGGAAACCAAGTTCCTGCGCTTGGATAGAGAGGGGCCGTTCCAACTCTGCTTCTGGTTCCAGGCACACGGTGGGCCCCCCTTCCCCAGCTCCAAAATCTTTGGATCGAAAGACAGTAGCCTCTTTGTTGGGGGGGGGGGCATGCTGGGGAAAGGGAGGGGGCAGGGAACCCTACCCACCTGTTCATTCCCTCCTCCTCCGCCTCCACCTTAGGTCAGAAGGAAAAAAAAAAAAAGAAAAGCTTCCTGACTGATCCAATCTGGAACCTAATCGTCTGGACAGCTGCGGCGGCTCTGGGATGCCAGCCCGGCTGGCTCCCGGCTTGGGCACTGGATGCTGCCCCGCCAGGCCCGAGGCCTGTTGCAAACCCGAACGGACCCCGTAAGCCCGGCCAGGGCAGCCCCCCGACCGGGGGCCTCCCCCCCTCCTCTAAGCCCACGTCCAGTTCCCAACAACCGGTCCCCTTCCTCCAGTGGCAGCTGCTGGCAGGGCCACGGGAGGCAGTAATATTACATATTATAACAAACAGAGGCGGCCCACTGACAAATAGGCCTGCGTGATCTAAATGGTATATTATCCCATAAAAACGTCAGCAGGCAGGGTGTCAAAGCCAAGATGGAGCAGCGGCCCTGGGGCACGGGCTCCAGGGCCCAAACCTTCCCCAGCACCGCCGGGGACTGTGGGATGCTCTCCAGGCAGCACACGCTGCTGTGATCTTGCTGTTTGCTTGTAATGCAGTCTTTGGTGGGATAAAGAAGGTTCCAGAGGGGCCTGGGGAACCCTGGGAGCTGTCCCCTGGAAGGCGAGGCAGGAAGCCACCTGCTGTCCAAGCCCTGGGGTCGGGCCGCGCCTCGAGCACCGAGGTACAAAGGTCTCCGAGGAGGGCCGCTCCTGAGAACTTTGTCAGGGGGGTGATGAGGGGCCTAAGGCCGCAGCTTGTCCCGGGGGGCGGGTGAGGGGGGTGGTTTCTAGGCACCGAAGCCGTCCAGGGCGGATGCTGGTCAACGTGGCAGCGACAGGGCCACTGCGCTCTGGTGCTGGGAGGTTGGGGAGCAGGCGCCACCAGAGGCTGTGCGGGATGTCCTCACGGGACGCCCCAGGCAGAGGCAGTCCTGACACCCCCTCCCTCCCCAGACGGAGCACCCGTATCCCGCATCCCGTTGCCACCGACCCCTTGCCAGCGTGATCGTAGCCTCTCTGAGAAGGGCACTTGCCGTGGGCTGAGATCAGGCTGTCGGTGGGAATTCCCCTGGGACCCTGGCCATGCCAATCAAGGCAGCCACGCGGCCCACAGGGCCCCTGGGGCGGAGGCGCAGTGCCCATCTGTCGGGCCTATATTCAGATATTTATGGTAGGGAGGAAGCCAGGCGGGGCTCAGAGGCTTCTTTCAGGAGGAAGGGCAAGGGGGCACTGGGAGTGGCGACCAAGGCCCCCTTCCGCCCGGAAAGCACTCATTCCCAGTGGTGCTGGCTGCAGTCTTTCTGTGCTTGGGAATTCCCAGCTCAGGGC
The DNA here is from genome assembly GCF_016906955.1 of Phacochoerus africanus. Taxonomy (NCBI): domain Eukaryota; kingdom Metazoa; phylum Chordata; class Mammalia; order Artiodactyla; family Suidae; genus Phacochoerus; species Phacochoerus africanus. The sequence goes on from NC_062557.1 coordinate 1,342,833, forward strand.
TGGTCCCAGGCTCAGACCCTGGAGTTCGACCAGGGGCATTCTGGGAAGTGTAGTCCTTGGGGAGTTGGGAGGGCCTGCTGGGATTTCTGGGGGCATTTTTGTCAAGAGCAGCAAGCAAGAGAGAGCAAGGGAGGTTACCCTGACCCTAATCCCAAGGTGAAAGTTTGACATTCCTGGGAAACGGCCGACCTTAGACATCTGCTCGCTGAAAAGACACCACCCAGTGTTGGCTTCCAGCCTCAGATCACACCCAGGGTGATGTCTCTGAGCAAGGCACCTGGAGCTCTTATTTTGGTGGGGAGACCTGGAACTCCCCAGAGAGCGGAAGACCTTGCCCAGAGGACCCCAACCCGTCCTCTGACGGCTGTCCCAAGACAGCAGGGCAGATAGGGGTGCTACCTGCGGGGCTCCAGGAAGGGCTGCAGCACACCCACACACACTCACACGTTATTTATGTTCACCCGGAACTCTTATTTTGGCGGGGAGACCTGGAACTCCCCAGAGAGGGGAAGACCTTGCCCGGAGGACCCCAACTCATCTTTTGACAGCTGTCCCAGGACAGCAGGGCAGACAGGGGTGCTACCTGCGGGGCTCCGGGAAGGGCTGCAGCGCACCCACGCGCTCTCACACATTATTTATGCTCACAGCCCGCGCTGATGACATATGTAAGTTGACAGCGAACATCCTATCAACTTGCTGGAGTGTATCTTGATTGTTAAAACACACTCTTAAAGGTGTACGATCATTTATCAAATTAAAATAGCGGCGCCTTGCCTGTCCCTTTTCTGCCTTTCCTGCAGCCTCCCTCCTCCTCCTCCTCCTCCGGCCTCCTGGGTTTCCTGCCCTTGCACCCAGGCCCTGCGCCTCGGGTGGGGGTGGGGGGACCCTGCCCCTGCTTCCAGGGACCAGGACTCGGCGCCCCCTCCCCACCCCCCCACCCCCCGCCCCCGCCCAGGCCAGGGCAAGCCCACTAATCGCCAAGAAGTGACAAATGCCAGAAGCCCCACCAATTAAATCTAAACTCAAGCAAAGCTCAGTGGCCAGTAAATTATTATTTTTATTAGCTTGAACCAAGTTCTCGTAAGAGAGAAAGTCAACTTGCTCCCATGAATGGCTCTTGTATAATTTATTTAACTCTGTGCTCTTTGCCAAAGCCTGGAATATTTTTAGCTCGTTCTGTTGTTGGATTTGGCTTTTTTATGTGTGTTTCTGAGGGGTATTTTTAGCTCCCTCCATGTTATTCTAACAGCCTCCTGTGCGTTTTGTCCTGTCTGTGCGGGCTGTTGAACCCAGTCTCGCAGCAGACGAGGGAGATTTCTAAGAATAAACGGGCACGTTTGGGGGTGCTGGGGATGGCACGAGGCCGCTCCCTGCCTCGCCGGCTAATGTGCCTCCGTGCTCACGTGACCTGGATATTCCTATAGGAATATCCTCGTGGGAATAATCCGACAGGGGGGCAGCTCACGCCCTCGGGAGAAAAAAACCCACATTCCAAAAATGGCTTCGCCAGAGCAGCGGGCAGCGGGCGAGGCGGCCACAGCCCGGCCGGCGGGTCCACGCGGCCGCCGGATTCCGGGCTCCGGGCTCCGCGGGGCGGCTCGGGCTTTGATGTCTGCTTCTGTCACTTACTGAGCAGGATGGGTAGCGTCCTCGGAAAGTAACTCTTTTCACACCTACTTAATGTTGGTAACTGTTGCAGAAACACGCCATCGTGTCATTGAGTTAATGAGGTATTTACGAAAATGTATTTTTTTTGCCTTTACAAAAAAATACCACGTGAGCCGGGAGGGGGAACCTCTGATGGGGTCTTTTCACACCAGGAAGTGATCTTTCTTCTCCTCTGCGGTTTTTTTCTTCTCGAGATGGGCGATCCGAAGCACTTGTAGCAGGAGAGGCGTTGGTGGGTCTCCGGCCAGAAGGAACCAGCCGCCCTGTTTACTCCCAGGAACCGCAGGCCCAGGGCACCAGGCTTCCAGGCTGGACCCTTCACACCCCAAAGAAGCCGGGAGAAGGGGCGGAGGGAGGGGAGAGGCCACACGCAGCCAGACTGCGGACACCCAGCCCCCCGATCGGTCGGCTCCTCCGCCTTTCCTGGGTGGAGACCCGGTGACTCTCGGAGGCTCGCCCGAGAGAAGGATGGAGAGGGCAGGAGCCCACCGGCTGGAAGGCGGGGCGGGACCGGGCCTCTCCCAGGCCGGGCGGCTCCCCACCCCTCGCGATTCCCCAGGCGCTCCAGGCGCATGTAAAACCTTGGGTCGGTGCGTCGCTGCTGCTCCCCGCCCCACCCCCCCCAGATTTCACAGCTTTGCCTCCGGACCATCTGTATTAGAGACAAAATCTAACACTGCACTAAAAATAATGATTCCAAACATTTTAATTGCACCTTTTGGTGACAAGGTTACTGGAACAGCACTTTACCACACAACCCTGCAGCCTGATGATAAAGCCATCGGCACTTTCATTTTTAGAAAAACAACGGACGCAGCCCAGGAGCCCGACGTCCCATCGGGGTCCCTCGAGCTGACATTTTGAAAGCACGGGCTGGGGACGAGGAAGGGCAGCTGCCGTGGAGGACGGGGAGGGAGACCCTTGGCCCGGGCTGGACGGCCGCGCCAGGGACGAGCCATGCTCAGAAGCCAGGGGCTCCATCTCCGGTGGCTGGACCCTCCTCACACGGACAAGTAGGAAGCCGCTCGGAGGGATCTTCCTTTGAGCAGGGCAGCCAGCAGGGAGGGGCAGGCCGGGCTGCTGCAGCCGGAGCCTGGGAACCTGAGGCCGTCCGCAGAGACGAGAAAAGGCCGCCAAGCCGGCCGTTCGGAAATCCACACGCAAGATGCACAGACGCACACCAGAAAATTCAGCTGAATGACACAGGCTTTTCTTCTTAGACTAGATCATGTACGGATACAGACCGAAGCAACGGAGTCTGAGGCATAACGCCTTTAAAAAAAAAAAAAAAAATGGATCCAGCTAAATTTTGAAACCAATGCAAGACCCTGGCTTTCAGCAATTTCAAAAGGCTTTCAGCGGCAGATGTTTCTAGCTGGACGCCCACGAGGCCAGCCTTCCCGACGCAAATGGGTCGCCCATCTCCAAGCACAATAGGTTTCTCTGGTCCCCCTGGGAGGTGGAACAGCCTCCAGGAGCTGGGGACACGTGGCCCTCCGGCTCCCCCCCTCCGAGGGTGCCCTGGGGACCTCCAGCGCCCTCTAGAGCACCCTGCCCGTGGGGGAGGCAGGCAGGGTCTGGGTCAAGGACACAGACCGGGCCAGCGCCCACCCAGTTTCTCCAAACCCTCCGTGGCCCACGATCTGAGAACCACGTGGTCAAACTTGGAAGGAGCAAGACAATGGTTCGGGCCGCGCAGCCCACGCTCCTACCTGACTTGGTGGTGCCTGCATCTGGAAAGAAGGGCAGAGAGGAGAAATGGCGGCGGACCAGGACCTGGCCGGGCTGTGGGGACTGGATGGGGATGAGAGAGGCAGCAGTGACCTGACTGACAGGGAATCCGGCCTGGCCATGCCTCCCCAGGGGGGACAGCCCAGGCCTGTCTGCGCTCTACTGGCAGAGCTTTGGTGTCAGGGGCCCTTCCGACCCTCATGTCTGCTACCCTCCAGGCTGGAGGGCATGGCCAATGGGGGGGGGGGCAGGGGGGCTGCAGCCGCTCCCTCCCCATCCCCCTGACCAGCAGGCTCAGCCTCCCACCCTCAGCAGGCACCAGCAGCCTGCAGCCAGAGAGGGCGGGTGGGGAAGCTGTGGCACTGTCCCTGCAGCCACCACGAGCCCCCAACCCCAGCTCCCCAGTGTGGGCTGAGCTGGGTGGGCGGTGTCTCCGATGAAGGTGCAGGACACGGAAGCTCAGGGACAGCCAGGCCAGATATTTAAAATCACCAACTGCCCAGGCGAGTACTTTTGCTCTTCCGAGGTATAAATCCAGCAGAGAAAGAAAGAAAGGAAGAAAGGAAGAAAGGAAGGAAGGAAGGAAGGAAGGAAGGAAGGAAGGAAAGGGAGAGGAAGAATGAGGAGCAAGAAGCAGGGAAAAAGCAGCCTTGCAGAGGGCTCACAGCGGAACAGCAAGCGGCACAGGGCTGACTCCAGCCGAGAGCGCTGCGTCCAGGCCCCCTCCACTCCCACCCGGCTCCAACTTTTTGAGTCTCGACATGCAGCAAATGCTAAAAGCCCACTAGCAATTAAATAATTTCTCAGGGTTTTTTAGGAAATTTACGTTATTCTTTCTGCGGGCCCTCCCTTCTGACATTTTCCCTTCTCGCCTGACTCTGCCATCCGTTTTAATCCACACACTAATTGTAATCCCATTAAAGCAGATATAATTTTATTAGTATTCACAGTTCATCAAGCTACCAATAAGAACTGTTACTGCCAAATCACCATCAACAACAACAACAACACGGCACCCACCGTTGTGATGTTTAGAGCACACTGTAAACAAAAGCCAGCCAACCTTCCAGGGTGACCGGCACGTCCCCCACAGGCGCAGCCCCTCCAGCTTCCTGCCAACTTAGTCGGCGCTGGCCAGTGGTCTCCAGGGTCTCGGGAGGTAGCGGCCCCTTGGCCATCCTCTCCCTGGCCCTGGTTCGCCTCTGACCTTGCTAAACAGGAATATCAAAGCCACCCGACAAGGGGGCCCGCTCTGGAGGCCTGGAGAAGACGGGAGTGCGGGATGGCCCTGGCTCTCTCCTCTTGGAGCAAATTCGCAGGGAACTCGCCTGCACCGAAATCCAGAGGCTGCCCCCGCGGCCGCCCCCAGCCGAGCCGGCGCCGGCTCTGCCCTCCCCCGGGGCGCAGGCCGTAAGGCTGGGCCGCGATCTGGCCACGCTTTGTCCCGGCTTTAGCAGGATACCAGAGGCACTTGTTAAAGCAAATGCATCTCCTGCAAACCCATTCTCGCCCTGACACTTCAAGGCTTTATATAGAAACAGGATTTGCTCGTCTTACACCAGCAGTCCCTATTAACGCTCACCCCGCGCGCACACCGCCCTAATCCGCCAGGCCGCGGCACCCCCCCCCCCCCCGCGTCACAACAGCCGTTTTGTTCCCGCAGAAAGTGCCTCGTTGTCCCAGGCCCGGAATGTCTTAAGGATGTGAATGCAGAATGCAGAAATGAGGTTTCCGCGGAATTTAGTTCTGCTGCAGGAAGGGGTGGGGGAGGGTGGCAGGAGGGGAAAGGCTTTATTTTTAGCCGGCTCCTGGGATGCCCTTCCGAGACCCCCGGGGGACCCCAGGGAAGGTCGCTCGAAACCGCGATGCTCCGGCTCGCGGGGCCCGCAGGACGCGCGGGCCGCCGCCGGTGCCAGAGCAGGGAAATGAAACCGAAGGCTTCTCCGCAAAGGCTCCAAGGAGAAGGGAGGGACGGGCGCCCTCCGACCCTGGATCTTGCCCAGCTCGCCGCAGGGCCTCCTCTCCCGCGCCCGGCCGCCCAGCACTGACCTGTGTGCGAAGCCATGGGCAGCGGCGACGGGAAGTACTTTCCGGGCTGGAAGTGCGCCGGGGGCTGCGCGGCGGGTCCGGCCGGGGCGAGGCGCGCGGCAGCAGCGGCGCTGCGGTGGCCCAGGCTCCCGCGCTCCGACAACAGATGCGGCGGCGGTGCGAAGTCGCGGCCATCCATGCCGGGCCCCGGCCCCGGCCCCGGCCCGCCGCCTCCCGGGAGCAGCGCGGCCGGGGCCCGGGAGCGGCTCGGCGCGCGGGCGGCGCGCGGGCGACGCGGAGGCGGCGGCGGCGTCCGGGGTCACCGGTGGCGGCCACGGAACGGTCAGCACGCCGGTGGACTGGGCTCCTGGGCGGGCGGCCGCGTGCCGAGCCGGCGGCCGCCGTGCGGATCCATAGTCTGCGGAGGCAAGCAGAGGAGACTCGGTGACTCGGGGTCTCGGCTCGCCCGGGGGGGGGATCCCCACCCTGCCGGTGCCCCCCCCCCCCAGCCCCCTGCTCCGCCGGCCCGAGCCGCGGCCAGGCCGGGCGGCGGGGCCCGGAGCGCTCCGCGCGTCTCCCCGCTGAACGCGCGCGCGCCGGCCACCTGGGCCGCCCGGATCCCCGCGCGCACACGCACCGTCCCGGCCACGCTCCGCCGGGTGGAGCCCGAGGGAACCCGGCCGCACCGCTCGCCGCTTCCCCTTCGCAGGTCCCTGCGGCGAGGGCGCCGCGGCGAAAGGCTGCTGGCTCCGCTGGGTGATAAAAACCCAAATCTGCGAAGCCATCACGCACACACAGACACAGTCGCGCGCGCGCACACACACACACGCACGCACACACACACCCTCTCCCCTCCCCCGCTGCCCAAAGGTGTCTCCGAGGAAAGGCCTGGGGTCCACACTAGCTTTTTTTCCTCTCTCCCTATTCCGAGGTCCAGCTTTTACTGCATTCCGCTTAACCGAATAACCATGCTAATTAAGCGAGTAATTTTATTGATTGTAACTCAAGAGTTCTTTTTTTTTTTTTTTTAAATAACCTTCCTTTCGCCCCTCTCCCATCCCCCTATGCGTCTTTGGGTCCATTCTTTTGAACCCAGCCCCCCTCCCGAGCCCTAATGGGACCAGGCCCCCACCCCGCAGCGCCGAGCCAGGACCACGGGCCAGCTCCCCGGAGCCCCGGGAAGTCGACGTCCGCCTCCGGCGTCCCCTGGGCCGCCTCGCCGCAGTGCCGGGCCTGCCGTCCCGGAGTAGGGAGCTTTCTGGCGAGGCTCGAACAATCACCCCGCCCCCCAGTCACATTCGCCCTCGATCCTCCTCTGCGGACTGGGGGCTGGGGGGTGGAGGGGGGGCTCTGAGAGTCAGAAATTGTTCTTTCTCATTGCCCCAAATCGGCCAGGGAATTCCTCCCTTCGGCGCCTGCCCCCGGCCGCCAAGCCGAGGCCGGGCGCCCGGGGGGACCCGGGGGCGCGGACAATTGGCCGGGCCCAGAGCAACCTTCCCCGCTGCTCTGGTCCCAGCGGACCTCAGGCCTCCGTCCACCTCCACCTCCAGGCTGGGCCACCGAAGGCCCCCCCACCTCCCTTGGCTTCCACCCCCACCCAACGCAGAGGCCACACTCCGAAGCGAAACCGGGGACAATTTCAGACGCTGGGTGCGGGGCGGCCGAGCAAGCGACACACACTGGCCGGCGGTGCCCCCGCCGCGTGGACCTCTTTCATGTTGCACATGTCTCCTCATTTCCTAAGTCTGCGCTGTTTGAATGTTTGCGATCACCTCCGACAAAAGGGCGGTGGGTAGGCTCAACATTCTTAACAGCAAAATGTGCAGGATGCCTTCTGATTTTTTTTTTTTTTTGGTCGTCCCACCCGTGACAACAAAGCGATTACGACGTTTTGCATTTTGTGAATACCATCTTAAATCGCTATATTTAATGCCGCGGGTTCTACACGTCTTATTTGCAGAGTATTTTGTGTTTGATTTAATCTACCACCGAAGACATAATGTATTAAGTGAATACATATTTGCTCAGCTGATAAGCTTTTTCATATTTATTCGGAGAGCTTTTGCATTGTAAATAAACGAGGCCTACACAAAGAGTTCTCTTTGTCTCTCAACTTCATACAAAGGGGTTCGGGGTTTCCTCCCCTCTGGGGATCGTCAGCTCTCTACCCCGGTCTAACAAACAGCTCGGCTCGCCGCCGCTTAGGCCTGCAGAGCGAGCGCCAGGCCGCCAGGGCCGGAGGCGGGCAGGGTGAGCCGGCTGCCCGCACCGGGGTCAGGGAAGGGAGGGGCTGCCGGTGCCGGGCTAGGGGCCTGCGGGAAGCGAGGTGGGAGCCGGGGGGCGCGGGGCGGGACAAAGGGGAGAAGGAGGGGAGGGAGGTCGGGAACCTGCGGCTTCAAAGGCGCCGAGGGCCCCGGGCTGCGCGCGCGGGGGTGCAGCACTCCCCGCTGGCCTCCGGGAAGCCGCGTAGGCTCTGCTTTTGTCTGGGGGGGCTTCCTTTTTTTCCAGTAAGAAATCCCAAAATTGCCGAGAAAGCAGAAGCGGCTCTACATTCTCGGGATGCGGGCTCCGCTACGAGCAGCAATTTTAATCTTCACCTTCTGCGGGCGGATCGCGGGCTGGATTGATCCTTCTCCACCAGCCTGCTAGACTTTTTACGCGGGAGGGGCTGGGTTACTGCCGCCCGTCTGGGCCGCGGCGATTCCTACTAGGTCGGAGGGGGCTTTTCTTTGTGTTCTTTGCTCCCGGGGAGAGGCCGCGCCGCGCCTCCCCGGCCGCCGGAGAGAGGCGGCCTGCAAAATACCAGCAGGGCGGGGAGCGGGGCGGGGACCCGCGGCCGCCGCGGCCTCGTCCTGGAAGCGAAGTTCCGGAGCCCAGGTGCCGCCACCCGCGAGTCCCAGGGCCCCGAGCCCCCTCCCCCAAGCGCTGGGAGAGGCGGCAGCAGAGGACAGCTCTGCAGCCGCGAATCGGGCGGGTCTAACAAATGAAACGGAGCGAAATGGGTGGCGGGCAGGGGGCCCCCGCGCCGGCTGAAAAATCGCTGACAAGGGCATTTTGGAAAGAGCTGAACCTCGCAACGCCGGGCTCCTCCCCAGGACCCTGCGGCGCGGTCCCTGGAGTCGCCTTTCCAGCTGAGCGTGGCTCGAGCGCCGCAGGATGTGGGGTTCCTCCAGATTTGCTTCGGTTTTAACTTAGGCACCAAGAAGCCTGCCCTTGCTTCGGGCGCGCTGGCGCCGTGGGGCCTGCAGGCTTGGTTGGGGCCCGGCGCGTACCGGGGCAGGCTGCTCCGGCGCCGCCACAGAACCCGCTCCCTGCGAAACGGTGGCATCCGACCCCCCCCTCCCCCGCCCCCACCCGGAGAGGACCGAGGCTTAGGGCCGCGCGGGATCCCCAGGCCCCAGAGCGCACCCGCCCGCAGACCTCGCCTAGCGGGCGGTGGCCTGAGCCCCGCACGCCGCCCGGAACGCGCGCGGGTAGAAAGCCTGGCTGCCCTGGCCTCGCTTGGCCCCCTCTTCCACCCTCATCCCCCGGGAAAAATTTTTCTGAAATGAATTAGGCTCTGCAAAGCAAACCCCCACCCCCGCCCCGCAACCTTACAGTTACCCCTCTCCGCCCGGTCCCTCGCCCCGCACGCTGCCAGCGGCCGGAAAGCCCCCCTGGTAGGTGGCCCGGGCCGCCTCGGCCAGTGCGAGCCGGCTCGTTCCCAGCGCCGAGGAGCGATCGGGCGGGGCAGACCCGAGGCTGCTCGGGGGAGGGGAGAAGGGTGGGGGGGGGCAAACAATTGGGGTTCGTCCGTGGTGCCGCCAGAGCCGGGCACGCATTGACTGCGTCTGGGAGCTCGCCGACTGTCCACCCAGAGTCGTCCGCGCCGCTCGCGCCGGACGCAGCCTGGCGGTCCCTGTCCTGTCGCGATTATTTATTTTTAATGCTGGGTGTCGATCGAGAAAACAAGCGCTCAGAGCAAAGCAAGGACGCATTACGGGGGGGGGATTTTAAACCGATCAATACGATTTTTCAGAGGGAAAAAAAAATCGCTCTTATATATAGTCCATCTTAAAAAAAAAAAAAAGCCTGCTCGACATTATAACGGATTTTTTTAAAGGGAAGATATATACTTAGCATCGCAACCCTGAATTTCTCTTGCTAAAAAAAAAAAAAATGTAAATCCCCAAAGCCAAAATAAAATAATAATAAAAATACAAAAAACAAAAAAAATGAAAGCAATTTCAGTTACTTACTGGAGGCTGTTTCCTGGATACAATTGAATGCAATACAATTAAACCAGTAAATGTGACTTTGTTTTGTATTCCTATTGGTATTTTCAATGTGCTGACTGTTGCACTGTAAATGCACCGCTTCCACAACAACGACTCTAGCGAGCCCATCCAGAGCGGCTCTCAAACCTGCAGCCCGGCGCGGCGAGCCACGGGCCCTGCATACTAATAAGCCCGTGCCACTCAGCCCCGAGCAGCCCGCGAGCTGATTGGCCGCGCGGCCCTCCGCGGCCGGGAGCTCGTGCCACTCATTCGGCGTAAACAGGCCTCCCAATAGGCTGGCGCCAGGCCAGGGAGCTGCCAATCAGGGAGCAGCAGGGCTACTACGGAGCCCGATGGCGCCTAATTCAAGCCCGGCGACTGCGCAGCTCCTCTGCGCAGATCGTTGCTGCTGAATGGGACGGTGTTGGCGCTGGGCGGGAGAGGGAGCAAGGACGAGTGGGAGCGTGTGTGTCCACGCGGAGGGGAAGGCTTTGGCTTGTTTTTTTTTTTTGATTCTGTTTTTAATTTTAACCCAGCAGGTCACACTTTTGGCGTCTCGTGCACAGAGGCCAGGAGAATAAACAGCAACACTCGTTGCAACAGATGCTTTTTTAAATACCTGGGATCTGTCTGGCAGGTGGTCGAACCCGGCACAGGTAGGCCCGAGCACCAAGAACGGAGGCTTCCTCGGATTGCCCAGTCCTTCGGCCACTCTGAGGCCTCCGCCTGCTGTGACCAAGCTCAGGAATGCCCACGCGCCCGCAGTACAGGCTCCAGATTCGCCCGGCTGGTCCTCTCCTTCCCTTGCTCCAAGGATCAAACTCTGGGGAGAAGGTCCTGTGTCTCTGGCCATGTATCTGGGGACCCTGCTATTATCTTCCTTGGCTACATTTTGCAACAGAGAACTGATCGAAATGAAATCATGGATTTACTAAGGTCAAGACAAAGGTTGCCCTTTCTTCATCAGCAACTAGGTTTTTAAAATATGTTCACCTTGATATGCATGGCGCGAAACCCGTGCATAGTACGTTTCAATGTCGCTCTTACATATCCGCTAAATTCCCGCCCCAATTAAAAGACACTTGGGAGGTGTCTTCATGGTAATCAGATGCAAACTTCTTTTTTAAAAAAGTCTCCAAATAAATATCTCTGCTAGAATTTGGTTTCCCAGCAAAATGCTATTTATTCTCAGGAGTCAAGGCTGTGTCTTAGAGGCAATGGATAACATTATTTTTGCTCCTCTTTCTCCAGGTGAAGCCCTGCCTCCCCCTCCGGGGGACAATATATATATATATACCCACATACATATATAGGTGTGTGTATGTGCACACACACCTACATGTGCATATGTATGTATAAACTAGATGCCAACCAACGCGTGAACAAGCGTTAGAAATTTTCTGCCGGCTCATCCCGGTAGGGACACTAAAGGGTTAAGCCAGAGACCTTCTGTTGTCACCTTCTTTCCCCGCCCTCCCCGCCCACTCCCGCGGGATCGCCCGGATTGGCGGGCACTCCGCCAGCAGGCTGTCAGTCACCGAGTGTAAACAAGGCGCTGATTGGCTGTTGTCCAGTCCGCACAGGGCCTCCCGAAAAAAGCAATTACTGGCTCCGCGGTTTCAAGGCGGCCCAAGGCCGCTTGATGAAAGGAGATAAGCTGGGGACCGTTTCCAGGACCCCCTCGGGCCGACCCCGGCCGCCCCGGAGCCGAGGTGCGGCGCAGAGCCCGCGGATCAAAGGAATCCGGAGAGAAAGGGGAAGCGGGCGCTCGGCCCGGGCCGGCCTTCCCCCGCGGGCATCTCTGACCTGGGGTGGGGGCTCGGGCCGCGGGCGGGGCTCCGGAATTAGGGCCCGCTTCCGGCGGCGCGGCCGGCGGGGCAGTTCCAGGGAGCCTGGGGCTGGCAGGTAAGCGCCGGGCTCCTCGGGCCCGGGCCGGGGGCTCAGGACAGGGCGCGCGACCCCGAGTCCCGGCTCGGACGACAGCCCTAGGGGACGGAGAGGGCTCCGCCCCCCACGGCCCCAGCCCCTGGCCTGTCCCGAGGCGGGTGCCTTCGGAAGCGACCCCGAGCGGCGCACGGCGGCCGCGGGAGGAGAGGCGGCACGCATAAATCCATAAAACGCTAGGAGATCCGATTAGGGCACGGCTATTCATTAGGCCGGGGGCGATTGAATTAGGTCGCGGGTGTGGGCCCGGGGGGCGGGGGGGGGGCCGGCGCGGGCTGAACGCGGCCGCCGGGATGGGCGGGGGTGGGGGGAGAGGTCTCTGGCGCAGACCACCGGGCTTGGGCCGTGGCTTCCGGAGGAAGAAATCCCAGCACTGGCCCGGGAGGGAGTGTTGAGGAGACGGGGTTCCTCCGGGTCCTGAACCCTTGAGTGCGTGCGGAGGCCGCCCGCTTCCCACGCACACCGGGGAAAGCCAGCCCGAGCCCTGTTCGGCTCCGGAGAAATCGCGCCCTCCTTGGGGTGGGTAGGTGGGTGGGGGCGCCCTCGGCTCCCCCGATCCAGCGCAGGGCCAGGCGGGGCCGGAGCTAAAGCAGGGAGCGGCTGTCCGTGCCCTCCCGGAGCACTCCGGGCTCCCAGCACTTCTCCGGTTTCGGTGGCGTGGCGCGCCGAGCCGGCCCGATCCGTGCGCCCAGCGACCCCGCCCGCTCCGCACTGCCCTCGGATTCCCAGGCCCCAGCGGGGCGCCCCTCACCTCCGCATGTTTCCCAGTCTCATTTGGAAAGCGAGTTCCCCATTTTACTGTCTCCGATGAGCTTGTTTTCTGGCCCAGAACTGGTTTGTTTGTTTTTTTAATTTAAGATTAAGTTTTAAAGCTGCACTTGAAATTTTTTAAAATGAGAAAAAATACGTGTAAGAAGGAAACCCTCCATCCAAAAGAAAGAACGCCCTGGCAACCCGCAGTGTCCCTGGAGTTGCTCAGAGCTTCCTGAGGGTGTGCTTGCTGGTGCGCCCCCAGACGCCACGGTGGGTCGGAAGGGCCTCCAGGCCCCCATTCTGCTTCCGGGTGTCTGAGGAGGGGCATCTGCTGGGAAGCTCCTCGGGGGGGGCCCCCCAAACCCTGTCCCATCCCCCTCGGGCAGAGTTTTGTCTGAGGGTCCTGGAGCTTGGCTGATGGGCCCCACCCCAGCCACAGCCCTAGACTTGCAGGCTACCAGCTGGATGAGAGGCGGGAGGGCAGCACAGGCTCCGGGCCTCCCTTCCCTCGGAAGACTGGCTCAGATCCTTCCAGCTCCCCATCACCACACGCCTAAGTCAGGGGGTGAGAACTGGCCTGCAGAACACCAGAGTGCCCTGGAGTCCTCTGCCCTGTCCCTCAGGTCACCTTCCCAGAGAGATGCTGCCCACGTGGGGAGGAGGAAGAACAGCTCCCTGTCTGCCTCACTTCCCACCTCCCTCTCTCCCCAGTGTCACTTGAAACAAATCTAGTGGGCTCTTTTTTTTTTTTTTTTTAACCCCAATACTGTTTCAAAACAGTTGTTACAGCAAATAGCTGCAGACGGGCCTGCTGGATGTGGCAGGGGCTGGCAGCTGCCCAGCACAGGCGCTTGGCCGCCAGGCAGCTCCCGCAGTACCAAAATAAGCTCCCCGTGTTCCCCCTCAGAAGACGGGGCCCGCGGAGGCTCTGGCAGGGGCACGTCTGGTTGGGCGAGCTATCAGCTTGGAGGAAACCTCCCCTCTTTCATTTTTCACCCTCCCTGTTGTCCAGAGCTAACAACTGTTTCCAATTTCAGAGGAACATGGTGTAGGATCCGCAGAGCAGCCTTCCCCTGGGTGGGAGAGGGCGGGGAAGGAGAGGGCTGCAAAGATGAGGTCAGGGTTGAGCTGGGGCGCCCAGGTCTCTGCAGTCGCCCACAGTTTCACGAGTGGGCTCCCCATCAGGCGACGCCCACACACCCTGGCCAGCGGGCATGCCCTGCCCCAGCCTGGAACCCCACCCAGGGACGCCCTGGAACCCCCAGCTCGCTTCCTGCCTGGCGGGAGCACAGGCCTGGCAGGTACTCGCTTGCGCTTGGCCTCTGGCCCCACGTAGCCAGCTGTGCCTGACACCTGGGCACGCGCACTTGCACAGCACACAGCCACATGGCACTCCCGCACACAGAACTCACGTGCCGTTTCACTGGTGTGCCCCCCCCCCCCCCCCCGCACACACACACACTCCTGCGCATCACACAGCGCGCCACACACCCACACACGCCTTCACAGCGCTCGCTGGCACCGGCGCTCGGGAGAACCTGCCTTCTTCCCTCGCACAGCCTGGGGGCCCCTGAGGCCCCTGGCCCTGCCACCACCAGGTGCCCCCTCCTGCGCTGGCGCCCCCTCTGCTCCCCCCAAGAGCAGCAGCAGCGGATCCAGGGCTCCTCACTCCCCAAAGACCACCGGCCCGCTGTGTCTGAAATCATGAAATAATCATTTTTTTTTAACGCAAGAGGGTGGAGGCATCGGCCGAGTTACATAAAATTGTGAATTAGTTGCTGCTCCAGATAAACGCCTGCTCGGGCCAGAGAGCAGCAGAGCTGCGCCGCCTGGGCAATTGTGTGTCCGTGTCTCTCCATTGTTCCCTGGGCCATTAGTCAAAGGGCAAATTAGAAACAATTTCTTGACAAAAATTGACTCCTCATTTTTCCCACCAGAGACACGGGGGTGGGAGGCTGGGCCAGCCGCAGGCAGGCCGGTCTGGAGGGGGCGCAGGCCAGGTCTGCACTTGCCCCGCGTGCCATACGGGGAGAGGCCGGGCTGGGGCTGGGCACCCCCAGCTGAGGGGCCGAGTTACCAGCACCCCCCCCAATCTGGCTGGCTGCACAGCCCACTGGGTTCCCCAGGACGGTGGAGGGTTTAGGGGTTTGCAGCCTCCTCTCAGGTAACGGGGGTGGAAGAGAATCGGTGCCCTGGCTGGGGAGCTGAGCCTCTGGGAAGCGGGCGAGGCGCCCGCCCCAGCCCCAGAAGGAGGTCTTCTGCCACCAGGTGTGGCAGGTGTGGGAGGTGGATTTTGGGGGGGGGGGTCAGTGTGCACCAGCCCTGCCCTCACTCCCACTCCCTGGGCACCCATCAGAGCAGCCTGCACCCCTGGCTTCCCTTCCCACCAGCCTCAGCCTCGGCTGGGAGTGGGCGGAGGAGCCCCCGCCCCACCCCCAAGCATCCCTCCCAAGGTGCTGCCTGGGACACGGTGCCTAGACGGGGGTGGCCTTCTCCTTGCCCTGCCTTCTGTCTTTGGGGCTTCAGCTTGGTCGGGGCAGGCCTATTTTGGAGGGGAGAGGAAGGCAGAGATCTCCTAGACCCCCTCATCGGGGAAGGGAGCTGCCCCCACCGGAAACAAAGCTTCCAGTCACAGCCCCTTCATTATCTAGCAGGCCCGGCGGGGCCCAGAGGGCCAGGTGGCAGGAGAGGGGGCCACTCTGAGGCCCAGGGTCAGGAGGCAGCAGACAGAAGATGAAGCGCTGTCAGGAGCCGGGCCGGGCGGGAGGGTTCTCCTGTCACCTGGCAGGAAGACTGCCTCCAGCATCTCCCAGGCTCCGTGCGCTCGCCTGAGTGCCTTTCTCAGGATTCCAGCTCAGGCCTGAGCCCTGCTCAGCTGGAGCCCCCGGAATGTCAGGGAGGCCCAGCTGGTCTCTGCAGGCCACAGACAGACTCCAAGACAGACTTGGGGATGTGGCTGGAAGTTTTAAAAGGCAACAAGAGCAGCAGGGGAGCCAGACTTTGAAGTCAGATGAACAGCTTTACTGGGGCGGGGGTGTGGGGGGGCTAATTCTGTTGCTGGTGTGTGCAACCAGGTCAGGAGGCTGCCCAGCCCCCTCCGCTCAGGAAAGGTGCTTGTTAAACACAGAGTCATAATTTGTGGCTAAATATAAGCCAGTGTGTTCACACGGAAAGTATAATTCAGGGAGCTGGTTGTGTGAGCTTATCAACCAGGAGGCCCATCTGGGTTAAATTGAAGTGATTTTCATAAATGAGCAGGAGCATCCGATGGCCAGGTTCCTTCCTGACTTTGTATTCGTGACAGTCTGACTGCTATTAGTGTTAAAGCGGATAAAGGGGGTGGGGGATCCCGGGACCCCAGAGGAGGGGGCCTCCCAGCGCCCCCCCCCGCTCTCCCCTCTGTCCTGCCCCCCCAGCTTCCCATCACTTTCTCAGCTAGACTGGAGGACCCGCAGGGAGTCTCAAAAGAACCAGTAGTGCCAGGAAGTCTGGGGACAGCGCCAGGAAGCAGGTGCTCTGGGGACCTATACGCACCCTGTAAAGCTGAAATTGGGGTGGGGGGAGTTCCCGTTGTGGCTCAGCAGTCATGAACCTGACTCATGTCCAAGAGGATGCGGGTTCGATCCCTGGCCTTACTCAGTGGGTTAAGGATTGGGCGTTGCCGTGAGCCGTGGTGTAGATTGCAGACGTGGCCTGGGTCCCGCGTGGCTGTGGCTGTGGTGCAGGCCGGCAGCTGTAGCTCTGATGCGACCCCTAGCCTGGGAGCCTCCATATGCTGCAGGTGCGGCCCTCAAAAGCAAAAAAAAAAAAAAAAAAGCTGCAATTGAGATGCACCCTGAAGATGTCTCCCTGCAGCAGGTGGACCCAAACCGGGCCCTTGGTCTTCAAGCACGTGAGGAAGGATCCTGCTGATGAGAGCACAGACCGGCCTGTGGGCAAGGGGGCAGGAGGCTCAGTGGCTGGAACTGCCCCGCTTGGGGCCCAAAGGTCTGGCAGGGCCTGACGAGAGGCGGGCTACTTAGTTCTTCCGGCAGCGCCCCCCCCAACAGTCTGGCCACTGCTCCTCGGAAGGACACCTGCCTCCCTCTGGACGTGGCCCCAGAGCCCAGCCACGGGAAGTGCCGAGTAAGCAGTTGCCGCCCTGCTGCTCTGCTTGAGGCTGTGTTTGGGTATGTTTACACGTGTTGCTGTCAGGGTGCGTCTGGACGTGGCCTCCAGGGCCTGGTCTCACACTGGTGGGAGGGCCTGGGGAGAGGGGTGCCGGCGGGGTGTCAGGGTCTCTGAGAAAATCCAGCTGGCCCAGGCAGAAGAGGAGCGGGCCAGCCAGGCCAGTCGAGCCTAAAGAACCAGGCCTGGAAGCCCCAATCTCCGGGGTCGCAGCTCATCCGCCCCTGGCCCCCCCTTGTGTCCAGCAAAGTTCCCCTGAGCACCAGTTTCAGAGATCAGGTGGCACAGCGGGACCTATCCCTACCCACCATGCCCATGATGGGGGGCGCCCTCGAAGCCAGCTCCCCCCCTGGATTTCTTCAAATTCCTAGACTTGGAAAAGCCCCAGCCCCTGCCAGACGCCCCCCCCTCCCACCTCTGCCCCAGCAGGGGGCTCCAGAGGGTAAAAGGCCGCCCATCCAGACTGGCTTCTGACACACCAAACAGGCCTGGGGCCACACAGCCCACCCTCCCCGTGCTCTTCCTGCCCCCACGTTGTGTTGGCCAAGCTCCCAGCTCACACCCGGCCCAGCAATCTGGGCCCCCATCCCACAAACCTGCTCCCACCCCTGGCTGGAGCCACGCCCCCACCCTGTCCTGTAACCCCAGGACTTTTTCCTGGACCAAGCTGAGGGCTCCCTCCCCAGGCTGCCTTTGGGAAGAACCGGGGGCTGGGCCTCAGGACTAGGAAGGTGACAGACACACCTTGTCCTCTTATTTCTGGGGGGACCGAGGGTGGCATCCTTGGCCTGGTTACCTGTGCCATATATAGACCACAAATAAATTATTCCCATCAAAATCCCCACAGAGCTGCCAGGGCCTGCAGCAAAGCCCTCTCCTCCCGGTCCTGAGAGGCAAGGCAGCCGGGCTGATGGGCTCGGCGACTCGGCCACCAATCTCGTCTGACCTAAGCACGGCCACAGCCTCTTTTGTTAACAGGGCAGTCGATCCATTTAATTAAAAATCATTCAATAGGTCTGTTTTCTTCTGACCTGCACAAATACAGATTCCACCCCAATTCGTGATGCATCAATACCCGCCAAAGGCAGGAATGGGGGGGGCAGGAAAGGGTCCCAAAGGGAGACTCCCCAGAAAACTATCTCTTCCAAAAGCCCCAGCCAGGATGGCCAGAGGAGCTGCCCTGACGCCAGCGCCAGGCCAGCCACTTCCGCCCTGGGGTCTTTTCGGGCACATTCCATCAAGGCTGGGGCTCTCTCAGGCTCTGGGCTCAGGTCTGTTTCACTAAAGCCAACCCAGAGCCTGGCCTGCTGCTTTCTGCTCTGGCGAGTATTTGCAACGTGCTCGCAACGAGGGGTTTTTCTTTCCATCAGAATTGATTTTTGTTTGGTTTGCATTTGTATTTTTTAATAGCAGGAATTTTCCACGCAAAAAGCCTCCCCCAGGAGGGTGGGGGAAAAAATCTAAGTCCTACATCCCAGTCAGCAACAAAAGCCCTTTGGAAACTGCGCTGCAGGGCGAGCTGAGCCGGGCGCCCAGGACCCGCGTGGGGAGAAGCGGGCGCAGCACCTACCGCTCGGCGGCGGCTCCAGCTCCAGTCCGGGCAGCCGGTGTCCGACCTGCTCGTCTGAGTCCGCCGGGTCCCTGGAACGGGGAGGCGGCCGGAGACGCCATAAGCGCAAATTTATGGCCCGGGTGACGTGCTTCCCTCTCCCACAATGGGGCCCGGTGACATTAAACAGAAAATTGATGGGAGAGGAGCGAAATCTAATCCCCGCCCCGGGCCGGTTCTCCGCGCCTCCCGGGAGGGGCTGGGGTCGGGAGGCAGAGGGGTCGCCTTCGCTGGTGGCTCGAGAGCCCCGCGCCAGGGCTTCCTCCCGCGTTCAGATCCCGGCCGGCCGGCCGCGGGCTGCGGGAGGGATCGCCAGCCTCGCCCGGGTCCCCATCCCCCGCGGGCCGCAGGCTCTCCGCCGCTCGCTTCCACGCTCCCCGGCGGGCGGCGGGGGGGCGATCACCTCCCTCCCTCCTGCTCAGAGGCCCAGGGCCCCGGCCCTCCCTCTGCTACCCACCTCCAGGGGGGTCCGCATCCCCCCCCACCCCCACCCCCGCATCCCGCATCCCGCGCGCGGAGCTCCCCGCCCCCACCGACCCCGAACAGAGGCGAGGACCTTGTCCACCCAGCCCCCACCCCAAGCGAGTGGGGCAAGGAGGGCAAATGACCACGCAGGGCGCCCCTGGGGCCTCGGGCTGAGAGCGCCAGCTCTCCTCCGCCCGCAGCGCGTCTCCCCCGGGGCGCGCCCGGCGCCTCCTGGCACCGACCCCGCCGTGCCACGTCCTTAAAGGCGCCGCCCGCCCTGCCGGCCTTTGTCCCCGTGGCAGGGAAGGTCACGCCAGGGACTCTGAGCCGCCGCAAGGCCCCACGAAGCACTCGACCCCTCCTCCTCCATCCTCTCCTCTCCTCCAAAATTTATGCCCCGGCCCTCCCTCCTCTGCCCTGCCCTGCCCTGCCCTGCCCCCTGGCTGGGAGGAGGTCCCAGCCCAGCGGCCACCCCGCCACGTGCTGCCTGAGACCTCCGGGCTTGGGCAAGATGCATTGTCCTGCTGGAGTACACAGCTGGGGCCCAGGATCTGCCTTTCAACAAGTTGCAAGGGAGCGGGGCGGGGGTGTCTTCTCAGAGAGCGAAGGAGTGAGGGAGCCTCCGTGGGGCCCCTGGGAGAAAGACGTGCCAGGACTGGAAGGGGAGAGCACACCCCCACACCAGCCTGGCCGCTTGGCGGCCCTGGGCCCCACCTGGCGAGCTGCAGCCCAGGGGATGGGCAGAGCCTCGGTTGGGGGCCCAGACTGACCTCCAGAAGGTAAGGCTTTAAACAACTCCGTCGGCCTGCCCCTCTGGCCCAGATGACAACATGTGCGTCTGAGTGCCCGGCGGCGTCCTTGGCACCGCCTTGAGCTTCTGGACAGACCGGGACCCGTGTCGTGATGATCATGCCCATTTTCGAGACGGGCACCCTGAGACAGGGACCGACTCTCCTGTGTTCTCGCCCAAAGGCTCGGTACCTGGCCCCACGTTCTTCTGCAAAACCAGGACATGGATCGGCTGGTCTTGGGTCCCTGACAGCCTGGGACGCATGCGGCAGACTTGTGCCCACAAGCTTCTTGCCCTTTTGTAGACAGAGCAGGAAGAGGTGGGCCTCGCCCTTGCGTGCCTCGGGCTGCAGCACCTTCCCCCCCCCCCCACCCCCACCCCCGCCCCAGGCCCGTTCTCCCTGGAGAGCCCCCCTCTGCAGGCTCTGCCAGCCCCGCCGGTTTCTCTGAGTCCCTGGAAGGAAGGCCCAGCAAGGCAGGTCACCACCTCTGCCCCCGGGAAGACCTGCTGATCTTTGGCAAAAGCATCTGCAAGCCAGTTCCAGAAGGTCACATTGGACGGAAACCGGGATGAGGTTTTAACAGGCTGGATGGGAACCGCCAGCTCCAGGTTCAAAAATCAGCCGTAAAAGCACAGGCAGCTTCCCACTGAAGGCGTGAGGAGCTGACTTGCAGCTGTCTGTACCATTCAGGCAGAACGGGCTCCCCAGCGCAGGCCCCTTGTGAATTCCCGGCGCCCCGGCAGCTGAGCCCCCGCCCTCAGGGGCCCTCCCGGGATGGTGGGCTCCCCGGGGGGAGGGCATGCAGCTGGGGACCGCAGAGAATGGGGTCCTTGTGCTGCGATCATCAAACCCGGGGCTGGATGAACACAGCTTTGTCCGCACCCACACTCCCGTGGCCACCACGGGACCAGGGATTAGCGCCTGGGGCTGGGGGCGCTTCAGAACCAGAGTGGCTGCTTTTTGGCCTCAGTTAACCCTTGAGGGGGGCGTTGGATGCACAGTCTTTCCTTGGCCCTGGGCCTGGGGCCCAGCGGATGTGGAGGACAAGCGTTAAAAATCAATATCAAGGAGTTTCCTAGTGGCTCGGGGGGTTAAGGAGCCTGTATTGTCACTGTCGCAGCCTGAGTCGCTGATGCGACAGGGCTTCGATCCATGGCCCGGGCACTTCGGCGTGCCCTGGGTGCAGCCAAAAAAAAAATAATCCACGTCAAGTCCCAAGGTTCAAAACAGGGTTGTTAAACCCCATTTTTTTCCCAGTTTCAGCGGTGGCAGATGAGGCAGGATGAGAGGCGGCTGCGGGTGAGGGAGGGCATCGGGCGGGCGGGGTAAGGCTGAGGTTGCTCTGCCTTCTGCGCAGAATCCCCTCCCCACAGCAGGTCCAGCTGCAAGCAGGCGCCCAAGGTGGCAGCACCTGTCCCGGCCTGGCTCTGGGTGTGCTTCCCCTCTGAGTTCTTAGCCTTCCAGAGGCGGACACCCCACACTAGGCCTCGTTGGCCCTGATCTGCAGAGCGAGGTGTGGCTGGAGAGCCTCCCCTGGACGCCGGAGGCCTCCAGGGCAAGGCATGGGCTTCCAGGAGGCGGGAGGGCAGGCGGAAGTGCAGAGGCCCAGGGTTCTTGGTGGGCCGGTGGCTTGAATTTGCTGCTGTGGGTCTGGGCTGGGAACTGGGGTCCTCCTTATCCCCCCCCCACAGCCCCCAGAAGTCCTTCCCACTCCCCAAAAGCGGTATGGCTTGTCTCCCGAATACTGATGCTGCGGCGAGCCCTGGGCAGACACACCCGGAAGGTGCCAGGCCAAGGCCAAGGCCCCGGGTGCCCGGTGATGGCAGGGTATGTGGCGCCCAGTGCCCCGGGCTGAGGCCAGGCTCCCCTCAGGGTCAAGGGCCTGCAGAAGGGCTCGCCCAGGAGTCGGAGAATGCCCGCAGAGGCTGAACTGGCTGGGAAAACGGCCACGGCTGCAGGGCAGAGCGACCCCCTGCCGGCTGCTCAGGCTGGTTAAGTGAGTCTGAGTCCCCTCGAAAACCCAGGGGTACAGTGACTCTTCCTGAGTGCTGAACTCAGTCATCGGGGACCCCCTCCTCCGGCCCCAGCAGGTGGCCAAGGTCCCACAGGCAAGAGGAAGGAGGCAGGGCTCGGACCCAGATCCTCCGTCCCGGCCCCAGCTCTGGCTGCTACGCACAGCCCCCCACCCGCAGCCCCGCAAACCCCAAGAAGTGCAAGATTTGGGTTCTGATGGACGTGTTTAGTGGCGGGGTCTCTGGGCAAGGGGCCAAGCTAGAGGTGAGGGTGCCTGGGGCAGAGCAGGGGTGGGGTTCTGCCCTGGGGTAGGGGACAGGCCGATGGCACTCCTGGCGGGCCAAGCCCAGCCCAGTTCCTGCTTCTTCTTCCTGTTGGGTGACTTACGTTATTAATGAACACAACACCCAGAGTTCAAAGGTTTGAGTCGCATATCAGCAGCAAAAAGGCCAACGGCCCCCAGGCCTTGTCTGCCCCTGCCATCCCTCGTGCTCAGCAGCCCCAGGTCCCCGCCAGCACTGCCCTCCTCCCATGGACAGGAGGGCGGCCCCATACACCCCTTGTGTTTCAGGCTGCCCAGGCCACACAAGGGGTGCCAATGGGCACCCACACCTCTGCCCTGTCCCCCTTCGCCACAGTGCAAGACCACACCCAGGGCTCACACCACACCGGACACCCAAGGCCTGCCACGTTCGCTGGACCCCTGCCCTGCTGGGCCACTCCGAGGCCCCTTCTGCTCTGGTTTCTAAGGGGCCACCTAACTGCACAGCGCCCAAGACCTGGGAGGGGGACCCTTCACTTCCTGCAAGTCGCTTCTGGCCCAGCTGCACCCGCATGTGCGCTCGGGAGCAGCAGAGCCACCCTCTGCAGACAAAGTGCCTCTTGGTTGACAGGAGACAGCAGGGCCCCAGGCTCAGACCCACCCAGACCCAATCGAGATCTGCCAGGGACTGGCCTGGGAGCGGGCAGGTCGCCTCATCTCCCTGAGTGCACCTGTCCCTCCTGGATCACGGGGCAGACTCCTTCCAGTGGGGAAGGGAGCAGCCAGATTCTGTTGGGGTGGTCCCAAGTGACACAGGCGAGCCCGGGGCAGGGGTGGGGGGCAGTGTCTGTGGGCGAGGGTGGCCCAGGTGCTCGTGCTCATCACTCTCCCGGTCAGAACGGCGGTCATGGTCATTGAAGGGCCCTCCGGGCCCGGCCCAGCCCCCCCGCAAGCTTGTTCACACCTGGCGTTGCAGTGACAGCATTTGGCGATGTGCCCACAGCTCTCAGATCCCACAGGGCACGTGCTTAACCACGTGGCCAGGAGCACTCCTGTCCCTGACTCTGTGCTGTCTTGGGGCTCCCACTGTGGTGGGCTGAATGGGGGCCCCCAAAGACGTGCCCACCTGCATCCTGTGAATGAGACCCTGTTTGGGAAAAGGGTCTTTGCAGGTGCAGCTGCGGTGAAGATCTCGAGACAAGATCCCCCTGGGCTCCGACGCGCCCTAAATCCAAGGGCAAGGGTCCTTTCTTTCTTTTTACTTATTTGTTTTTATGTTTGGCCACACCTGTGGCACGTGGAATTTCCCAGGCCAGGGATCGAACCCATGCCACCGCAGCAACCCAAACCACCACAGTGACAGTGCCGGACAGGTAACCCGTTGTGCCACCAGGGAGCTCTGACAGAGAAGCAGAGGGACATTTGAGAGGCGTGAGAAAAAGGCTGTGTGAAGCGGGGGGACGGGGGGGGGCAGAGGCTGGGGAGTGTGGCCACAAGCCAGGGAATCCGTGGGCCCACCGGCAGCTGGGAGGGACGAGGAGGGACATGCCCTCGGTGGCCCTGCAACACCCAGATCCGGGGGCCCGGCCTCCAGAACCGAGAGCATACATTTGCGCCATTTAAGCCACCCAGTCGGTGGTCACTTACTACGGCAGCGCCTGGACGCCAGCCCCCTTGCTGGCCCTGGCCCGTGGGCAGCTCTCCCATCCTGAACAGAAGCTCGGGGTGAAGTCAGAGAGGACGCGAAGGTGGGGCCGGCAGGGGGTCAAGGAGGGACGGGCCCTGACCTGCTCCACCAGGTGGAGGGGCTCTGAGCCGTGGTGATGCCTGGTTGTGTTTGGGGGGGGGGTCACCCACTCCCCACCCTTCTCCAAACTCAAAGGTTGGGGACGCCTTTGAGGTCTTGGTCAGGGCGCCTTTTGCACTAAGGTGCAACCTACCGACAGTAAAGTACCCTCGGCTATAGTTCCAGCCCCACAGTTTTACCCTCGAAGAGCAGCCAGCGGGGAAGACAGCCCAGCGGCCCCCTTGGGGCGCCCTTGGGGCCTGCAGGTCATTGGCCAGCCCTGCCCGCCCCCCGAGAGGGACCACTCTTCTGACTTCTAGTGCGAGGGTTTGCGTTGCTTCTTCTTCTTCTTCCTTCTTTTTTTTTTTTTTTTTTTTTGCTTTTTAGGGCTGCACCTGCGGCATATGGAGGTTCCCAGGTTAGGGGTCCAATCGGAGCTGTAGCTACCAGCCTACACCACAGCCACAGCCACACCAGATCCAAGCCAAGTCTGCGACCTACACCACAGCTCACGGCAGGCAACGCCGGATCCTTCACCCACTGAGCGAGGCCAGGGATGGAACCGGCACCCTCATGGTTCCTAGTGGGATTCGTTTCCACTGCGCCACGACGGGAACTCCTGCTTTGCTTCTTCCTTTATCTTTCGGTCACTCCTGTGAGGTGTGTATCCTCTCCTGTTGGGCGGAACTTGCCCGGTTTCCAGTTTGGGGCGTTGCTGAATGACGTCCCACCGAAAGATGTGTCGCCCGAATCCTGCCAAGGAGGCTTTACTTAGGAAAAGATGTAACTGGTTGAAGATCTCAAAATGAGATTACGCAGGATTAGGGCGGGCCCCAAATCCAACAAGGCAGAGGGAGGCTGGACACAGACACACAGGAAGGAGGCCTGGTGACGCGGAGGCGGGAGGCGGAGGCGGTGATGCGGCCACAAGGGACCCAAGGACCATCACAGCCCAAGGTCGCCAGAAGCCAGGGGAGAGTCAGAGGCGGGATTTCCCCTCCTCGCCCCCAGGGGACCAAGCCCAACGGCATCTTTGTTTCAGACCTCTGGCCGCCAGAATCTCCAGCGGATCAAACTGTGCTGCTTTGGAGTTGCTGCTGTGGCACAACAGGATCCGAGGCGTCTTGGCGGTGCTGGGGCGCAGGTTGGATCCCCGGCCCGGCACAGTGGCTTAAGATCCGGCCTTGCTGCCGCTGTGGCTTAGGTTGTGACTGTGGCTTGGATCGGATCCCTGGCCTGGGAACTCCGTAGGCCGCGGGGTGGCCGGCAATGGAAAAACAAAAACAAAAGCAAGCAGACGCCACCACCAAAATTGTGCTGCTTTAACCCATCCAGATCGAGGGCCCCAGGACACCAGGGCCGGCCCTGGCGCATACAGCCTTTTCCGTGACTTTTGATGAGATGAGTCTCTGCTCGTCATTTATAGTTGGGTCTGACGTTCGCCCGGAACTGCTCAAGTTCAGCCCCACGGGCACTCACAGCAACGTCTGACCCGTTGTCCGGGAGCTCCTGGGCCCAGTCCCATTGACATGCAGTCGCCCGCCCCAGGCTCCCCGCGAAGCAGCAGAAATCCTCAGATGGTTTTCCGAGGGACTGTCCTGCGGGGCCCCCCGCTCCTCCGCCGCCGCCCCGGGCGTGCGCGAGCCCCCGCTCTCCACGGCCTCAGCAGCACCGATCACCGTCGGACGCGCTCCTTCGAGACGGCCCAGGGGATCCGAGCGGGATCTCCTTGTGGTCCGCGTGTTTATTTTCCTGGTGATTAATGAGGCCGACCAACCTTTCATCGGCATATTTGCCCATTAAGAAAAACCGGTGCGTCTCTTTTGACTGATTCATAGGAGTTGTTTATTCTGGCCTCCAGGCTCTGGTTGGCTAAGTCTCTATCTACCAAGACAGGCAGCCCCACGGGGGTTTGCAGCTTCTCTTCCTCCTCTCCTAGCAGCGTCCTGAGGAGCAGAAGTCCCTTCTTGGAATGAAGTCCAGGCTCCTCTTGTATGGGTTGTGCCTTGGGTGTCTCTGCAAGAAATCTTTGCCAACGATAAGGCCTTAAAGAGAGTCCCTCATGTTTCCTTCTAGAACTTTTTGGGGGGTGCCTTTCCCATCGTGGTCTGTGATCCTTTTTTTAAATTTTTTTTTTGTCTTTTTGTCTTTTTGCCTTTTCTAGAGCCACTGCCACGGCATATGGAGATTCCCAGGCTAGGGGTCAAATTGGAGCTGTACGCCAGAGTCACAGCAACGCAGGATCCGAGCTGTGTCTGTGACCTGCACCACAGCTCATGGCAACGCCGGATCCTTAACCCACGGAACAAGGCCAGGGACCGAACCCACAACCTCATGGTTCCTAGTCGGATTTGTTAACCACTGCGCCACGACGGGAACTCCTGTGATCCATTTTTAATTAAGTTTTGTTTGTGGTATAATGTAGGGATCAAGGGTTATTTTCCCACCAACACCCAACTGACAAGGGGCCTTGAGTGAGGCAGTCCTTTCTGTGCTGAGGTGGCTTTCATTACAAAGCAGTTGATTTGAGGGAGGGGTCTCGTCCTGGACCCTCCTTCCTGTCCCACTGGCTGTTTGCCAATCAGCCTGAGCCCTTTGCTTAGTGAGCCCACCCACTGGCTGGTGCAGACAGGCCCCTGAGGTGAGGCTGCAGGGCCGGCTGGAAAGCTCCTGGTGGCTCCCAGGCCCCTGTGTGTCCACTCAGCTCGCTTCCCTCCTCCCCCGCCCTGAGCAGAGCCGCCCCCACATGTCTTCACAGACCACAGAGTTCCCAGGCCAGCAGGTGGCCTGAGACCCAGCTGCAGCTCCCAGCAGGGGCCAACCCTAGGCCAGGTGCTGAGGCTGAAGGCGCCTCCCAGGGGCCCATGGGTGAGAGAGGGGGCCAGTTCTCAGGGAAGGGCCAAGGTCCGCCCCACCCGCCCGTCTGGAGGCCTCACGCTGACTCCGTCGTTCAGCCACCAGGCAGTCAGCTCGTATCCATGAGGAGGTGGGTTTGGTCCCTGGCAGGTGCAAAGGCCCTGCGGCTTCCAGGAAGGAAAGGAGGCCGGTGGGCCTTCAGCTAGGAGCCAGAGGGAGCAGAGATGAGGGCGCTGGTGGCTGGACTCCAGAGCTCCTCACAGGCCGCTGAGAAGGCTGGCTTGGGGTGCGGGTGTGGGTGTGGGAGACCCGTGGAAGGACGGCTGTGGCTGCTGGGAGATCTAGGAGGAGCAGGCTGAACCCCGGGGAGGAAGCTGCAGGTCAGGGAAGAATGCTGGTGCTTGGCCTGGGAGGGAGGGCCAGAGCTGGACCGGCTGCAGATCAGAGTCAACCATGACAGCAGTCTTGGGCCTGAGCCTGCAGGCCTGGGGGGCCCTTTGCTGAGATGGGGTGGCTGAGGGTTGCCGGGCTTCAGGGGGGCTCAGGGGCTGGGGTATCAGGGAGCCGGTTCCTTCTGGAATGCAGGAGAGCTGCCTGCTGGTTTGCGGACCTGGACTCCGGGGTCCAGGCAGCGCTCAGACAGAAAGCAGAGGCGGGGATGAGGTCAGTGCCAGGGCAAGGGGGACGCCCCTAGAGGGAGGGAGGGGACATCGAAGCGGCAGGGGGGCCCCCAGGACAGGCTGGGGACAAGGAAGATCCCAGCAGGAAGAGTCTCGGCGTCCTGGGTCAACCGAGAGCAGGTGGAGCCCAGACCCTTGTGTCTGGCGCGCGAGAAGCCACTGGGCACCCGGACAGGCCCATTTGGCTCCCTTTCTCCTCCCAGCTGAGTGCCACCTCAGGGACTGATCGCTCCCCACGCCAGTGTGCACCCCAGTGTCCCCTCCCTGAACTGGCTCCCTGGCCCCAACCTCCCGAGCCTGCAGGAAGGCCCTGACCTGGTGGCACAGCCCCGGGCACCCTGTGAGCCCCGCCGTATCCCCTGCGGTTCTCAGGGGCCCCCCCGAGGGAATAGGCTGTGTGAGCTCCTCCTGTGTCCCTGGACCTAGAGGCCAGCCACGGGCCTGGGAGCCCAGGAGCCCACCAGCCTGGGCCGTGCCCCTCCCTCGGCTCTGCTCCTCCATTCACAGGGGAGGGGCTGGGCTCTGCCCCCCTCCCCCTGGCTCCGACTTATACCGTCTCCATAGGAGGTCGCCCTGGGTTTAGGATGGGTCCAAAATTAAGGACAGACGTCCCTGTCATAAGAGAAGGGGGGAGATGTGACACCCGGACACAGAGGGCGGCCACACAAGGAGGAGGCAGAGTTGCGCTGCTGTGGCCATAGGCCCGGGCTACCGGGAGCTGGAGGAAGCAGGTACTTCCCTGGAACCGTCGGAGGGAGCTCGGCCAGCGCCCCTTGACCTCAGCCTCCTGGCCTCCAGCACTGAGGGAACAAAATCCTGCTGTTGGTTTTTTTTTTTTGGTTTTTTTGGTTTTTTCCTTTTTAGGGCCCCACCTGCGGCCTATGGCGGTTCCCAGGCTAGGGGTCCAATCAGAGCTACAGCTGCCGGCCTACACCACAGCCACAGCAACGCCGGATCCAAGCCGCGTCTGTGATCTACACCACAGCTCACGGCAACGCCGGATCCTTAACCCACTGAGCGAGGCCACGGATCGAACCCACATCCTCATGGATACTAGTCAGGTTCATAACCCACTGAGCCACAGCGGGAACTCCACATTCCTATTGTTTGGTTACTACATTTGTAGAAAATTTTCACGGCAGCCCTAGGAAAATAATACAATGCTTAAAAAAAATTCCAGGAGTTCCCGTCGTGGTGCAGTGGTTAACGAATCCGACTAGGAACCATGAGGTTGTGGGTTGGATCAGTGGGTTAAGGATCCGACGTTGCCGTGAGCTGTGGTGTGGATCACAGACGCGGCTTGGATCCGGCGTTGCTGAGTCTGCGGCGTAGGCCGGCAGCTACAGCTCTGATTGGACCCCTAGCCTGGGAACCTCCATATGCCGCGGGTGTGGCCCTAAAAAGGCAAAAAGACAAAAAAAAAAAAAATCCCAAAGGCAGAAAAGATGATAGAGCCCATGGTTGCTCCCAGCACCTGCGCCCCCACCCCCAGTGGGTCATAGACCCGTCCCCACGGACGCTCAGCTTAGAGGCTTCGGTTTCCTGGTTCCACCCCCGGCGCCTGCGGGGTTCGGCTGCTGGGAGGGTCCCTGGAAGTAGAGCTGCAGATCAGGGGCGCTCACGTTTGGGGGTCCATGTCCCCAGGTGATTCTCCCCTTCTCAGTCGCCAGCACACACGGGGGGTGCCTCTCCTCCCCCCCAGCCGGGCCCCTTCACAGGAAGGTTGGCAGAGGGGGCCCTGGAACGCGGCGTAGACGTGGCTGAGCCGCCGGGGCCGGGCCGGCCTCCCCAGCCAAGACCGGCCCACGTGTGTGCTGGGCCACGTGGCGGGGAGGGGGCTCCCGCTCGCCACCTCCCCTGCGGGTTGATGGGCCTGCCGTTAACCTGCCTGTGGTTATGTTGGCAAGTGAGCTGGAACAGGAAGTTAGTGTTATAAACCAGAGCCTTTCAAGTTATGACAACTTCATCAAACAAATGAACCCGAGAGCACAGAGCACTGCTCCGGCCTCTCCCGTCCTGACCGAAATGCAGGCCGGTGCAGCTGACACGGGCCGTGTCCTCGCTCTGGGCCCGTCTCTCGGGAGAGCCACCCCCTCCCCCAGCACCTTCTGGAAATCCAGGCGCTGCTAATGCCTGAGCAAGATCCCGCCCACCCCCACCCCTCGAGAGAGCAAGTTCCCGACCCCCGTTCCCCAAAGGGGGCCGCAGCGCTTAGCGGGGCCTCTGGGGAGCGCCCCCAACTGCCCTCTAAACACAAAGCCCCCTCGTCTGTGACAGGTCTAAGCAGTGACTTCTTTCTGCTCAGAGCACGTGCTCCCTGGGTTGGGGCCACTTCTTTCTTTTTTCTTCTTTTTAGGGCCGCACCCACGGCATGTGGAGGTTCCCAGGCTAGGGGTTGAATCGGATCTGCAGCCACTGGTCTACACCACAGCCACAGCAATGCTGGATCCTCAACCCACTGAGTGAGGCCAGGGATCGAACCCGCATCCTCATGGATTCTAGTCAAGTCTTGGAGGCAGAGCTGGGGGGAGAAAACCTGCAAGGACCCCGCAGCCAGCACGCTGCCCAGAAAGATCTCTCTGGCCCGTCCCGGCCTGTCCAGGCCCCAGATCCGAGGCCTCTTCAGCGCTGAGGGTGAAAGAACCCAGACAAACGTTCCCTCCTGGGGCTCCCGGCGCAAGGCTGCCCGCGGCGCTGAGAGTGCCCAGCGAGATCTTCCCAGGCCCGACGCCAGGGAGCCCCACGTTGTCGGCAGCCACAGAGCCGGGAAAGGTACGAAACAGATCCTCCTCCAGAGCTTCCAGAAGGAACCAACCCTGCGACACCTGGACTTGGGACTCCAGGCTTAGAGAAAGGCGAGAACCCGTTGGAGCGTGGTGTCCTAGGCCACCCAGTTCGCGGCAATGTGTCACAGCAGCCGCGGGAAAGCGCTGCCCTCCCTCTGACCCTCTCCTCGGTTCCATCTAACCCAGTCCTTTTGGGGGGGGCCAAGGAATGGGACCCTGCAGGCGTGTGGCTGGAGGGCTGCATGCAGGGCAAGGCAGTCGTTGGAGGTGTGTTGAAGAAGCCAGGCGTCTCCCCTCCTGAGGGGGGAGCTTCAAATTCAGGAAGGAGGAAGCCTAGACTGGCTCAGGAAGCAGGACACCAGCTGTGGGTCTGGTATGAACTCATGACTGTTTTTTTAAAGGAATTTTTTCTTTCTCCCTTTCTTTCCTTTTTTTTTTTTTTTTTCCTTTTTCTTTTTAGGAGCGCACCTGCAGCACATGAAAATTCCCAGGCTAGGGGTCGAATCAGTGCTGCAGCTGCCGGCCTCCACCACAGCCCCAGCCCCACTGGATCAGAGTCGTGTCAGTGACCTACACCGCAGCTCACAGCAACACTGGATCCGTAACCCCCTGGGCAAGGCCAGGGATCAAGCCCGAATCCTCATGGATACTAGTCGGGTTCTTAACCTGCAGAGCCACAACGGGAACTCCTGAATTCATGATTTTTAACATAGAAATAGGTGTGCGTGTGTCTTAGCCGTTTGCCAAAGGGGCTCATAAAGAAACAACGAGCAGAGCCAGTGCCCAGATCTTGGTTTTCTAAGTTCCATTCGCTTCTAGAGGGGACCAGGGCTTTTGGAGAAACGCCTCATTTCCAGGGCTGGGGCAGGACATGCTGTGGCTGGAATCTCCAGCGGGGGCAGAAGGGAAGGAAGGATGATGCGTGATGGGGGCTCAAAAGGCAGGACGCGGCTGAAGGGGCTCCCGCTGTCCAAATCCAGAAGACTCTGAGCAAGCAAATAAAGAGGGGAGGAAGGTTATCTTTAGGCTACAAATAATGCACGACAGAAATAAATGAATGGCTACATAAAGGGGAGAGAGAGTGGGCTCCTAGGTGTAGAAGGCACAATGGAATTAGAAAACTTGCTTTCGGCCACCTGTATATTAGCACTGATTCAGGAAGAATTGGCAACAAAGGGGCCAAAAGGCCGATGGGAAGCAGAAAATTTACAGGGACTCTACACACGTCCGCACCGAGTCTTTGCTAATTATCCCTCGTTCATTAGTGAGTTCAAATCCTTATCCATCAGCCTTACAGTGGAGAAGCCTGGCAGACTTGCCTTACCTGAAAGATGAGCGTTCCTGCCACCAGCGCTGGAACAAAAGGTGTCGCGTGCCTTCAGATAAGACGCAGTGAGAGCAGCAAAGACCATCCCTTCCGATGCGGTCCTGCCCAGAGCGCGGAAATGGATCGAGGCACTCACCCAAACCGAGGGATGTTTTCCCAAGTCACCTCGGAAATGTCATAGTCCTGGAGTCCCTGGCGGCTCCGTGGGTGAAGGATCGGGTGCTAATACAGCCGTGGCTCAGGTTGGATCGCTGGCCCAGGAACTTCCGAATGCCACATGCACAGCCAAAAAAAGAAAAAAAAAAGAAAAAAAATTCACAGTCGTGAAATATAAAGACCAACTCTACAGATAAAGATATTTTAAATTAGATTTTTCAACAGCAACCCTCTTGGGGAGCTCCCGTCGTGGCTCAGTGGTTAATGAACCTGACTAGCATCCATGAGGAGGCGGGTTCGATCCCTGCTTTGCTCAGTGGGTTAAGGATCTGGCATTGCCGTGAGCTGTGGTGTAGGGTGCAGACGGGACTCGGATCCTGGGTTGCTGTGCCTGTGGCACAGGCCGGCGGCTTCAGCTCCTATCCACCCGCTAGCCTGCAGACCTCCACATGCAGTAGGTTCAGACCTAAAAAAAAAGACCAAAAAGAGTGACCCTCTTGGAATTCTCATGGTGGCTCAGTAGGTTAAGAATCCAACTAGTATCCATGAGGATGTGGGTTTGATCCCTGGCCTCACTCAGTGGGTTAAGGACCTGGCATTGCCACAAGGTGTTGTGTAGGTTGCAGATGTGACTCAGATCTCGAGTTGCTGTAGCTGTGGCAGAGCCCTCAGCCTCAGCTTCGATTCGACCCCTAGCCAGGAACTTCCATATGCTACAGGTGAGGCTCATTTTAAAAAGAAAACTAGGGAGTTTCTGTTGTGGCGCAGCGGAAACGAATCCGACTAGGAACTATGAGGTTTCGGGTTCGATCTCTGGCCTCGCTCAGTGGGTTAAGGATCCAGCGTTGCCGTGAGCTGTGGTGTAGGTCGCAGATGCGGCTCAGATCCTATGTTGCTGTGGGTGTGGTGTAGGCCAGCAGCTATAGCTCCGATTCGAACCCTAGCCTGGGAACCTCCATGTGCCGCAGGTGCAGCCCAAAAAAGACCAAAAAAAGGAAAGAAAAAAAGAAAAATGGAAGTGACCCTCTGGTCTTCTGACCTTCTGGGCTGCCTGAGCAACTGACAGTGATATTCAGACTCCCAGGTCAGGGTCCACGCAGTCTTGGCAAGGGGCTGGAGGGCCTGGGCAGACTGCTGTTGGCTGCTGAGCCATCCTGAGCAGCCCCCCCGCCTGCTGGCCTCCGTTTGCCCATCTGCCCTCCTCCCTGAATCCCGAGGTGCTGCCCCATTTGTCACAGACAAATGTGGCACAAAGGCTTGCCGGCGCCAGAGTGGCAGAGCCACAGAGAAGCACTTGGATTCTGAAACGAAGTCGACAGAGAACCCGGAGCCAGCGTGTGATCCCGGTTTGGCGTCTGGATAAGACGCTGCTGAGGCATCCGAGGCCCTCGGCTGGAGTCTGAGTAAAGGGTAATATGGTATCAACATTCACGTCCTCAGGCGTTCCTGCTGTGGCCCAACAGGCTCGGTGGCGTCTCTGGGGCCCTGGGACACAGCTGTGATCTCTGGCCTGGCACAGTGGATTCCAGAGCCAGTGCCGCCACATCGTCTGGGCCCGGGGAACTCCATACACCGCAGGGCAGCCAAAAAAGGGAACACGTAGATAAAATCCGTTTTTTGGTTTTTGTTTTTTTTTTGGCTGTGCCCGCAGCCTGCCAAAGTTCCCTGGCCAGAGACTGAACCCGAGCCACAGCAGTGACAATGCCAAGTCCTTAACCGCTAAGCCACCAGGGAACTCCTCAACGTCCCGACTTTGATCGTTACGTGGGTACTTGTCTCAGGGAATCCACAGGTGAGTGTTAACGGGTAGCGGCATCGTGTCTGTCACTTGCTCTCAGATGGTTCCAAAAATTAAAAACCGTAAATAGAATAAGAAAACATGGTAAAAGGCTACTACCTGGGGAAACTGAGCTGCACCCAGAAGCACTTTGTGCTATTCTAGTAACAACAGTAAGCAGGACATTATTCAGAAGTAAAAAAAAAAGAAAGGTTCAAAAAAGAAAACAGGAGTTCCCTTTGTGGCGGATCCCTGGCCTCCCTCAGCGTGTTGGGGAGCTGGCGCTGCCGGGAGCCGTGGTGTAGGTTGAAGATGCGGCTCGGATCCAGTGTGGCTGTGGCTGTGCTGCAGGCCGGCGGCTGTAGCTCTGATTCAACCCCTAGCCTGGGAACCGCCATATGCCACGAGTGCGGCCCTAAAAAGCAAAAAAAGAAAAAAAGAAAAAAGAAAAGGAAAGGAAACAAACCGATGGGGGAAATCCGACCAGGAACTAGTATCCAAACTATGGAAAGAATTCTTAAAGCTCAGCAGCAAAAAAGCAAACAATCGAATTAGAAAAGGGGCGAAAGACCATAAGCAGACATTCCCTGAAGAGGCCACGCAAATGGCAGCGGGGCACAGGAGGGGGCGGCCCACGTCCTGGTCAGAGATGCAAATTAAAACCCCAGCGCGGCTGAGGCTTGGGCACACACCTACCAGAAGGGCTAAAATGAAAAACAGTCCCGGAGCTCCCGTCCGGGCTCAGCGGTGAACGAATCTGACTAGCATCCATGAGGATGCAGGTTCGGTCCCCGGCCTCGCTCAATGGGTTAAGGATCCCGCGTTGCTGTGAGCAACGCTCCAGCATGCCGCATGCGCAGACTCGGCTTGGAACCCACATTGCTGTGGCTGTGGTGTAGGTCGGTGGCTACAGCTCCGATTCGACCCCTGGCCTGGGAACCTCCATCTGCCGCGGGTGCAGCCCTAAAAAGACCAAAAGGAAAAGAGAAAAGAAGAACTAGTCCCCAAGCTCACATTCGGTAGGCCCCGTTTACATAACATTCATAGTAAGACAAAGACAACATTACAAAATTCCAGGAACGGAGAGGAAGAGGATGGGGAGGGCTGGTCAACGTGGGGGTGGGCGTGGCTATAAGGCAACTGGGGGACCCTTGTGGTGACAGAATGTTCTGTATCTTGACTGCACTGATGCCAAAACCCTGGCTGTGATGTGGGGTGATTTTGCAAGATGTTGCCTTGGGAGGAAACTGGGTGAAGGGCGTGTTGAATCTGTGTGTGTATTTCTGACAACTGCCTATGAATCCATAGTTACTTCAAAATAAATTTTACATGGTTATTTCAAAATAATGTTTGCATATCACAGTCATGTAAAATAATATAATGTGATTTTTTATAATTGCCAAATATATACTGCTGGATTGCTTACATGTATTTGCCCACACTTAAATAAAAGTATAAGCCCTTAGGGAGTGCCCATCGTGGTGCAGTGGTTAACGAATCCGACTAGGAACCATGAGGGTGCGGGTTCGGTCCCTGCCCTTGCTCAGTGGGTGAAGGATCCGGCATTGCCGTGAGCTGTGGTGCAGGTCGCAGACGTGGCTCGGATCCCGCATGGCTGTGGCTGTGGTGGAGGCCGGCAGCTACAGCTCCGATTCGACCCCTAGCCTGGGAACCTCTATATGCCGAGGGAGTGGCCCTAGAAAAGGCAAAAAGACACACACACACACAAAAAGCGTAAGCCCTTAGAAAGGCCCGTCGAGGGTCCTGCAGAGCCTCTGCTGGAATCGAGGCTGTGCGTGTGGGCAAGTCCCCAAGTCAGTCGTGATGGGCGCTCAGGCTGAGAACCACCGGGTCCCTCGTCTGTCTGCAGAGACACTAGGCTGCAGGCCACGCTTCCAGGCCTCTCAGATCATCCGGGTCGGGCTGTGAGCGGGCACTGGGCTGGGGCTGGGGTCCGGAAACCCTGCTGGGGCTCCCAGGTGGGAGGGGCCGGGCCGCAGGAGCCCACTCCAGGTCCCCCGTCTCACGCCTCTGCTCCCTGCTCCCCCGGACCCCTCGTTCTCACTCCGCGCCCTGCGTGCTCTCCCGGGCTGGGGTCCTGGTCCACCCCGCAATCGCCCATGCGCCCAGTGCTGCATGCGGGTTGGCCTGGCGATCTTGACTGTGAGAAACAGGGGCCGAGCTGATGCCTCTCAGAGGCAGGTTCCTCCAGGAAGCTGCTTCACAGTCACCAAGGGGGCCTTCCCGAAACCCACCCCAAATTCACAGACCAACTTTTCAATGAAAATTTTTTTTTTTTTTTAAGGGCCACACCCGCGGCACACGGAGGTTTCCAGGCTCGGGGTTGAATAAGAGCTGTAGCTGCCGGCCTCCACCACAGCCACAGCCACACCTGATCCGAGCCGCGTCTGCGACCTACACCACAGCTCACGGCAACGCTGGATCCTTAACCCACCGAGCGAGGCCAGGGATCGAACCCGCAACCTCATGGCTCCTAGTTGGATTCGTTTCCAAGGCACCAGGACGGGAACTCCTCCTCCCACGAATTTTAAGTGAACTCTCCTGGGGACTCTTTGAATCTCACTGGTTAGACTCACTCCCTGGAATTTCGACCCTTGTGCAATGAACAGAATTGGGCCATTTCCCGCACGCGTGGTTTGAAAAAAAAATGCATGCTCACAAATCCTCTGATACGCCTTTCGTGGTCTCTGTGCCCCCGCCCCCGAGGGTCAGGGCTGGCTCTGGGGACAGCAGGGCTGGGGGGCGGAAGCCTCGTTGCCTCCAGCCAGTTCTCTAGCTTCGGAGCCCTGGGGCAGGCCGGAGGAGGTCTGATGCCCCCAAGGCCTCCTCGTGGTGAAGAGGCCCAGCCTCTCGGAGGGGCCACCGCCGACAGCGGCATCAGACATCAGAGGCGCAAACACCGGTGTTTCCAGAATCAGCCATCAGATGCGCAAACACCAGTGTTTCCAGATGATTCCAGCCCCCAGGCCCTTTGAGTCACCCTGGCCCAGATAGCCTGGAACCAGCCGTTGCCTCTGGCCCAGCCCAAGCTCCTGACGCACAGAAAGCGTGTGCCTCAGGGAATGGGGGTTCCTGCCACTGAGTGTGGGACGGTTTGTTCTGTGGCACCGGTAGCTGGAAGCCAGAAGATGGAGGCCCAAGCAGAAGGCCACAGGTTCCTGCCGCCTGGATGCCAGGGGCAGCCCTGCTTCCGGTGCCACTGGAAGCCTGGGTGTGCAGTTCGCCCCTCTGGGCTGTCAGCCAACCCACATCCTTCCAGATTAGCCCCAAGAATTCCAAAGAGGCAGCCACACTGACCACGAAGTCCTGTGAGCGTCCATGTGGAGGCAACCTACAGATCTGGGGCCTGAGTACACATTTGGGGGTCCTCAGCCTGGAGCTGCGGTCAAAAATGCAAGACCCAGACGAAGCATGCAGAGAGGGAGGAGGAGGAGGCGTTCCCGTCGTGGCCCAGAGGAAGCGAGTCCAACTAGTATCCTAGCATCCATGAGGACGCGGGCTCGATCCCTGGCCTCGCTCAGTGGGTGAAGGATCCGGCGTTGCCGTGGGCTGTGGTGTGGGTCCCAGACGAGGCTCGGATCCTCAGTTGCTCTAGCTGCGGTGTAGGCCAGCAGATGCTGCTCCAATCCAACCCCGAGCCTGGGAACCTCCAGATGCCACCAGTGTGGCCCTAAAAAGACAAAGAAAGAAAGAAAGAGAAAGAGAGAAAGGAAGGGAGGGAGGAAGGTCCCTAGACTCAGATGATTTTTTTTGCTGTTGTTTGCTTTTTAGGGCCGCACCTGCAGCACATGGAAGTTTCCAGGCTAGGGGTCCAATTGGAGCTGCAGTGGCTGGTCTACACCACGACACAGCTCGCAGCAATGCTGGATCCTTCCTTAGCCCCCTGAGTGAGGCCAGGGTTGAAGCGGCAGCCTCTTGGATGCTTGTCAGGTAGGTTGTCACTGAGCCACAACGGGAAATCCGAATTGCACTTTTCGCAGCTACTATTTCCTCATTGGTTTTTTGTCTACCTGGCCTCTCAGTTTCTGAGACCGATGTGTGAGGAGCTTCTAAGTGTGGCTTCGTCAAACAGGTGTGCGCTAGTGCTTTGCTCTGTGTTCCAAAGCTATGTTGGTTGGCCCATAGCCGTTCCCAACTGGTGTGGCAGAAAGAGGCGCACCAGTCCCCTGACCCCTCTCGTTCACCTTCCTGTCCTCTGTCGACTCCTGGCCTCCCTGGAAGACAAAAGGTGTCCATGTGACCCGGTCCTGGCCAAGGAGAGGTAAGGCTGAACTCTCTGAGGACTCCTCTCCCTAAACTCGAAGGAGAAGCTTTGTGGCGATAAGGCTTAGGCTTTTAGCCCGTAGCCCTTCCCCTTCTGAGTGGTCGTGGGAAAGCCCATAATTGGAGGCGCAGCAGCCATTCTGCAACCATGAGGACAAAAGCCAGATGCCTCCAAAAGCCAGCCTCTCTATCTAGTGAGGTCCTGCAACAGCTGTACCATCTCGGGCTCCACATCTTCCTGCTTCAGACAAACACACTTTGCTTGTGCAGCCCGCTGTCTGTGGCCTGGTCTCTGCAACTCAAGCCCCAGATGGCCCCGTTTCTCTGTGATGGCTGCAAGTTCAATATCGTGGGGGGTTTCCGGGGAGGACCCCTCTAAATGTTTTTCGTCTTTGCTTTGGATACTTTTTTATCTTTATTACTCTTACCGCATCTGCTCTTTTTGATGAGCATTTGTCGAATATAGCTTTTTTTGTCATCCTACGAATTTCGATGTTTTATTTATTTATTTATTTTGCTTTTTGCTTTTTAGGGCCTCACTGCGGCACGTGGAGGGTCCCAGGCGAGGGGTCTAATCCCAGCTGCAGCTGCTGGCCTGCGCCATGGCTACAGCCATGCCGGATCCGAGCCACATCTGCAACCTGCACTGCAGCAGCTTGCAGCAATGTCGGATCCTTTAACCCACTGATGGAGGCCAGGGATCAAACCCACATCCTCATGGTTCCTAGTCAGATTCGTTTCCACCGCGCCACGACAGGACCTCCTTTTGTTTGCTTTTTGTTGTGGTAAAATATACATACAAAATTTATCATTGTAAACTTTTTGGTGGGAAGGGGCTGTTCTTGTGGCACACGGAATTTCCCGGGCCAGGGATCCAAACTTGCTAGAGCAGCAATGCGAGGCACAGCAGTGACACCAGATCATTAACCCACTAGGCCACCAGGGAACTCCCGAGAATACGATTTTTCTTTTTTCCTTTTAGGCAAGAAATAGATTTATTAAGATAGGACACTTGTGAGAGGGGCAAGTGGGCAG
Source organism: Phacochoerus africanus (assembly GCF_016906955.1). Classification (NCBI taxonomy): domain Eukaryota; kingdom Metazoa; phylum Chordata; class Mammalia; order Artiodactyla; family Suidae; genus Phacochoerus; species Phacochoerus africanus. The sequence goes on from NC_062557.1 coordinate 1,381,207, forward strand.
GCACGGAAGCTCTTGAATAAGGTTTTTCAGCACATAAAATACACAGGATTATAACGGAAACCAGTTATATAACAAGACAACAAAGTATATGATTTGTGTGCTTTGTACAGATATATTACTAAATGAGAAAAATTGTGATATTTGTGCTTCCTCGTTAACATATGAAATATCTACCAAGGGAGTTCCCGTTGTGGCTCAGCAGGTTAAGAATCCCACTAGTGGAGTTCCCATCGTGGCGCAGTGGTTAACGAATCCGACTAGGAACCATGAGGTTGCGGGTTCGATCCCTGGCCTTGCTCAGTGGGTTCACGATCCGGCGTTGCCGTGAGCTGTGGTGTAGGTTGCAGACGTGGCTCGGATCCCACGTTGCTGTGGCTCTGGCATAGGCCGGTGGCTACAGCTCTGATTAGATCCCTAGCCTGGGAACCTCCATATGCTGCGGAAGCGGCCCAAAGAAATAGCAAAAAGACAAAAAAAAAAAAGAATCCCACTAGTATCCATGAGGATGTGGGTTTGATCCCTGGCCTCCATCAGTGGGTTAAAGGATCCGACATTGCTGCAAGCTGCTTCGGTGCAGGTTGCAGATGTGGCTGGGATCCGGCATGGCTGTCGCCATGGCGTAGGCCGGCAGCTGCAGCTGGGATAAGACCCCTCGCCTGGGACCCTCCATGTGCCACGGATACGGCCCAGAAAAAAACAAAACAAACACCCCCCCAATAAATAAATAAACAAATACCTACCAACATTTGGAAGTACTGCTAAACAGAAACACTATTTCAAGATACGTGCAATCATTGCAGTGTAATTTGAAAAAAAACCTCCTGTCATTTCAGTAGAGTCAGGGGTTCAGAATCAAAGGACATGCCAAACTGGAGGTGAGATCAGAGAAGAGCAGGTGTGAAAATGCGGCCCCCGACCCTGCCCGTGAGCCCAGATTAAGGACCCCTGGCCAGACCAGCCACGGCTGGGGTCAGCTTCCCAGACACAGCGCCCTCGAGATGCTGAATCGTAGCCTCTCCGGGGTGTCTGTCTTTTCAGGCAAGACTGCACCGCATTGACCGTGATGACCGACTGACACACTGCAACCCACTCCTGAGACCTGGCTTAGGCTTTTCATTGCGTTTCCTGTCCTTAGACCCCCTCCGCCCCCATCTCCTGCCTTTGACAGATAAGTGGGGGGGGGGGTCTTTCACTTTTGTCTTCTAACGCTTTGGAGGTGTGACTTCATATCTGCAGTCATTTACCTTAAAGTGTTTCACATGCACTTTGACCTTAGCCGTCCCTACCCCTCTAGAGGTGATTGGAAACTGTCCCCACGAAGGAGACACCTAGCACGTATCCCCCCCACCCCTGCCGCCGCCCCACGGCCCGGGTGAGGCCGTCTGGATTCCCCTCCAGACGGTGGAGAGCATTTTCCAGCCTGCGTCCCCGATAAAAATAGTTTCACTGGCTCCCGCAGCTCATGTTTCCCTCTTGGACGCGTTTGTCGTTTTGCTGGAGTATATGGAAGCTGGTAATTACTTTGGATGGTATTTGTTGGGAATAAACTCTCCTAACACTTGGCACGACCCAGAAAAGCGTTTTTTCCTCCCGACGGAAAGGCTGTCAGGCTAGGCAGAGAATTACAGGCTCAAGGCATCCTGCCTCCACACTGCGGAGCTGCCCCGCCGGTGCCTGGGATCCAGCGGTGCGGCCTTCTGACGGCAGGCTTAGCCTTTCCTTTCTCGTTTTGGAGGCAACGTGTTGTGTTCTGCCCCTGGGAGCTCTTCCTTGATGCCGTTCTCTCTGCGTGCTGGAGAGTCCTCCTGCATCTTCAGCCCAGGCTGTTGCTCAATATTCTCTCCCGAAGCATTCCTTTCCTCCTCTGTCCTTCTGATTCCTTTTCAATAACGGAACGCAGAAAACAGTGGGCTTACGTCCCATGTTTCTTAGCATTTCCTTCCTACTTTATGAGTGTGTCTCTGACTCTGGAGAATTCCACAGCTTGACCTCCCGGCTCACTCGTTCACCATTCGGCTGTGTGCCATCTACGTTTTGATGACCTACTGAACAGCGTTTATTTCACCGTCCATATTTTGTTGTTGTTGTTGTTGTTGTTGCTGTTGCTATTTCTTGGGCCGCTCCCGCGGCATATGGAGGTTCCCAGGCTAGGGGTTGAATCGGAGCTGTAGCCACCAGCCTACGCCAGAGCCACAGCAACGCGGGATCCGAGCCGCGTCTGCAACCTACACCACAGCTCACGGCAACGCCGGATCGTCAACCCACTGAGCAAGGGCAGGGACCGAACCCGCAACCTCCTAACGGTTCCTAGTCGGATTCGTTAACCACTGCGCCACAACGGGAACTCCGACCATATTTTTTTAATATCCTAAGATACCTCGTTGACTTTGGGAAAAGATCTTTTTTTTTTTGCCTTTTCTTTCAAGGGTTGCATATGGAGGTTCCCAGGCTAGGGGTCGAATTGGAGCTGTAGCCAATGCAGCTCTGGCCTACGCCACAGCCACAAAGGATCCTACACCACAGCTCACGGCAAGGCTGGATCCTTAGCCCACTGGGCAAGGCCAGGGATCGAACCTGCACCCTCTTGGATACTAGTCAGATTTGTTTCCACTGAGCCACGATGGGAACTCCTCTTTTTTTTAAAGGTCGCACCCTTGGCATATGGACGTCCCGGGCCAGGGGTTGAATCCGAGCTGCACCTGCAGCCTACACTGCAGTGGTGACAACGCCAGATCCTTAACCCACTGCACTGGGCAGGGGACTGAACCCGCATCTCTGCGGGGGCCTGAGCTGCTGCAGCCGGATTCTTAACCCACAGTGGGAACTCCCAGAAAGTATCTTTTTAAACTCATCTTGATCTTACTTTTCCACTTACCTTCTGGCACTTTGCTGTCACCTCCCCAGTTTTCCCTCGTGTTTAGGCATGGCACAACAAGGGAAACATGTCGTCATTTCCAGCTCACCATATCCGTTTCCCTGCCATCCGCAAGCCAACCACTAAGCTAACGCCACATACTATTGGGTTCTGTCACACCAGCTCCCCGGGGTACCCGGGCGTTTCTGTTAGGCGGGGCGTATTAGTCAGCTGTTACCACAGCAGTGCTGCATAACAAACCACTCTTAAAAGGCTTAAAGGGCCCTCACCGATGCTCACACTCAGGCTCAGAGGGTGGATGCTGGGGGGGGGGGGTCAGCCCTGCCCTGGGGCTCCCTCCCCCGCCTGGGGCCAGTGGCTTCCCATTAGCACGCAGTCTACACAGACCGGCTAGAGCCTTCTGAGCCTCTGCTCACTTCACATGTGCCGACAACCCACTGGCCCCAGGGCATCACGCTGCCAAGTCTGAAGTCAAGGGGAGGAACTTCCCACCCACCCGAGGCCCTGGCCAGGAGGGAGGTGTGAAATTCTACTGCAGGGAGGGAAGAACTGGGGTTGGGCTACCTCGTCTAGCACAGTTCCGTGTAACTGCTCCAACTACAAAGGCTTCGTTTTCGGTGGAACAGTCCAAACAACAGAGAAGCTAATTTCTCCCTGAGGAATCCAAGGAAAGGGCTCGGGTTCGCCAGGGGCCTCAGCTCCTGCAGCTTTGACCCATGTCCTCCACACGTTCCTGCCCCTGTCACTGGGGTTGTCACCATCGAGGCCCACAGGAAGAGCGAGGACAGAGGTTTTGGAGGGCGCAGGAGCGGTGTCTCTCACACTCACTGACGCTCCACTGGGAGGGGCTGGTCTCGGGGCCACACCCCCTTGCTAGGGAATTTGGGAGGAAGCGGGGTGGAGAGCCCCGCCCCCCACGAAGTCCGGCCCGAGTCAGGGAAGAGCCCCACCTCTGGGGAGGGTACAAAGAGCAGCAGGCGTGCAGCTCTGGCCGTTCTGGCCGGGGAGGCTCCGGATCGCAGAAGCCCTGGGCGCCGGCTTTTCCCCCTCGGTATGAGCACAGGGGGACAGGGGGACACTCCTCATCCGGGGTCACCCTGAGACAGGAGCCAGGCAAAGAGTGCAGCCACGACTGGCTCCTGGGGCCCAATCCCACTCCAGGGGACAGTGCGGGAGCGAACACTCGAGCCGGGGCTCCGGGAAGCTCCCAGCACCTTCTGTCCCTTCCAGAGTACTGCATTTCTATGAAAGTCTCTGGAGAGATGCGCGGGGCGGCCCCGGACACTAGACGCGACATGCGGGCCTTATCCAGATCCCCTGGGCCCTTGGAGGGGCCGGGTGCCGCTCCGCAGTCGCCCCGGGGTGTCATCCCCACCCTCTCGGGCGCTCACTCCGCAGTCCGGGACGCTTTTCCGGAGAGCGGAGGGCGGATTCGGAAAGGGGAGCAAGCGCGGGTCCTGGGGTAGCGAGTCACCCACTTCTGAGGATCTGTCCGGGCCGAGGGCGCAAGCCGGACCGACACCGCCCCGCAGCGCACGACGCCGGACCGCGGCACCTCCCCTTTCGACCCGCCCAGCCCGCCCATTGGCCCGGACCCGCGCCTCTCGCATCTCCGCGAGATCCCATTGGCCCGCGCTCGCAGCCCAGACAAAGGGAGCGGCGGCGGCGGGCGGCGATTGGCCAGGGCTCCGGATGGGTTGGGTTGGGTTGGGTTGGGTTGCGTTGGGGGGGAAGGCAAGGGAGGGGGCGAGTTGGGAGGGGAGAGCTGGGACTGGGGGAGGAAGAGGGAAACACCCTCACAGGAGGGGGCGGCAGGGCGGGGGCGAGGGGCGCGGAGTGGGGGCCGGACAGAGCTTGGGGGGGACGGGAGGAGAGCGAGTGGGGGAGGGGTGGAGGAGAGCGGGAGGGGGAGAACGGCCAGGGAGGGGAAGGGAGCGCGGAGCTGCGCGGCCGGGGGAGGACAGCGGGGCTCGAGGTGGCGGGGGAGGCGAGGCGTTTAAGGCGGGGAGGGGGAAAGCGGGGGTGTTCGAGGGGGCGGACTTCGGCGCGGGGGCGGGGCCGGGCGCCTCCGCGGGGGCGGGGCCGGGCGCCCCCGGAGGGCGGTGGCCGTGGGGCGCCCGGAGCCCGCCCGCCCCTCCGCCCAGCACCCCTCCCGCCCCGGGGCTCCAGCCCGGACCGCGGCCGCCGCCGCCTCCTCCTCGTCTTCCCCGAGGGTTCCGCTACCGTCTCCGCAGCTCGGTCGGGGACGTGGGAAGGCGGGAGCCTGGGCCGAGAAGGACGCGCCCAGCCCCAGGTCTGGACCTGCAGCCGGAGTCGCAGCCCAGCGACGGGACGCGTGCTTTCCGGGCTTCGGAGCCCCTCTCCGGGTCTGCCGGGTCCCGGGGATCCTCTGCGCGTCCTCTGCACGGGGTGGAGACGCGGGCCCAGGAGCAGGAAGATGTACGCGGCGCCCGGACAGGAAGCTCCTCGCGCTTCCTGGAGAGTTGGCTCGGCGGGGTGCGTCGCCGGGGAGGGAGGGACGGGCCGTGGGGCGATCGGCCGGGCGGGAAGTGGCTTCTGGGGACCCCCTCGCCAGCAGCGGGCCCCCGAGGCTGCCCTCGGAGCTCCGCCAGGTACGTGTTTTTTTCCTTTTTTCGCGCGCGCCCAGAACGCGCTCCGGGTAGGGAACGAATAAAAACCCGGCTGGTGTGTAAGAGCCTTTCGCTGCAAACGTGTCTTTCTGCGGGTTCAGGGAGGGCCGCTAAACGCGGGCTGCACCTTGGCCCAGGAGGTGCCGGCGGCCTCGGCCGGAGCACCGTTCTCCACTCCACCTCGAGGCTCGGAGCGACCGTCCCTTTGGAAAACTTTGGCCCTTTTCTCCAGGATCCGTTGCATTCGCCAGGGAGACCGTGCGCCCTTCCTCGGCCCCGGAGCCGGGGCGGTGGGGCTTTCTTTGTTCGTGCAGGCTCTCCCAGCCCTACCCCCTGGAACCCCGGCGGTTTCCGCGCCGGGATGCCCAGTTCTGAGGGAGGATCCGAGCAAACTCGGGAAAGGGAGACCTGACCTTGGTTCCCCGCTGGACGGGCGGGCGGGCAGGCAGGCAGCGCCCCATCTCTCGTAGTCAGCCCCACGACCCCCGGCCCTCCCAGTTAGGGGAGGCCGGTGGGCTTTGTTTTGGGGGGTGGTTTCGGGAGACTCGGTCGCCGGCCCGGGGCGGACTCTTCCCCTCCCCCAAGCCCACGTCAAACAAAAGAAGTCCCCGGAGAATCGTTTCCCGGGGAGACCTCTGCCGAATGTGAACCTGTGGTTCCCGCGCCCGCCCCAGTTTTGAGGTTGGAATCGTCTTTCCAACAAAGGGGAAGGTTGGAGGGAGAGGGCGCGCTTTTAGGGAGACATTCACTTCCTCCCCCGTTTTCTTACCCGATGAATGGGGCTCTGGACGGCCTTTGGATCTGGGGTGTTTTTCTTTGGAGACAGACTCAGGAAAGGAAGCGGCCTAGATGGGCGGGAAACTGGCAGGTCGGTCTCCACCCGGTGGCCAGAAATCCCCCATGGAGTGAAATCGCTTCCCTGCCATTTTTGAGGCCGACAGAAAATTAGCGATCTGATGGTTAAAGGGGAGGGGGGGGGGGATTTTGTGTCATTTTCTACGCGCCCCCCCCCCCCCCCGTGCGCCCTGCCCCCGCGCCGCCCATAAAAGTCCGCAGGAAGGGGCCAAGGTGCAAAGGGACCGAATGGGTTGGGGGTTCAAATGGGGCACGCGGTTTAAACAAAAACAAAAAAACAAACAAAAAAAACACCTCGCCTCCCAGGCCTGCTCACACCTCGATTTCTGATTGGGGTTTGGGTTGGAAAGAAAAGGAGTCAACCCCCCCAGAGTCGGGTCTGTAGCAGGACCCAGGAGTCCTGGGTACCCCACTGGGAAGTGAGGGCCCCTGAGGGCGGGAAAGGCACAGTTTCCATTTCCAAGAGGTTGCGGTGTCCTGGCTGCACTCCCGGGGCGGTGGCGCTCCTGGCACAGACCCGCATCCACCAAACCCCCAACCTGACGTCTCAAAATAAAACTCAACAAGCCGTAAAAGGCTCCCGATTCCAGTGGAAAAGACGCCGAAGATTTATGACCCCTCAAATTCCCCACACTCTAATTATCCCTGTTTTTAGTTGACTTAATACGGACGGTGGCCACGGAAATCATTTTCCATTTTGGAAATTTTTTTTAACATGAGAAATGCAAGCTTCGCTCTTTCTTACCCGCATGGGCGGGCCTCTTTCCGTGGGAGGAAATTCCGGCCTCCGTCTGCCTCTGCCTCCGCTGGGCACCCCAGACTCATCCACCCTTCTGCTCCACAGCCCCCTTTATCAGCCCTTTAGGGCAAGTGTTTTTTTTCTTGCTCCCACTGCCCAAGGGCGTTAAGGAGGATTCTTCCCTAGGAGCACCGCCCAGCCCAGGGGTGCACTCGATGCCGCAGGGACTGCTCAGAACCCCACTCTGGGGCACTGGCTCCCACCCTGGGAGCAGGCCGTGAGCCCAGCTGGAGAGCGAGTACCCCCACGCTCCCGGCGCGTCTGGCACCCTCGCCTTCCTGGGGGCCTACACAGGGCACGAGCTTGGGGCGCTGAGGGACCGCCACTGTCCTGTGGGGGGCCCACGGACCAGCCCCTCCTCCCTGCCTGGCAGCCCATCCCCCATCTTCCTCCCTTTGTTCGCCTCTCTGGACACTGAGATGAAAGTGGCAGGAAAGAAATAATTAGATGGAAATCAAAGATTAGACGGGGTGCGCTGGCGGCCTCGGCAAGGCCTGGCTGACACTCTGCCGGCGCCTCATAAATCCTTGCGGGCCTGACAAAAGCTGCGTCCCGGGTTACCTGGGAATTTGGGGACTTAGCGATCGCCGCCTCCCAGCTCTGCACACCTCTTCCGGAGCGAGAGCGCAGAGCCTTGGGGGCCTCGATTTCTGGCCGAGGCTCCCAGCCCAAGCTGGGTGTCACTTAGTGTTCAGAAATGGACAAAGGTGTCCTGGAGGAGGGGGTGGCCCGGCCAGTGAGTGACGGAGGCCCAGGACCCCCGTCTGAAGAAGGCAGCAAATGCCTGCACCCAGTTTGCTAACTCAATAAATATTAGCAGGGTGCTGCCTTTGCCTGTCCAAGCTGCCTTAGGCTGGTGTGTGTGTGTGGGGGGGGGTGGATTAACCCCTCACTGGCGACTCCTTTGTCTGCCTGGCCACTGCTGGGACCAAGGGCCAGGCCTGAGGGCTGGGCACCGAAGCCCAGAGCCAGCCAGGCATCTGAGGACCCCCTCTCTGGCTCAGGTGTGCAGGCTGCGGGTGGGGAGGTTCCGCTCAGCCACCGGCTCTCCTCGGGCTGCTCCCCTGGGTCCCAGGGCTTGGGGCCCACGTGGGGTCCACCCAGGAGCTTCTGGTGCCATCGCCCCAGACCAGCCCAAGCTGGAGGGAATGTGGAAGGAGTCTGGGCCCGGTGAGGTTGGTTTAAAAACTCAACCTAATTGGGAAAATAATAAGGACACTTCCCAACACAGAGAAGAGGTATGTTTGGGGGGGGGAGGCTCTTTTAAAAATTAGACCCCCTTGTGGCAGTTGTTTCTGACCTGTTAAATGTTGCCACGTTTCATTTCTGTTGCCATGAGATGTGGAGAGGGTAGCGCAGCATTTTGAAGTAATTTGATAAGGCTTCAAGTAGCAAACCCGAAAGGGGGGCTGGCGGCCCAGGTATAGTTTCTTTATAACCTGAATTTACAGTGAAAGCATTCTTCTTTATGGATATAATAGATTAGATTTCACAACTTAATTCACCGGAATGGCTCCGTTTAAGGGAGCTCCGGCTGATTTTATTACGCCAAGCCAAATTGGATGTTTGTGGTCTTCAGGAAAAGCGATTGTGACATAAAATATGTAATTTTTAAAGTAAAAAACCCAACCAGTTCGACCCTGTCCCCTCCTGGCTCCCTCCTTCCTCCGGTTCCCCAGTTTGGGCGATCCGGAGAATTATTGGCTGGTGGATTTCTTGGGGAGAGACAGGGACCCACGCCCCGGGAGGGGGTGGTCGGGGAAGAGCCGGCCGCGAGTCGGGCCGGCCGGGCGGAGGCCTGCGCGGAGCCGCGAGCCTCGTCTTCCAGGCTCGTCCCAAGCTCCAGCGGGTTTCGGCCGCAGCCTTCCCCTTGCCGGCGGCGGCGGCGGCGGCGGCGCGCGTGGGGTGCCGTTTCCCGGGGAAGACTTGAGACCCCGATCCTTGCGGTCCTTGTTAAAGGCCAAATGCCGAGCCGGGCTCTGGAGTCTCACGGGCCTCGGAGCACCCATGGGGGCCGCGGCCTCTGCCCGCCCCGCGCAGGACAGCGGCCCCGGCCTGCTCCCCGGAAAGCCCGGCGCGCGCTCCCCCGGCGCGGCCTCGGCGGGACCCTGGGAACGGAGCGGGCTCCTCGCGCTACTTTGTGCAAAACAACTCCGCTCCCGCCTGGACCATGAGGACTGGCTCCTGGACCCGCCCTGTCCCCCAGCCCGCACCCATGGCGCGCGCGGCGGGGGGGTGGGGTGGGAGGTGGGCATCACGTGCAGAACCGTCCAGGGCCAGCCCCCCCCCCGCCCCCCCGCGGCTCCGAGAGGCCCCCGGAGGCCACCCTCCCTGCGCCCAGCGGCGGAGACAGGCGCGGCCGCCGGGCCGGCAGAGGACCGAGGGGGGATGGGGGCTTTGTGGCCCTTGCCGGCCTGGCCCGTTCTACTGTCACTTCTGATTAAGGTCGGGCTCTGGTCTCCAGACGGCGAAGTTCTCCTCCTGCCCTCTCCTCCCTCCCCCGCTTAGTGGGGGGTGGGTGGAGGCCAGATTTAGCCCCAGGCCCTCCCCAAGGATGGGGGGGCAGGCGGTGGTCACCCTCTCCCAGATCGGTGTCCCCCCGGAGACCCGGCCTGTGACCGGGGAGCCAGGCCCGAGCCCGGATCCTCCAGGGCCGGAGGGACCGCCATGGGCTCCACGTGGCGCCGCGAACCTGGCACCCGGGCCGGGAGCCGGGCCTGCGTTCTGGTGCGTGGCTGGCGGGCTGCGGGTGCGCGCCTTAAATTGAATCTTTGCAGCGCCTGACCTTGTTTTTTCCTTGGCCTGAGAGCAGCAGCAGCTGTTTTTTCCAGAATTCCTGCTGCTGGGGGAGGGGCGGCAGTATTATTACTTTTGGTTGTCACAACCTCCTGGTCTCGGAAAGCGTGTAACAATAGCCCGCAGATTTCTGGAGGAAGCTCCCCTCCCCTGCGTTCTCCAGGGACGCCTCCGCCCCTGGGCTGCTACAGGGACCTCTTAGGAAACTGGGGACCACCTCCCCTGCTCTGGCTCCGGCCCCTCAGTCTGGCTCCCAAATCTACCCCCATGCAGGGTGCTGTCCCTGCCCCCATCACCCCTGGGAGCCGTCTCCTCCAGCATCAGCGGGGGTGGCGTGTCCTTTCCCCTGGAACCCTACCCTTGTTTGCTTTGGGGGTCAGGTCTAGACCAGAGGCCGTTAAAGATTAATGGGCCTGGGCTCTGGGGAACGGGGGTGAGGGAGCATCGAGGGAGCCTGGCCCCTCCCTGGGCGGTCAGGCCCTGCGGGGGCTCTGCACTCTCTGTTGGGCACCCAGGGCTGGTCCCTAAAGCTGCTTGGCCCGACCCCGAACATGGGGCCAAACAGTGGCTTCAAGCGGGCAGCAGTTGTGGGCCCACCTGTCTGGTGGGGGCGCGGCCTGCAGGGGTCAGGGGGCTCCGGTTGCTAACTGCACACATGATCAGCTTCCAGCTTCATCCTGGCGATTCTGCTGCACAGCCTGGAAAGAGGAGGGGAGCCTGGCCCTCCTGGTCCCCTTCCCCAGGGGTGCAGGAAGCCCAGAGAAGTGGCCATGGCCGTGCACAGGAGGGGCCAGGGAAAGCCAGGCTGGCCAGCTGGTCTCCCAGTGTGAGGCTGGTCTGGGCCTCCCCAGATTGGCCTCGTCGGGCCGTCGTCCTGCTTCTCTGTCACCAGAGTGTGGGGATGCCTGGCCTGCTCCCTGTCCTTCTCCCTCTGTGCTCTCTCCTTGGTTGGGAAGGGGAGGGGGCGGCCCAAGAGGCCCCTTCCTGTCCGGCAGGCCCCTTGCTCAGGAGGCCGGGGCTCCACCACGGAGCCCGCAAGACCTTCCCCGAACCCCTCATCCTGCGGGAAATTTATTTACACTTGTGTCACGCCAGGCGTGTGGCTGTGACCGTGGGTCCCCGGCCTGCCCTGCGTGGACACCAAGACTTGAACTCTAGTCTCCAGGCAATTAAGATGGCAGGGACTGTACTTCATTAATGGTGGTTATGCAATAAAAACGACCCAACGGCCCTCATTTTGCCATTTAAAAATGCAATTTATTTTAATTTACGTTTCTAAGTACTTCTGGGGTTTGATGGGGGGCGGCCAGGGCACCATGGAGCGGGGCTAGAGCCACAGCCCCTCCATGGGGAGGGCGGGGAGTGGCGGAGATGAAATGGGACCTGAGCAGCAGGACATGCAGAGAAACCTGAGGGGGTGGGCCGTGGCCTAGGCTGGGAGGAGATGAACGCGCTGGCTGCCTTTTAAAAAGCGGTGAAAAGTCAGTCTGAGGCCTTGCCCTTCTGTCCCCGGCGGCTGCAGAGGGGACCAGAGCATTCCCGAGCCGGCCGTCCGGAAGCCTGCCGGGCAGGACTGTCTCCTGGGAGCCTGGGACCTTGGGCACAGCCGCTGCCCCCAGCCCGCCTCGCGTGCAGCCGGGCAGGTTCCTCGGGTCCAGCAGCATCCAGCCCGTGGCCTTTGGAGACCCCCTGGAATCAGGCGCCCGGCCGCGGCTCCCTCCGCCTCCTCCCAACCTCGTGTGGGGATCAGATGTCGGTTCTGCAGCCTCTGGATGGTCCAGCTGTCCCGTCCCAGCGCGCCCTGTGCAAAGCCAGGGCACCATATGCACCGCCGAGGCCTGAGGGCCCAGACAGCCCCTGCAGGTGCGTCTCTCTGGTTTCCTCCCGCTCCCTCCCCCAGCCCACAGGCAGACCTCGGGCACCTGGAGAGCCCTGAGGGTGGCAGCCACGTTCCCAGCCCAGCCGCAGCCGCTGGAGGGGTGGGCACGCCTGCGGGAGAGTTTGGAATCCAGCCTCGAAGGTGGAGGGGCTGGTTTCACCCCGAAAAGGGGGAAGGACGTGCCTGAAGGAGCAGAGCTGGGACTGGAGCACCTGAAAGCCTGGCGGGCACAGTAGCCCTGGCCACCCACTCCTGCTTTTCAGACTCAGCGCCAGACCGCCAGCTTTGTCGGCCACTAGGGGACACTGTCCGAGCCAGGGCTGCCTGCCCAGCCTGCCCCCTGCCCCCCATAACACACACACACACACACACACACGCACGCACACACACGCACGCACACACACACACACACGCACACACACGCATGCACGCGTCATGCAGCCTTGCCCCTCCCTCTTCTCGCTGCCACAGGCACGTGGGGTTTGGGGAGCAGCCCTGGCTTGTCCTTGCCCCCCAAACTCCTGAGGAGCATGGACTCCACACCCGATGCCCCCCCACCCCCCGCAAGGACTGTCCCAGGCCCCTGCCTCCCTCTGGGCACCTCCCCCTTTCATTCTTGCACCTTGCAAGTTAATTGGCAAACTTTCCCAGAAGTGAACTTGATGGATGGAAATTAATAATTTTCTCGGCCATGCACATGACGGCTATGCCTGCCAGCTGGGAAGAGGGGGCCTGGGTGCAGGGGGGGGGTCTGAAAACCATCAGCATGAACACATCTGCCGGGGCTGTGGGTCCCTCACACAATTGAAGGGTTTGGCTCCCCACTGCTGGGTGCAGAGACGGCAGGTGGGGGGTGCTTTGGGAGGGTCTGAAGCACCCCTGCACCCTCCACCTAGGTCTCTTGGGGTGTGGCTGGGTCCCACGGCATCCTCTGGGGCGCCTCCAGCTGGGGTCCCTTACACAATAGAGGTGAGGGAAGGGGTGTCCTGGCCTCATGCTTGGAGACCTGTGGCGGGAAGTGGCCCTTGGGGGCCTTGGAAGGAGAGGTAGAGGAGGGCGGCCATGGGGGCCAGTGGGGGACCAGGACCCCCTCCCCTGCTTGGAAGCTCTTCTTAGGAGACAATGGGCCAGGATACCCAAGGCAGAGGGTGCCTCGCGCTTGGGGACTTTGCTCCCGGGACGCGCCCCCCCCCCCCCCGTGAAGGGGCACTGTGCCCACGGATCTAGAGCTCCGGCCTTGTCGTGTTGGGGCTGGGCGGACCCTCAGGCCAACAGCCCCTGCATCCCCAGGAGCAGCGAGGCTGAAGCACCTGATGGCTGAGTCCCCGGCAGCAGCTCAGCACAGCGTGGGATGTCCCCAGGAGCCCCTGTGGACACCCCGTGCTGGAGATGACCAGCAAGTACCCAGGTGGTCTGACTCCCACAGTCCAGCGATGGCCCCGGGGACCTGGACAGGCTGCAGGGTCAGTGATGGGAGCAAAGCTGAGCTGCACGCTTCACGCGCGAAACGTTTCGTTGACTGAGTGCTGGACAGACAGACGGACGGGTGGTGATCTCTCGCTGGGCACAGAGAAGATGCCCGTGGCCCTTTTAGGGTCCACACACCTGTTGGTGGCAGAGCTGACCTTGCTGGCTCCACCTGTCAATTTTCTTTGGAGAATCAGAGAGCAGAGCAAACCCCCAGGCAGACGGACGGGGTGGGGGGAGGTGGGGGAGGCCTCGCTGGCCTGTTCCTTGCAGTGACCAAGCGCACAAGGGACACAGGAAAGACGCCCCTCTCCTTGACAAAGGCAGGGGCATAGAGGGGCCCTGGAGCGCAGTCCACCCCCCACCTACCGCCCACCCCAGCATCTCAGTGCTGGTGAAACGAGGCCAGAATGAAGCCGGAGGGGCTGGGATGTGCTTGGGGGAGGGGCGGGGAGAGGAGGGCGGGGAGAGGAGGACGGGAACAGGCCTCACTTGTCGCCATGGAACCCACCTGTGGCCCGCTGCCCCAGCCGAATGGGGCCTCCCCGCCCACCTGGGTGGCGAAGACCCCTCCTTGGGCTTAGTGGGCTTCTGCTGGCCCTCAGGCCAGGCCTGGCGCCCTATGGGGACTGCCAGACTCCTGGGTCCCAAGGACACAGGACATGGGGAAGGAGAGAGAGGAGAAGGAAGAGAAAGAAGCTGGTTCCGCACCCTCTGCTCCCTTACAGCCTTAGCACGTTAAAGATGAAGACGAGAGGCACAGAGAGGTTCACTCACTTGCCCAAGGCCACACAGCAGAATGTGAACCAGACCTGTCTGGCTGGGTCGTCTTTGTCCAAGACAGGACATATTGCACATTAATTAAAGTCGTCATCCCAGCAGGACACCTGATGGTCCCCCCACCCCACCCCCTCGCCTGAGACTGTGCCCATGGCCCCGAGCCAGACAGCTGACCCAGCTTCCCGGGCTAGGCAGCTTCTGAGGGCAAGGGGCTCACGCCTCAGCACACAGCGCTGGCGCCTGGAGGCGGCCAGGGCCGTGGGGGTGGGGGAGGTGGGAGGCTCCACCTTGAGGACACCCAGAGGGGCCTCAGCCCGGACCCCTTGCATCCATCTCGAGACTCTTCCCAGGAAAAGGATGTGCAGATTCCAGCCTGGACTCTCTGGCTGCTCCACCCCCAGCCCTTCCGGGAGCTCGGGCCTGAGCCCCACTTTGTCTGAGGACCAAGGGCCTTGGGAGCAGCTTGACGAGCTCCGTGGGCGCCCCATTCTGTCCTGCCAGCTGCCCAGGCCCTCTGCTCCCTGCTGGCTCCCGAGCCAGCGCACAGACGAAGCAAAAGCTGACACTTCAAGGAGCCCCGAGTCCACGAAAGGGACAGAGCGATGAGTGGCTGGCTGGAACCCCCTGTGGGAGCCCTGCCACCCAGGCCTGCGGGTGGCGGACAGCACCCACCGAAGCCCCCGCAGCCGCGGGTGGGAGCCAGGCCCAGCAGTGGCGACCGTGTCACTCCCTCTCTCTGAGCCTCTGTTTCCCCCAGGGGGCTCGCAGTGTCACCTCTGCGATGCTCTCATCCAGGACGCTTAAGCTGAGTCCAGCCACAAGGGAGGAATAAAGGAGACTCGAATCGAAGGGCATTCTGCAGAGCCATGAGCCACGTGCAGCTCAGTGTTTCAGCTGGTGTTGGCACTGCCCGTGGTGCCCGTGGTGCCCATGGTTGGGCGGCTGGGGGCAGGGTCTGGTTGCTCAGATGCACCCGGAGGGAGTACTCGTGTCTCCCCAGGCACCCATCCTTGTGTCCTGAGACACAGAAAGGCTCCTGCCTCCCACTGGAAGGTGCCCACGGGTCGATGCCCACAGGCCCAGCCCTGAGCAGGGGCACGAACTCCCGCAGGAGGAGCCGGAGGGGCCTGCCCTTGGGGGGCTTGCTGTCGGCCCTGCCGAGGTCCAGTGTGTCACTGCCATGTGCACAGGGCATCTCACACTGGCAGAGCACAGAGCACAGAGGAGGAACCAGGCTTGTCGGGCTGATGGATCTGGGAAACTCCCTGTGCGGACGGAGCAGTGAGCCGGCTGTGGCCTTTGCTCGTCGGAGCCTGGGGCCTCCCCTCTGCGCCTTGGGCTCCCAGTCAGCCTGCAGAGCCCCCTCAGCCGCCCCAGGGCTGCACGGAGACATCCCAGCCCCTGGCCTGCTCTAGGCTGCTGGCTGCCCCAGGCCCACCTGAACACGTGGCTGTGGCTGACCCCACTGACCGCCCCCTTGGCCCCTTCCTGGTTGGGACCACCCTCTTCTCCTCCCCCGCCTGACGTCCACTCCCGGGCACCCCCTGAGCCTGCAGGCGCCCCTGCATCTGTGTGTCCGTGGCAGTCAGGGGGCTCAAGGTGAGAAGCCCAGTTCTCTGAAGGTGATGGGTGGGCCTGGGGCCTGGGACACTTGCTGCAAATTCAGATGCCCACCTGCGCCTGCCAGGTGGGACCCCTGAGTCAGGGCTTTTGTAGCATTTGGTCCTGGGCGTGGGGACCCCCAGCCTTCCCCCGACTTCTGGGTCCCGTCTCCCTCCCCTTCGAGACCGCTGACACTGGGTCACACCCCAGCAGCCCAGAGAACCAACCGGAGTGGGGCCCCCAGCTGGGGAAGGAGGCAGGCGGGGGGCTTGGCACCCTGTTCCCGACACCGGCCCCCACGACCCGCTTCTCAGTTGCGCCCGCACCAGCATGGTCCTGCCTGGGATCCTTTGCCCTTTGCTCCGCCCGGAGTCTGCTCCGTGTCCCCCAGTAGCGCCTCCTTGTGAGGCCTCAGCGGGCCCCACAGAGGCCCTGGGCCTCCTGTGCTGCTGCCCCAGCCTCCCCCTCCCCGCAGAGCCCCAGAGGCAGCGTGGGACCCGAGAGCAAAGAGGACAGGCGGGAAGGAGGGGCTCGGGGCTCTCAAGGCAGCTCCCGAAGGAGGGTCTCCGTGGGCAGGTGAGCAGAACACTCCAGGAACTCTTTTATTTTTTTTTTTTGTCTTTTTAGGGCCGCACCCGCGGCCTATGGAGGTTCCCAGGCTGGGGGTCTGATGGGAACTACAGCCACCAGCTGACACCACAGCCACAGCAGCTCGAGATCCGAGCCACATCTGTGACCTACACCACAGCTCACGGCAACGCCGGATCCTTAACCCATGGAGTGAGGCCAGGGATCGAACCCATGTCTTCATGGTTCGATAACCACTGAGCCACGACGGGAGCTCCTTCAGGAACTCCAGAGTGGTCCTGGCCCCTCCACCAGGGAGGATGTGGGGCAGCTGTGACTCTGACCACCCCGATCCACCCCCCCCCCCACTGGCCCCTCCCAGCCTCTGAAATCCAGGTGAGAGTGACAGATCGGGGCTGGGGAGCGGGGTCTCAGGAGCCTTGAGGACACCTGTAAAGGCTTTGCTGAGGAGGTGACCCAACCAGAGACACACACAGAGGCCCAAAGAGTGGAAGCAACTTGCTGGAGGCCTCACAGCTAACTGGGGAGGTGTGGGGGCCGTTCCTCAGCCCTGCCTGCCATCCAAGCCGTGCTCCCTCCCAGGGCAGAGCCCGGAGCTGCATGCCTGGGGGGATGGCCTACAGCCCGGGTTCCGGCCTGGGAGAGGCAGCTGCTGCCTCAGTGACAAACTGGGCTCAGACGCCCTGGCCCCAGGCCTGTGTGGGCGTGGGATGGAGCCGCAGCCCAGCCACACCTGTTTCCCCCCCCCCCCCCCCCGCCCCCCGGGCCGGGGTGGGGTCTCCCATCCGCTGGAGCCTGGTCAGGTTTCTCACTTCACCCGAGGCAGGGCGCTGGGCAAGTGGCCCTGCCGGCTGTGAGTCACCGTCACCACCCAGCCTGCCAGCCTGCCAGCTTGCCTGCCAGGGCCGCTGCCAGACGGGAGACCCTGCAGGCAGGGCCCGGGCTCCCGCCCAGCCCGGCACCTCCCTCCCGCCCTGGCCTGAACTTCTGCGGACCCTGCACCGTTTCTTACTCAACCGGGTTCTGAAATTTCACGGCTCCCTTTCCCCTGATCTTGTCCCAGGCGTTAAGATCTGTGAAATCGCAGGCTTGATCTGTTGGTTTTGTTTTTTCTCACAGACGCTGGGAGAAATCACTCGTGTTAAAAAGTTTGTGGGGGGAAGGTCCCAGGTGGCCTGGTGGGTTCAGGATCTGGTGTTGGCAGTGCAATGGCGCGGGTTCGATCCCTCGCCCAGGAGGTTTTGCATGAAGCTGAGGTGGCAAAAAAAATACGTAAGTAAAGAAATAACACATGAAGAGTTTGTGAGGACCCTGTGTGGATCAAGTCAGGCAGTCGCCTCCCGGAAGGCCAGCTCTGGAAACACAGAGCCAGGAGGGGCTCCGGCTACTGCCGAGAGGATCAGGGAGGGCTTTTCCTGGGGGCCGTGGCCTTGAGTCCAGTCCAGAGACCCCGGTCCCACCTTCAGGCAGGCCTGGACCCCGGAAGCAGCTTCTCCAGGCAACCTGGGGTGCCCTCTGCCCTGGGGACAGCGCGTGAGGCCAGTACACCCCGAGCAGGCTCCTGGTCAACTGCACACCAGCCCCCCCCCCGCCTCCCTGGGCCGCGCCTCTCCTCTCTAAGCCCTGCGGTCCAGGGGCCCCCTCCCCTGCAGGGGAGGCAGAGCCCCATGTGGCCGGGCGACCAGCCTTGAACTGCCCCCACCACGGAGTCTGTCCATCACTGGATCCAGAAAGGGTCACTGCCGCCCCTCAGGAAGAGCAAGAAGGAAGCCACAGGGCGCCCCCTACTGGAGAGAACCTGCACAGCGGGCAGACCCAGCCCTTGACCCTGGTGCAGGCCGGGGACACTGTCGGAGGCCCGAGCCCTCTCTGCTCTCCGGGGGTCTTTTTCCCTGGGGGCTGTGAGCTCAGCCGCTGCCCGGGGCCTTGGGAGGGACCTCACGGAGCCCTCATGTCACACCAAGGCCGGTCTCTGCGCTGTACCTCCCTCCTCCGAGCCCAGAGCCCCCGAAGACGTGGGTGCTGCTGTGTCTGCCCTCAACAGGCAGGAAATCCAGGCCGCAAGCGACAGGGACACCACCCAGACCCTGCTGCCCTGGAGGCACGGAGCTGACTCCAAGAGACAGCCTTCCAGGATGGGCGCTGGGGCCTCCCTGCTTCCAGCAACGCCCCGGGCCTTCCTCACCCCCACAGCATCCCCTCCACCCCCGCCCCCCCCCCCCCCGCCCCGGCCCAGGGAAGAGAATGGAGACAAAATTTCTTTCTGTAAAAGACCAAAATCTGGGTTGAAAAAGGCCTGGGTGCCCGTGGTCCCTTCAACATAGAATCGGCACGGAACCCAGCCATGTCACGTGCGGGTATTTTTTCCGGAGAGCTGGGGGCAGCGGCTCCCTGTGTTCACAGCAGCCAGAAGGTGGACACGGCCCACTGTCCACTGTCGGATGGAGGATAAGCAGAAGGTGCTCTGCCCACCCGCTGGGATTCGATTTGGCCTTAAAAAGAAGGACATTCTGGGAGTTCCCGTCGTGGCGCAGTGGTTAACGACTCCGACGAGGAACCATGAGGGTGCGGGTTCGATCCCTGGCCTCGCTCACTGGGTTAAGGATCCGGTGGTGCCGGGAGCTGTGTGGCAGGTCGCAGATCTACAGTACAACGGCTGGGATCCCACAATGCTGTGGTTGTGGCGTAGGCCAGTGGCTACAGCTCCGATTCGACCCCTAGCCTGGGAACCTCCATATGGCGCCTGTGCAGCCCTAAAAATTAAGCAAAAAAAAAAAAAAAAGGAAATTCTGACACACATGGATGAACTTGAAGACATCATATGCTCTGTGAAAGAAGTCCGACAAAAAGGACAGATATGGTTTGATTCTGCTTACACGGGTCCTTCGAATGGGCAAATTCTATTCCTAGAGACAGAAGTGGATGAGAGGTGACCAGGGGCGGGGGGTGGGGTGGGGGGAGTTATTGCTCAATGGGTAACGTTTCTGTTTCAGATGATGCAAATTTTGGAAATTGATAGAGGTGATGGTTGCATAACTTAGTGACTGGAGTGAAAGGCGCTGAATTGCACGCTTAAAAACTTACTTTAAATGGCTAATTTTATGTGACATGAATTTTTCACAATAAAAAGATTTTTTCAAAGGAAGGGGCCCAGGGAGAGACGTTGGGGGGGGTGCTCGGCTCTCCTCGTCCCTGTCCTGTCCTCCCTGGGAGGGGCTTGGTCCACCTCTGTGGCTGCCTCCCTGCCAGGCAGGCCCTGCTCAACAGGAGATGAAAAGCGATTTGGTCCACTTTGCTCCTTATTCAAAGACGGACACGGGGAAGAAGTTGACGCCGTGGGCACAGATAAGGTTGGGGGGTTCTCACGTCCGCGCCTTCGCGCACCCCTTGCAAGAGTGGCTGCTTGGAGGCGACCTTGCGGCCACCACCCTCCGGCCCGGTTTTGGCTCTTGTCCCCCCCCATCCCCCACCGCTGCCGGTTGGCTGTGGGCTGACCTTGGCCTCCCTGCTGCTGCCAGCTGTGTTGGGAACACCCGCAACCTTTCCAGGCCGCCTGTTCCAAGACACTGACGGAATATTCGGAGGCCGCTTCCAAGCTGTGCCGCTTTGGGGAAGCGCCTTAACATCTCTGAGCCTCATTTTTCTTCGCTACAAAGGAGCGTAATAAGGTCTGCATCCCAGAAATGACCGCTGCTGGGGCAAAGGGCTGGTTTGCGTGGCACCTGATACAGAGGGCGATCTCCAGGGTAGTGGCGGGCAAGGCTGTCGCCGAGTTGTGGGCTGAATGGTACCTCCCCACCCCCAGAAAAGAGACGTGTCCACCTGGAGCCCAGGATTATGACCTTATTTGGAAAGAAAGTCTTTGCTACACCTCCCCCCAAACACCCCGCAAAGGCGGGTTTGTGGGTCTCACTCTGGAGCCGTCTTTCCTACCCACGCACCCCCCGTTCGCCCTCAAGGCTGAGCCCGAGGACCTCCAGGCTTCCCGGGCTCTCGCGGCAAGGGGTCAGAGCATCCTGCTTCTCCAGCACCCAGGTTCTGCTTCGTCTGCTCCCCTGGAGCTCGGGGTGCTGGCCCTTCCCAGCGGGCCTGTGTGCGGCCCAGCTGGCTGGCAGTGCTCCAGGTGCATTCGGGGCAGCACGCACCTCGGGAGGGACCGAGGCTGGCCGGCCCGGCCCACCCGCAATGGGCGCTGGCGAAGCTGGGGTCCTCTGTTGAGCATCAGTCTCCTCGCTGGCTCAACGAGGGATCCCCCTTAGCGCACTTGGGTGCTGGCGGGCTCTCTCTCCATCCTTCTTACCAGAAGGCCTCTGTGCGTTCAAAGGCAGTTGTGTCAATAGCGCATACGGGCATGCAGGTGTTTCCCAAAGGGGTACAGTGCCCAGGGCCGCAGTCTTGGAATGGGAAGGTCAGGGCGGAGGGAGGACGCTGGGGACTCTCTGGCCCCCAGACCCCAGGAAGCCCTTGGCTGACCTGGCTGTCGCCCCAGTTTGGCCCCAGCTCCTTGGCGACCCACCGGGGCCTGGACAGGTGTGATATGAAGGGCTGGCCCTTCCAGCTCTGTCCTCCAGAGTGAAGTGGGGGTCAGAGGGAGGAGGAGCCCTGGCGGTGCCCCCTACTCGCCCTGAGGAGTCTTACCCCTCACAGGAAACAGGCCCTGGCCGCCGTGGCCTTGGTCTGGGCA
The DNA here is from genome assembly GCF_016906955.1 of Phacochoerus africanus. Classification (NCBI taxonomy): domain Eukaryota; kingdom Metazoa; phylum Chordata; class Mammalia; order Artiodactyla; family Suidae; genus Phacochoerus; species Phacochoerus africanus. Next base: position 1,402,162 of record NC_062557.1, read on the forward strand.
CTCGGGTTCGCGCGCCGGGCTGCCCGGCCCTATGGGTGTGGAACCGATTTATTCGGTAGCTTTGCTGCTGATTAGTTGCAGGTGAGTGGATGGCACGTGGTTTGTGTTGTAACAATATTTTGGGACAATTAGATTGAAACCACATTGTCTTGGCCCTGCTGGCGGCTCGCCCCAGCGCTGCACTCTCAGTGCCCTTTGCGGCTCCCGGGCTGGCCGGGCCACCCCCGCCTTCCTGGGGCCCCAGGGCACAGGGCAAGGGGGAGGGGGCCCTCCTGCTGGCGGGGGGGGGCAGGCCTCCCAGCCTCACCCCAGAGGGCTGTCCCCCCGGCCTCTGCTGACCACCGCCTCTGGTTGTTCTAGAAAACAGCTTTTGGGTGACTTCTCGAGGCACGCGGGGAAGGGGCCTGGGGGGCCCAGACGAGGATTTTAGGCTGGAAGGCCCCCCTCCCCCAGTGGTATCTTCGCACCGTGTGTCTGTTCCTACCCCGCGGGGGAGACCAGGAAGCATATTCGCCCCGACTCCAGCTGCCACGACCCCAGACGGCATGCTCCAGGAGCAGAGCCCAAGCCAGGGACCCTCAGGTGGGAGGGGACGGCGAAGGGCAGGTCAGCCCACCTACTGGCTGGGGTTTGGTGTCCTACCCACCCCCCCAGCACCACGCCATGGGCAAAGAGGCCAGGCCACCACATCTCCCCTTGGAGGGGCTGCGCCCCCGACCCGTCCCCTTGGGAAAGGCCCAGGGCCCAGCGTCCATCCTGCGAGAGGAGGGAGGGGCTGCAAGGGAGCCCCGCGGCCAGGCCCAGGCTCCGGAAGGGGGTAGGTGACAAGGCCCGAGCACAGGTGGCAGAGTGAGACCTGAGTCCCACCCCCACTGCACTAGTCAGCAGCAGCCTGGGCAGGGCCCTTAGTGGGGCAGGGGCCTGCAGAGGAGGCGTTGAGTCTGGGGCTTGTGGGACCGGGGGAGGGTATGGACCCCACGTGCGGTGCCTCTCTGCCTTCTAGAAAAGCCACAGCCCTGGCCCAGAGCATTCTGGGACAGCCCTGGGGTGGGGGTGGGGGTACAGGGCAGGTGGCCCCGGGGCCCCACCTCTCAGCCTCCTTCAGACAAGGGTGATCCTGCAGATGGGGTGTTCCAGCTGCCGGAGTCCTGCCTGGGGTCCCGGGGCACCCCTCCCTGACCTGCCTGAGCTGAGATGGGGGCGCGGGCGCCCCCACAGCAGTGAACCGAATAAGGGGAGGCCTTGCTTTCTGCAGCAGGACCGCTGTGCTCTTGGGTTTCCAGTTTAATTCTTTTTTTTTTGTCTTTTTGCCTTTTCTTGGGCTGCTCCCGCGGCATATGGAGGTTCCCAGGCTAGGGGTTGAATCGGAGCTGTAGCCACCGGCCTGCGCCAGAGCCACAGCAACGTGGGATCCGAGCCGCGTCTGCGACCTACACCATAGCTCACAGCAACGCCGGATCCTTAACCCACTGAGCGAGGCCAGGGATCGAACCTGCCACCTCATGGTTCCTAGTCGGATTCGTTCACCACTGCGCCACGATGGGAACTCCTGCAGTTTAATTCTAATCACGCTCCTGGGGCTGCCTTGTTTCTAATGTTTCCTGAGCACTTGAGGGAAATTTTTCCAGATGGGATTTTCCTGGACTTCTGCTCCCTGGCCCACGTCAGCCCGCTCTGGTCTGTCCCCAGACCCCGTCTCTCTGCCTGGCCTCCACTCCAGCCACTTTGTGTGTCCCAGTGGCTCTCGCCTTATGACAGGGAGCAGACTGGGCACAGGGCCGTTTGGGGCTGCTCTGGGCATAGGGAAGACGGGACCTTGGTTGTGCACAAGCGGCGTGGGGAGCCGGGGAGGCAGTGGGTGACCCTGCGGTGCCGTCTAGGCCCCTGACATTCAACCCCCGACCTCACCCCGATCCCAGGTAGGGGAGAAGTGGGACAGCCCACGAAGCCTCGGCTTCCCCAGAGCGGCCACCACCTCCACGCGGGACCTGCAGACATTCTGATGGCTCTTGGGAAAGTCACAGAACCAGGGGGACTCGAGCGTTCACAGCAAAATCGCCAGGTCAAGTGGCCTCCGGACTCTGCGTATCAGCCGGGCTTGAGGCCAGACCAGCCCTTCCTGTGAGCTGAGGTTTCACAGAGGACCCCCTGCCCCCAACCACGCCCACGAGGGTACAGTGTTCTCAGGGGCCATGAGGATGTGGGCCCCCCCCCCCGCCCCCGCTATGAGGGCTGAGAGCTAAGGGAGTGCCTGGGAAACAGGCCATGGGGAGAGGCCCCGAGGACCCTGGGAGGGGCAGGTGCCCCCCCAACAGGTCTGACCTGGACGGTCCTGGTGGACACTTGGGGCCCCTTGGGGAGCAGCACCTGCCAGATGATTCCCACAAAGCCTGTCAGGACCTGCCCTGCTGGTGCTGCGCGCAGCCTCAGGCTCGCTGGGGGCACAGCGTGGGACCCGGCTCCTGGACAGGCAGAGGATGCCCTTGCCTGTCGGCCCTCCCAGTCCACGGGCAGGCACGGGGGAGCCCGGCAGACCTCGAGGGACCTTCCTGAGCACTCATCTCTCCTCTGGGCTGGGGGCTGGCAGGGCGCCCTGCAAACATGTGTCCTGGGTGTCCCCAGCCCCGGGTGCCAAGGGGCATTTCTGAGGCTCGTGGCTGGGGCATCAAAGCCCCAGGCACCCACCCCTTGCATGCACGTCGGGGTTGGCCTCTGTGGCCTTCCAGGCTCAGGCCTGGGCCCAGGGCTGCCTCCCGGGGATGGTGGCTCTAACTCAGACCTGCTTTAGGGGCTGCGGAGGCATTCCTTGGGCAAAGTGCTGGCGTCCTGGGCTGTCGTGGTCAAGGCCACGCACCCAGACATTGGCGGTGTCACGGTCTGGAGGCCAGAGTCAAAGCCCAGGTGTCAGAGTTCCCATCATGGCTCAGTGGTTAACGAATCCGACTAGGAACCACGAGGTTGCGGGTTCAATCCCTGGCCTCGCTCAGTGGGTTAAGGATCCGGGGTTGCCGTGAGCTGTGGTGTAGGTCGCAGATGTGGCTCAGATCCCACATGTCTGTGGCTCTGGCGTAGGCCGGTGGCTGCAGCTCTGATTGGACCCCTCACCTGGGAACCTCCATATGCTGCGAGAGCAGCCCAAGAAATGGCAAAAAAAAAAAAAAAAAAAAAAAAGGAAGAAGAAAAAAAAAAAGAAAAAAGAAAAAAAGCCCAGGTGTCAGCAGGGCTGGCTGCCTGTGAGGGTGGAAGGAGAGCCCTGCCCCGCCTCCTCGGGGCTCCTCTTGGCTCGTGGCTGCGACACTCGGATCCCTGGCTCTGCTTCCCATGGCCTTTCCCTGCGCCGCGTGCCCTGGCTTCTTCCTTCCAGGCGTAAGGACTCCGGCATCGCTTCCCTCCTCTCAGGACCCTTCTCTTAATTATATCTGCAAAGGCCCCTCGATCCAAAGAAGGTGACAATCCGAGGCTCTGGGGGGCCCAGCACTCCACCCACTGCACTGCGTCCCCATGTCTGACCTGAGCTTGAGGAAGGGCTCAGAAAAGCAAGTTCCTGGAGTTCCCGTCGTGGCACAGTGGTTAACGAATCCGACTAGGAACCATGAGGTTGCGGGTTCGGTCCCTGCCCTTGCTCAGTGGGTTAACGATCCGGCGTTGACGTGAACTGTGGTGTAGGTTGCAGACGCGGCTCTGATCCCGCGTTGCTGTGGCTCTGGCGTGGGTCAGTGGCTACAGCTCCGATTCAACCCCTAGCCTGGGAACCTCCATATGCCGCGGGAGCGGCCCAAGAAATGGCAAAAAGACAAAAAAAAAAAAAAAAAGAAAGAAAGAAAAGCAAGTTCCGGAGTCCCCGTCGAACCTGACTAGTATCCATGAGGACACAGGTTCGATTCCTGGCCTTGCTCAGTGGGTTAAAGATCTGGCGTTACCGTGGTTGTGCTGGAGGCCAGCCGCTGCAGGTCTGATTGGACCCCTAGCCTGGGAACCTCCATATGCCATGGGTGTGGCCCTAAAAAGACCACAAAATAAAGGAAGAAAAGGAAAGAAAAGCAAGTTCCCTTTCAGAGGAGGGGCAGAGGGAGGGTCTGGGAACAGGGGAGTCCCCAGGGAAGGGGGGGCAGCCCAAGAGTGGATTCTAGACCGCTGACCCAGCCCAAGGGCGTGGCCCCAACGGCCACTCAAATAGCCATCCTGGGTGGGCTCCACCTCCCTTGGGGGTCCCTTCTCCAGTCACTTGGTCTCACAGCCCTTGTCCACAAGGAGACTTGTGCCAAGTGGGGCCACTTGGGACGCGAGGAAATGCATTGGGTGTCAGAACTTGGGGCTCCCTGAGGCTGGTGGAACAGGCAGTTGGGGCTCCCTGATGGGGCTCTCACCATCTGGACCTCACCTCATCTCCCACCGGACAGCCTCAGCCCCCACATCCAGCTCCACCTCTCTGGGCCCCAGCTGCCCACGTGGGGCTGATCCCGTGGGTGCCTGCAGGTGTGTCTGTCCCCTGGGGGGTGAGCCCCGTGATCCGAGGAGAAACAGGAAAAGCTGTGTGGCTGGGTGGCCAGGCCGGGGCCCGTGGGTGCTGGTCCCGAGGGGGCTCTACACGGCCTTCCCGTAAGGCCCTGACGACCGGCCGCGTGGCCGCGTGGCCGCGTGGCCGGGGAGGGGGCCCGGGTGTGAGTTTCCATCGCTTTGGAAACCCCTGAGGGGCCATTTCTGGAGACTGGACCCATCACGATTGGGGTGTAAAAGGAAACTGTGACGAAACCCCCAAACCACAATTTCTCTGTTGAAGGAGAAATTTATTACACAAATTGAAATTTCTGCACAATACAGACGTCGTTATTAACAAATGTCAAAGACAGCAGGCTGACGCGGGAAATGCCAGTTACAGCCACAAAGAGCCACTGCGGTGCGCCTCCCCTGAGATGGTACAGGTGCCAGCGAGGACACGGGGAACGGAGCTGGGCCTCTCGCTCTGCCAGAGGGAACGGGAGACGCTCTTCTCTCCCTGCCCTGCGACCCAGCCCTTCTGCCGCCGGGGGTCTGCCCGGGAGATGAAACCCATGTTCACACAACAGCCTAGAACTCGAATGTTCACGGCAGCCTTGTCCATCAACAGCCCCAAGCTGGGGTGGCCCGGGTGCCCGAGCTCAAGAGGAGGTGCCGCCGGGCACAGGATCAGGGACCCTACCCGGCAGTGAAGGGATGGCACACGGCCGGGGCCGGATGACTGAGCAAGTCGTTTGCTGAGCAAAGCAGCCAACGCATGTTGCGTGGTTCCATTTACGTGAAATTCTAGAAAAGGCAAAACTACTCTGCATGGGCAGAATGCGGGCCGTGGCGGCCGGGGCTGGGACCCAGCGGGACATGGGGACGGGCCCGGGGCTGCCTCGAGGGTTCTGCTTCTTGAGCGGAGCAGTGGCTATGTGACTGCCCTCCTTTGTTCAAACGCATCTAACTGGACACTCCAAACAGGTGCTTCTATTGTATCTAAGTCATATCCCAACACTGATTTTAAAAAACCCTACTGGCCACCCCCTGTCACCTATCAGATGACAGCGGGAGCCTCGCACTCAGAAGGGGTGGTATCGGCACGCTTTCGCCAAGCAGTTTGGCCGTAGCAATCAAGATTGGCAATAGGCACGCCTTGCACCCAGCAGCTTCTCTTAGGAGAAATGTTATCTTCCAGACACATATGTATAAGGCACAAAGGCTGTGCCACCAGAGGTGCCCTCTGCCGCGGCCTTTGTCAGGGTGAGAAATTAGCAACTACCTAAACTTCCAACGGGAGCACGCTGGCTGAGGGCACGCACGGAAGCTCACCCATCAGGACCATCTGTCCCCGTGTCCCTGGGATACTTCTGGCATTGGTACTGAAAAGCCCCCATCCCGGGATCCCAGGTTTCCTCAAACCCAGACACACCACGGAAGAGACAGGCAAGGGAGTACTACAAGGTCATTAAAAAAGACAGGCGGGGAGTTCCCCTCGTGGCGCAGTGGTTAACGAATCTGACTAGGAACCATGAGGTTGTGGGTTCGATCCCTGGCCTTGCTCAGTGGGCTAAGGATCCAGCGTTGCCATGAGCTGTGGTGTAGGTCGCAGACGCGGCTTGGATCCTGCATTGCGGTGGCTGTGGTGTAGGCCGGTGGCTACAGCTCCAATTGGACTCCTAGCCTGGGAACCAACATATGCCATGGGCACGGCCCTAGAAATGGCAAAAAAAGACAAAAAAAAATGCCAGCAAGGCATCTGAGAGTGAGTAAGATCAAACAATAGCCTGGTTGCCGGAGGTGGGGCGGGTGTGTGGGGGGGGCAGGCAGCCCCCAGACGTTGCCATTGCAGGTTGAGGCGCCGGCCCTTGAACTCCTTCCTTCCGTGTGTGTAAGGATTTTGCAATTTAAAAAGATCCTACAGGGCTTGCGACCTTGGTCTGCGGGCAGAGGCAGGTGGGTGGGGCCTCTGAGTTAGAGCCACAAAGATGCAGGTGCTGGGCCAGGGAGACCCCTTCAGCCCTCCACTCCCTTAGGACACCCGCCCAAGGGGGCCCCTCGCCCAGGACCTGCCTCCGGGAAGACGTGGCCCCTCTTGCTGCCACGAGCGAGCAGCCGCTGGGCCTCCACCAAAGCGCAGCAGCCCAGAAACGCCACGCAGATTGACTGCAGGGGCCCTGAGCCCGGCTAATTCCTGTGTCTTAATGAGTAGCAAGATGAGGTTTTTATTCATCACTGGGGCTTTAAAAATTGCAGTAAAGTGGCCCACTTTATAAAGAAAAAATCCATAGCTAAACGAAGCCAGGAGCATGTAAACGGACAGGGTGACAGAAAGCGGGCCAGGTACCCCCAAGAGGAGACACAGTTACGGCTCCATTAACTCAATTATATTTTCAAAAGGATTTCTCACCAGGCCCCCACGCCCCCCCCACCCCCCACGCCTGTAATTTTTACATCGACTTCAAGCCATTCAGTTGCATTAAATTATTTTGTGGGAGAGAGAGGTGTGTTTGGCCGGGGGCGGGGGTGTGGGGGCCGTGGTCCTGTCCGGCTCCCCTTGGGGGCTTGGGGTCAGGCGCGAGCAGGCAGCAGGGACCCCGGTAGGCGAGCCGAGTCCTGGGGAGGGGGCTCCAGCCCTGGGAGGTAATGAAGATGAACCCAGGCCCCACCCATGTAGCAGGACCAGCCGGGGTCCCCAGCCTTGAGGTGCCTGTGCTGTCAACTACTTAATCCTGTGTGCTTTCCTGCTCTGTGACGCCCCTAGGGGGTGGCCAAGAACTTGCCAATCCAGATGTGGGCTCCTAACACCGCTGGCTTCATGAGTTTTCTCTTTGTCTCCTTAGAGTTAGGCAACTTAATTTTTTTTTTTTTTTTTTTTTTTTGCTTTTTAGGGCTGCACCTGGGGCATATGGAGGTTCTCAGGCCAGGGGTCGTATCGGAGCTGCAGCTGCCAGCCTACGCCACAGCCACAGCAACGCAGGATCCCTAACCCACTGAGCGAGGCCAGGGATCGAACCCGCATCCTCATGAATCCTAGTAGGGTTCGTTAACCGCTGAGCCACTGTGGGAACTCCAGGAGCCTTAATTTTTTGAAGAAACAGAAAAACAGAGCGTCTCAGAAGCAACCACACCAGCACACTTAGGTCCTACCCTGGGATGTGTTTGATGCCAGCTCTTCACGGAGGCCTCTGCACCCAGAGCCCCTGCATGCAAGGCTCTCAGATGACGGTGGCAACCGTGTGCTCAGCACCACCTTTCAGCTGCCCCGAGAAGCCAGGGAGCCCCTGCAGCCCCGGCAGGGCCCACCTGTGTTTCCTGACGGGTGTCAGGACTGTACTGGCGTCGAGGCTCGCTGGCTGTAACCTGGTTTTCCGCCTCTGCTGCCCCCGGGGACCTGAGGCCTGTCCTACATAAGCCTGCGCCCAGGCCGCCCAGGCCCCAGCGCTTGCTACGGGAGATTCCAAGCAGAGACGAGGAAGAGGAGGGGGCAGGGCCGGGGCCCGAGGGGGTCAGACGGGGTGCTGCGGGGCAGGACGTCCTGCCTCACGGGGCAGGCCGCTGGCCAGAGAAGGCAAAACCAGCCCGGGGTGTGCAAGCGGACAGCGGAGATTCGGGCTGAGCCGTGGGGCTGGGATGACCCGAAGGCACGAGCCAGGGCCCCCCCTCCATCGCAGGGTTCCCTGGGGCCCCCGCGGGAACTTCAGGCTCTCACAACCGCCCTGGCCCCATGAGCGCCCCAAACTGCTGTGCCTGGGCAGCGGCAAGAGGGGCCTTCGCCCTCTGGGTGGAGAGCCTGTGGCAAGAGACAGCCAGGGAGGGGGCGCAGGGACCCTGTGCCCGGGTGCCAGCGTGTGCACACGCGTGGACGCATGGGTGCTCGCGGGTCCCGGGATCCACACCCACTCCCACTGCCCACCCCCAGGCCCTCGGGCACCAGAGGCTGGGATGTATGTGTGTGTGAGTGTGCACGTGAGTGTTCGTGTGCGCGTGTGCGAGTGTGCACGCGAGTGTGCGTGTGTACACGTGAGTGTGTGCTGTGTTAGTGTGCGCGAGTGCGCACGCGAGTGAGAGTGTGCACGCGAGTGTGCGTGTGAGTGTGCACGCGAGTGTGTGAGTGTGCGTGAGGGTGAACAGCGTGGATTTCTGGAAGTGGATTGTCATCCTCAGACAGGGTGGGATCTTGGGCTTCAGCAGCAACAGGAAAGACCCCCAGCGCGGAAGAGTGGGGGCAACGGCTGGGGCCACAGCAAGGGGCGTGGTACCAGGAAGGGGAGACAGGCTGGGGCGGAGGCGAGCAGGGGCGATGGCCTGGAAGGGCCTGCAAAGAGGGCGTGGCGACCCTGGGAGCCCCCAGCCACGGCCCCGCCCTCCCCAGCGCTCCCCGCCTTGTGCCTTTTTGCCCCCCGTGCCAGGCCCCTTGGGGCCCCCAGCCCTCCTGACCCTTGGGGACCTGCTCAGCACCCAAGTCCCGATGGGGGGGGTGGCTGAGCCCACCCTCCCCAGCTGCCCTCATGCTCACCACGCCATGGGCGCCGAAGGAGTGGGGGGACCCCATCTCCCCCAGGACAGGCCAGCGCCTTCGGTCATCTGCCGGCCCACCGTCAGGCCCCCTGGCCCCCGGCTCGGCCTGCCCCTGTGCTGGAAGAGCCACTGTTCCAGAGGGGGTCTGGGGGAGTGCAGGGGACACGTCGGCTGTCAGCCAGTCTGTCAGGGTCAGAGCCCAGGGTCTGGGCCAGCCGTGCCTGGGCACCCAGTGGAGACCTGGGGGCCGTGCTTGGAATGAGGCCTGAATTCAGGGTCCCCTCCCCTCTTCCCTGCCCCTTCCTCCCCATCTCAGCCGGAGGGAGTTGGCTGCTACGGCAAGTTGAGGGCCCAGGTCCCCGGAGCCTCGGGTCCAGCTGAGGGGCCCAGGGCAGCCCAGGACCAACGGGATGGGGCTGTGGTGCTCTCTGCCCGGCCCTGCTCTGCGCACAGACATCCGGCCTCCGCCCTCCCCCCTGCCCGCCTCGGCCTGGGCCTCTGGGTCTCGCCCTCCGGTCTCCCTGTCTCGGTGTATCTCTCCGCCTCTGCGCCCCTCCTGCCCGGCCCCCAGGCACATCCTCCAGGGCGTCCGTCTGCTGGAGGGACAGGCAGAAGGCAGTGCCCAGAGGTCCGAGTCCTTGGTGACAGTCTTCCGTGGGGCCTGTGTGCCCAGCCGACGCAGGCCTGTCCCTCCCCCATGCCCTGACCTGCCCCCCTGCCCTCAGTGCCAGCCCCCGACCCACACACCCAGGCACCGTCCAGAAAACCTCCCGAGCTTTGTGCCTTTGGACCCCCCGCCCCTGGAGGATGGATGTTTGGCCCTTTCAGCCCCTGTTGCACGAGAACGGGTGGGCTCTCCCGCCTCCCCACCCTGTGGGAGCTGCAGGGGACCTCGGGGTGAGACCCCTCCCTTAGTTTCTCCTGGCTTCCCTCCTGCCCCAGACACCTCAAGCTGATGACCCCTCCAGGCCAGATGGGTGGCCCAAGGCTGGTGAGCGCTGTCCCCAGGAGACACAGGAGGGCTGCCTGAGCCCAGTGGCCACGGGGTGGGTGTGGCAGGCGAGGGTGCCCCCGCGTGGTGCCCAGGACCCCAGACGCCTCCTGCCCGTTTCCTCCAGCCGGCAGCCACGGGGCCAGGTCCCGCGTCAGCCCAGGGCTGCGGAGTGTCAGGTGCCGAGGGCACCTTGGAGCCTGGCTGTGGGCCACAGTCTGCAGAGGGGGCTCTGTCTGTCCCCCACCCCATGCGCTGGCTCGCTGGCCACGCTCTCCCCACCCCCAGCGGCTGGAGGTGAGGAGGGCGTCCTTGAGCCCTCCAGCCGCCCCAGGCTAAGGTCTGGGTACCAAGGTCACTGTCAGCCCGCTGGAGGGAAGGGAGAGGGGTGACGGGGAGGTTACGGGGTGGAGGGAGGAGGGCCGGGAGGGAAATAAACAGAGATTACATTTTTTAAAAGGTGCTCCAGCTGTCTGCTGACACCATCCCTGGTCTCCATCCGTTTTACAGCCTGATGGCTCAGGCAGCTGGGCCGCGGCTGTCAGGGTGTGTGTGTGCGCGCGCGTGCGTGCGTGCGTGTGTGAGCGTGTGTGTCGGGGGTGCTCAGAAGCCAGACTCCCCCCGCTCCAGGGAGGTCTGCTAGGTGCTCCTTCTCTCCCCCTGCCTGGCTTCTGCTCCAGGACTGCCTGGGCCACTGGCACCCAGCCCCTGGTGGGAGCTGCCATCTGTCCCCCTGACAGGTCACTTTTCTCCCGTGTTTTACAGGGCCTTTCAGAGCAGGAACTGTGAGCCAGAGGTTGATTTATGTCCTCACCTGGTCTTTGTTCACAAGCCTGCTGGGCCCGCGCTCTGCAGGGCTGCCCATCACTCAGGCTGCGGCCGCAGGCCTCCTCCCCAGGGACCCCCACCTGGGCGCCTTCCAGGGGCCGGGGCTGCCCGGGCCGCGCCTGAGCTCCCTCTGACACCCCCAGCCGCGTTTCTCGGGAAGTGGGGTGCTCCAGGGCGGTTTGAGTGACCTGGCAGTGGGGCTGCCAGCCACATCCTCCTGCCACCCGCACGTGGGAGGGGTGTGTCCAGGGGCTTCTGGTGAAGGAGGGGGGGCAGCGATCCCCAGTGTGGAAGGGAAGGAGGCTGGGGTCGTGGTGGTCTCTGCACATGAATCCGACTTTTGTTTCTCAAACAGAGCTCTTCCCGGTGTCCTAGCACACCAGGGGACAAGGGCCTGTCCCCTGGCCTCCTCTGGGGAGGCAGCCTTCTGAAATAATGAAAACCCCTTGTGTGCAATCGGCGAGCTCCATCAGGCTTCTATAAAGCGGCACGGGGAACATTTAGAAAACCTTTGGCGGACACTCCAGGGGGACACAGCTCAGCACCAAAGGGCTCCGGCCCCGCCCCCACCTCTGCCAGGCCCCGCCCCCCGGAGAGGATTCTGGGAACCCGGGGCTGTGGGGGCTTCCTGGGCACACCCAAGGCTCCCTGTGGTTTTGTCAGGTACTCAGGGCACTAAGCAAGGTGACCACTGCCAGTGGTCTGGATGCCCCCCAATGCCCGTCTCCACCAATGCTTGCAGCCTGTCCCCAAGACGCTGTCTCCTGGCGTTCAGAGGCCCAGGACGAGACAGCCACTCGACAGGTGGTCAGACAGGTAAGGATTTCAAGATCCTCAGCCCAGGGCCTGTGCGGGAGTCCCCAGGAAGACTCTGGGTCCTGCCCTCACCCTCTGGCTCCCCGAGGTGGGGACATGCAAACACGGCATCCTGGGGGGCTGGCTGGGCAGGGGCCTCCCCCCGGAAGAACCCAGTCCTGAGACTAGCAGGGCCAAACCTGATTCTTGCTGAGGGAGGGACCCCCCCCTTGCCTCGTGGTCTCTGCCCCATAGGAAGCCAGACACTGGGCACAACCTCCCTGGCAGCCAGGGACCCAGACATCGGTGTGTGACCCAGACTTTGGCCGGCAGACTCCCCCTGGTTCTGGACAGTGGGTGACCCCGGATCAAGTCACCAGGGGCAGGGATGGGCGAGTCCGCTGGTGTGGCCAACCAGCTGTCGCGGCTCTGCCCAAAGATGGGTGGTGCTCTTCCTGCTTCCCGCCTCCCCGGGAGCCCTGTTTCCCAGCCCAGCTTTTCAGCCACCTGTGTCAGCTGTGAGATCCCGTGAGCCTTCCATGCTTAGCCTGTTTGATGGTGAGAACAATGCCGGGTTTTGTCTCCCCAAACTGAACGCATTTGGCTGATTTAAGACTCACCAAAATGGGGCGTTCTCATTGTGGCTCAGTGGAAATGCATCTGATTAGTAACCACGAGGACGCAGGTTCGATCCCTGGCCTTGCTCAGTGGGTTAAGGATCCAGCGTTGCCATGAGCTGTGGTGTAAGTCACAGACGCAGCTCAAATCCGGTATTGCTTTGACTGGAGCGTAGGCTGGCGGCTACAGCTCCAATTCAACCCTAGCCTGGGAATCTCCATATGCTGAGAGTGTGGCCCTGAAAAAAAAAAAAGAAAAAAAAAAAGACTCACCAAGATGAAACTCACAGGGTTGGGACCTGCGGTTCCACTTGGAGAGGGCTGTGGTCCAGGCCACACCCACCAGCCCACCCATTTCTCCATCCATCAACCCCTCCACCCACCCACCCACCCATCCATACAGCATCACTGACTCACGTGTCTGTCACCCACCCGCCCATCCACCAGCTGCCCCTTCATCCACTGGCCCATCCAACTCCCCATCAATCATTTGCCCCGTGCACCCGCCCAGTCACCCAGCCACGTGTCCACACATCCGCTCAGCCATCCTTTATCTCCCCCCACCCCCCTCCAGCAAACCCCCTGCCTGCGAAAGTACGGATAATACTCCAGCCGCCCAGGAGGCCTTGTGTTAGTCCCTGTCTGGTGGAATTTGGACACATGAGCCGGGCAGGTAAAACCCAGTTGGGACAGGGAGAGGCCCAGGGAGGCTTTCAGCAGGAGGAGCCAGCGGGGCTCCAAGAGGGGCCGGGGGAGGGCCTGCGGGGCAGTGGCCAGGAAAGGTGGGCGGCTCCAGGAGGCCGGAGAGTAGGTTGGGAGGCGGCCACAGCGCAGGTGGCGTGGGGACCTCTGGAGGAGCCTGGGTGAGGACCGAGTCTGGTGGCCCTTGCCATCAGCCCCAGCCCCTGATGGGCCCTGGACGTGCAGGGGGTGTCTGGCTTGGGGCTCAGCACCCCACTAGCCTGGACTATCATTAGCTCTCCTAGGTTATCCAAAACCTTGGTCTGTGTTCAGACACCCAAACGACAGTCACAACCCCGGCTGGCAGTGACGGGCCCGTCGCATGCATTCCCGCGGCTTCTCCTCCAGGTAAGTGCGGTCAGCAGCAGCCTCTCCCTCCCTGGGCACAGGGGCCCTGAGCTGCAGAAGAAGGGGTGGGCCGTGCTGGGAGAGGGAGGGGGCTCCTCACTGATTAGGCACCTGCTGTGTACTTCATTTGCTGTCAGGGCTGTGGGAGGGGTGTGGCTGGCGCTGTATTTCATGTGCGAAAACCCAGGTCTGGACGGATGCTCATCCAGCCTGTTGGTCAGAAGGTGGGGAGACATCGGATGTTCGCCCAGAGCCCGCAGCCCTCTCAGCCCCTCTGAAGGGGACATGGAGCTGAGGCTGCCCTCTGGGGGGGGGGTGCGGCAGAGGGGTCCTCCAGCAGGTGTCAGAGGGGATTCTGCTTCCTCCCATGGGAGGAGCCGGGGCATTAGACACAGCCTGGCGTGGGTCGGAGGGCGGCCAGGCCCACTGCCCCTGGCCTTGCCCTCGGGCCTCCATGGCTTCCCTGCCGGGGACCCCTGCCTCGGTGAAGGCCTCCTTCCCCCTGCCCCGCCCTAGCCTCTGCCTGGGGAGCGGAGGGGCCTGGGTCCCCAGAGAGAGCCCTCCCATGGTCCCCACCTGCGCTCCCTGTCTCGTCAGCCCTGGGCTGTCCCCGGCTCTAATTACCAAGGCTCCATCTGCCTGGGCCTCTGCGCAGCTGGGGAGCTCTCAGAAGCTGTGCCCCTCACCCGCCCGGGCATGTTGCATTCCTGCACACCGCCCCTCAGCCTGCTGTCCTGCCCGGGGCCGCAGCTGCTGGATGGGGAGCCTGGATGCGGCCCAACTGTGCCCCGGGACGCCCAGCTGTGTCTCCACCACCTGCTGCAGTCCTGTCCCCCAACCCAGCAAAGTCAGATATGGATTTTTCTGGGCCGCTGGGGCTGCCTGGAGGAGCTGAGTGTCCAGGAGCGCGAGAGAGAAAGGCTCCCCCACACGAAAGGAACCATCTGACTTTGCAGTGTCGTCTCCTGCCCTGCGGGTCACAGCCTTCCCTGGAGCCTCAGCAGGGCCCATGGGCCCTGGGAGACCCGGCAAGCCCTGTTTGGGACACACTTTTTAGGGGAGACAAGTGACAGACACCTCTGATCCTGGGGCCACTTGCCCTGGAGGGGGGCCAGTGCTGGGGCAGTCTCCCCAGTGCTGTGACGTGTCAGGACCAGAGGCAGAAGGGGATGAAGAGAAAGGAAGGCAGGTCCCCCAGGCCCGTCCCCGCCCCTGGCAGGGCACATCTGCCACGCTCGGGCCACCAAGGCTGGCCGGTCCCTCCTGGAAGGTGAAATGGCCATTTCTTGCTGTCTCACAAAGCCTTGAGGCATCTGACTGGCCAGGAGGCCTGGGGAGCTCACATCTGCAGCCAGAACACCCCCACTCTGTCCTCACTCTTGAGATGCAGCCTGGGTCCCTGGCGGGCCTGCTCGGTCCGTGCGGCCGGGTGGAGGACGGGCTGAGTGCATGTTGGGGTCCCATCTGCCAGCCTGAGGCTCAGCGGAAAGTGGCCCTGGGACGGCCTGGCATCCCAGCTCAGGGCAGATGGAGCAGTCGGGGGAGTACATGGCCTCTGGTGAGGGCTCAGGTGCCACTGGGGTCAGGTGCCAGCTCTCAACATGCTCGGTGTGTCACGAGAGAGGGCCCTGCCTTTCCTGCCCCCAGGTCTGCCTCCAGCCCCAACAAGAAGGGCAGGAAACCACCTGCCAACGGTGGGGGACCCGTGCTCGCAGGGGCTGCCGGGAGGGTGCCTGGGGCCTGTGCCCGCCAGTTTGTGTGTCTGGACGTGCGACTCTGCACCTATGTGTCCAGGCAGCTCTCTCCTCGTGTCTGGAATTTTCAGAAAAGGAAAAAAAAAAAAAAAAAAGGTAGATGAAAGCAGATTTTCCATCTTGTTGAATTCTCAACCACCCCTCTAACTACAAGGCGGTAATGGGACTCGGGGAGGGGGTTTCTCCTGGTGGCCAAGGATACCATCTGCAGCTTTTGTCTGAGCCCAGGGACATCACAGAGGTCACACAGGGGTCTTGACACTGGGTCACAGAAGGCCTTCCCCGATGGGGCTGGGGACGCTCCCCGTTCCCGGTCGCTGGATGGGACCTGGCCCAGGCTCCCCTCTCAGCCCAGTGAAAGGGGAGGCTCCGGTGGGGACCACATCGACAGAGGCCACAGGTGGCCCCAAAGCCTGTGTGCAGGGGAGCCCGGGGCCGGTCTGGAGTGCTCTTTCCGACGTCCCCTTTCCTCTAGCGTGGCCTGAAGCATCCCCAGGAGTTCGTCCTGCAGGCCCGGCCCTGGACTCCAGCGGCAGCTAGAGGACGCTGCCTCCCTCCGGTCAGCTCAGGCGGCACAGCCTAGTGGCCCCAAGGTGCAGGAACTGTGGTGCCACAACCCCTGAGTGCAGGTCTGGGCCCCCCACTTAGGAGCTGTGTGGTCTTGAGGAAATCGCCTCACCTCTCTGAGCCTCAGTTTCCCCACCTGTAAAAGGAGAGGGGTATGGAGCGCCCACTGTGGTGCAGCAGAAGCAAACCTGACTAGGAGCCATGAGGATGCAGGTTCAATCCCTGGCCTCACTCAGTGGGCTTAGGATCTGGCGTAGCCGTGAGCTGCGGTGTAGGTTGCAAATGCCGCTTGGATCCCGAGTTGCTGTGGCTGTGCTGGAGGCCAGACGCTACAGCTCCGATTCGACCCCTAGCCTGGGAACCTCCATATGCCGAGAGTGCGGCCCTAAAAAGGCGAAAAGACCCCACCCCCAAAAAAGCATAACAGGTAGGTACTGCCTTCCCAGGCTCCTAGGATTCTGGTGTGGGTCAGGGGCGCCGGAGAGCTGGATGGTTCATCTGGGGTTTTTCCAACAGAGGGTCTCCTGGCTGCCCCTGCTTCAGAGAGAGGCCCCTGGAGGCAGAGGGACCCAGTGTCAAGACCCCTGAAAGACACTGCCAGACACCCCAGCTCTCCCAGGCCCACCCAGCCCAGGCGCCCAGAAACACTGCTCTCCTGCCGTCCTCTCCCAGGCGCGGCCCCCAGCCCTACTCCAGGATCCCAGGCCCCCAAAGTCACCACAGCTGAGCTCTGGGGAACACCCTTGATCAGCGGCTTGAGAGGCTAGGGCAGAGGGTGGACTCTCAAAGCTGAGCCCACTTTAGCCACCGGCTCAGGGCGGCCTACCCAGGTCCCCCTCGTCAGCCCCGGAGAAGCTCCCCTGCAGACGTCTCCAATGGGGGGGTCCCGGCAGAGGAGGGGACCTAATCGCCCTCCAGGCCACCTGGGACCAGCCCCCCCCCTCCCCAGAGGGGCTGCGAAATGAACTGAGGGTAAAGCCCATGCCATCTCTCTCCCGTCTCATTAAGGCCTGACCGCCCCCACCGATGCCCCCCACCGGGAAAACCAGGGGCAGCCAGGGCCGGGCGGGCGGGGGCGGGATGCAGCCCTGAGGCTCGCGGGAAGCGGGTCGCTCCCCGGGCTTCCGGCGCTGCCCCCCCCCCCCTCCGCCGGGAGGCCGGGCCGTGGGAGGGGCTCGGAGGCGTCCCCGCCGCACGTGATCCCACGGCCCCGCCCAGCGGATGCTCAATGAGATTCGTTGGCGGCTCTCGGACCTGTCGTCAGTTTTATGGCTCTGGGGTTATATAAACAGCGGGAGGGGCGTGCGGGGAGTCGGGGCCGGGGGCCACCAGGCCTGGGCTCCCCCCTCCCCTCGGCCACCTCCCTGGGCTCGGGGCGGCCTCCAGGCTGACGCAGACGGTCTGAAAGGGGGAGAACCCCACCAGAGAGGGGGATGGGACTGGGTGTCTGGACAGTTCGGCCCGTTTAACCCCTGCTTGCCCAGGGTGAGGAAAGCCCAGACCACCCCCCCCCCCCCGCGAGGCTCCCTGATGCTCACATCACCCCACCCCCACCCCCTGCGCCCCAGGATTCGTTTCCTACAGACCATGCTGCCCCCCCCCCATCACGCCTCTAGTTTGGAAGCTGGAGACGCAGATGAAAAACCAGGATTGCCTTCTCTCCGGGAGAGAAGGGACCAGCCCTCACCTGGACTCGTACCTGTGACCCCAGGGAGAACCCCGGAGCATGCTCCTCAGCCCCATGTTACACCTGAAGACACCGAGGGTTGACCCAGTGTCCTGGCAGCCAGGGCACGGCCTGCTCCACCGCCCAGGGTCTGCCCGCCGCCGCTGGCTCCTGCGGCCCAGGGCCTCTTCTCCGGGTGCCCGTTGCTGAAGCAGCTCTGCTCCCACGTGGATTTAACCCAGGCCAGGTCCCTGCATGTCTGTGGTGAGGACCGAGGTGGGGGAGACGGACGGGAGGGAGAAGCGGGTGGTGGCGGGCTTCACCCTTAGTAAAGCAGGCCCCCCAGCCTGCCTAGTGTGGGAGACCCGGATCCTTCACCTCCCGGCACACGTGCCAGGTGGGGTCAGCATCCCCCAGTTTGAAGACCTAAACTGCCAGCAGCCAGAGGCGGGACCCTCATCCGGTCCCTTCCCCCCTTCCGTAGATGGTGCCTGTGGCTCCATCAGCCGAATGGAAAGCTGCTGCCACTTCAGGGATGGGTGCCCAGCGCAGGCTCAGAGAGGTTCATTGGTGTACCAGTGTCACACAGCCTTTGTCTTCCAGAAGCCACAGACGGCTCCTGTGGGACGGCGGTGCCCCTTGGGCTCTGCTAAGTGAATTCACGTGTGGGTGGTGAGAAGGAGGGCTGCTGGCCGGGAAATGGCCACGGTGCTGCCCTTCCCTGCTTTAAACTTCGGTCCTGAGAGAAAGGAGTGCTGGAGATGGGTGACAACCCACCGAATTCAACAGCCCCCTGGAGTTCCCGGTGGAAGTCTGACAAGGACCAGAACATTTAGTTTCAAAGGACCTCCCACAGACCACTCCGGAATCGCTAAGGGGAAAGATAGAACTTTCAGGTACCTAATCGAATGAGCAAAGAGACCATTACCGGGGAGTCCCCGTTAGTGTGCAATGGAAATGAATCTGACTAGAATCTCTGAGGACTCGGGTTCGATTCCTGGCCTCGATCGGTGAGTTGGGGATCTGGCGTGGCTGTGGCTGTGGTGTAGGCTGGCCGCTGTAGCTCGGATGTGACCCTTAGCCTGGGAACCTCCATGTGCTGAGAGTGTAGCCCCCCAAAAACAAAAACAAACAACGACCAAAAAAAAAAAAAAAACCACACAGAAAAACACAAAAACACAAAAAGACCATCACCAGTCATGGGACAAACCCCCTGCTGGGACCCTGTGGAAACACGGCAGCACATCCGTGATGTTGCTGCCAAAGACCCAACTGGAGTTTCCTCATGCGTGTGGGAGGCAGAAGACCGACGCCCCCCAAAGGCGTGCACCCCTTCATCCCAGGAACCTGTGAGTGTGTTACCTCACGTGGCAAAGGGACTTTGCAGCTGTGATTGAGGTTACAGACCTTGAGACGGGGGATTATCCTGGATTATCCGGATGGGCTGGGTTTAATCACACGAATCCTTAAAATTGAAAACTTTTCCTGCCTGGGTCGGAGAGAGACAAAGTTGACCCCTCCCCTGCCACCGGCTTTGAAGTTGGAGAACGGGGGCCACAAGCCAGGGAATGTGGCCTCTAGAAACTGGGAACGGACCCTAGTTTTCAGTTGGTAGGAAATGGGTGGCTGTGGTCCTGCCACCCAAGGGACCTGAATTTTGCCATCGATCCAATGAGCAGGAAATGGAGGGTCCCCGAGAGCTCCCAGGAAGGGGACGACCTGCTGACACCTGATTTCAGTCTGGGGAGCTCCATTCTGAACCTCTGACCCACAGAACCATAAGAACTGATGGTGCTGGTCAGCAGATTCGTTACGACAACAACAACAACAACAGAAAACTAACACAACGAGGAGACAGACAAACCCCAATTCAGGGACACAGGCACGTTGAACGAACTCAGAATTTGTAAAATCAAAGACAAATAGCTCATTAGAAAAGCGGCCAGAAATGAGCAAGCATTTCAAGAAATACAAAACAGGAGTTCCCATTGTGGCTCAGTGGGTTAAGAACCCAGCTAGTATCCATGAGGACTCAGATTTGATCCCGGGCCTCGCTCAGTGGATTAAGGATCTGGCATTGCTGCAAACTGCTGCATAGGTCACAGCTGCACTTCACATCTTGTGTGGTTGTGGCTGTGGTGTGGGCCAGCGGCTGCAGCTCCCGTTCAACCCCTAGCCTGGGAACTTCCATATGGCTGTGGGTATGGCCCTTACAAAAAAAAAAGAGATATGAATGGACAATAAAAATATGAGTAGATGATTAACCTCATTTGTAATTAGGGAGAACAGATTAAAGACTACAATGAGATTGCATTTTGCTCACCAGACTGGCCAAAAGGATACTACCAAATGAATGTTTGTGGCAGGGTGCAGCCAGAGCCCAAGATCTATGGCCCCTTGGCCAAAATGGGGCAGCCATGCTTTTGTAAATAGAGTTTTGCTAGAACACAGTCACACTTATTTGTTTATGTGTTGTCTAGGGCTGCTTTCAAATAGTCATGGCAGAGACTATGTTTTTTTTTTTTTTTTTTGTCTTTTTAGGGCCACACCCATGGCACATGAAGTTTCCCAGGCTAGGGGCTGAATCAGAGCTATCAGCCTACACCACAGCCACAGCAATGCCAGATCCTTAACCCACTGAGCCAGGCCAGGGCTCGAACCTGTGTCCTCATGGATGCTAGTCAGGCTTGGTTCCACTGAGCCACAATGGGAACTCCACTATGTGGCTTTTGAAACAGAAAATATTTGCTACCTGGCTCTTCCCAGGAAAAATTGACCAGCCTCTGGTGTTCCCGTCGTGTCTCGGTGGCTAACAAATCCGACTAGGAACCATGAGGTTGCAGGTTCCATCCCTGGCCTCGCTCAGTGGGTCAAGGATCCGGCATTGCCATGAGCTGTGGTGTAGGTTGCAGATGGGGCTCGGATCCTATGTTGCTGTGGCTGTTGTGTAGGCTGGCGGCTATAGCTCCGATTAGACCCCTAGCCTGGGACCCTCCATATGCCGCGGTGCAGCCCTAGAAAAGACAACCAACAAAAAAATTGTCCAGCCTCTGATGTAAACTAGCAAGAACTCTCATAACTACTTGAAGAGCGATTGGGCAATACCTGGTAAAATGAAGGTGTGCCTGCACATGAACCGGCAGTTCTGCTTCTACGGGTTTACCCTGGAGCCCCCCCAACACCCGAGAAGACAAGGGCCGTGATGTTCACTGCATCACTGTTTATAATGGCAAATAATTGGAAGCAACTCGGTGGCCCTCAGCAGGAGAATGGATATATATATTCCGGGCTATTTTATTATTGCTTATTTAAAAAAATGTTTTTCCACCGCATCCACGGCATATGGAAGTTGCCAGGACAGGGATCCTATCCCAGACCCAGCTGTGACCTACACCACAGCTGCTGCAATACTGGATCCTTAACCTGTTGTGCCACAGCAGGAACTCCAATTTTTTTTTTTTTTTAATTGTGGCTGCATCGTGGCATATGGAAGTTCCTGGGCCAGGGGTCGAATGGGAGCTGCAGCAGGGGTCTACACTATGGCAACACCGAATCTGAGCCACATCTGCGACCTGTGCTGCAGCCTGTGGCATCGCTGGATCCTTAACCCACTTAGGCAGGCCAGGGGTCAAACACACATCTTCACGGAGACTGGTCCTTAACTTGATGAGCCGCAACGCGAACTCCTCCATGCCCACTCTTCAGAAGTGTGTACGCTTGCTGAGGAACGCAGCCTCTCTGTGCTCAGCGTCCCACTCCTAAAACGTGGGCGCTAACCCCTGGAATCCGTTATCAACGCTGACACGAAGGTGCAGCCCCGGAGACCCGCGCATCTAGCACACTTCTCCCAATCGGTCTAGAGGGTAATTGTTGAAAATGAAGGCTTAAAGTCCTGCTCCTCTCCAGAAGGCGTGACGTGGCCCTTTCCCTCCTGCCCTCCACTGCCCTTCCGGATGGGGGCCACACGGGGCGAGCTCTTGTGCTCCAGACCATGCAAGACACGGCGCAGGACGCCGGCTCCACAGGGAGGATCTGCCGGGTGTAGGGACAGGGGTGCCCCATAGACCCCGCCCCCACCCCCCTCCGTGTGCGTCCATCCAAGCCCCGCCCCTGCAGGCGCCGAGGTCCGCCTTTCATTGGTGAGCGCCCTGCCCCGAGCTCCGCCCCTCGTCGTCACTTCCGGGCGGAGGAGCTCGCGGAAGGCGGAAGTGTGCGTGCCCAGGCGGCCGCCGAGCAGCACCGGGGTGTTTCTCCCCGGCTCCCCGCGGCTTTTCCCGGTCTAGGCTCGGGGACACTGCGGTGGCCCGCGGGAGCCAGCGGGGGACGAAGCTATGAGGCGGCCGCGGGGCCTGGCGGGGTTTGGCGGTTGACTGCTGCCGCCGCCTTCCCGCGAGACCGCCTCCTCCAGGCAGCGTCCCCCTCGGGGTCTCGCGCCCCACCGTCGTCCCGGCGCCTTGGACCGGGGGCTCCGGGGCCCCAGGCCTCGCGCCATGACCGCGGCCGCGGCCTCCAACTGGGGGCTTATCACGAACATAGTGAACAGCATAGTAGGGGTCAGTGTCCTCACGATGCCCTTCTGCTTCAAACAGGTGAGTCGAGCGGGCGGTGGTCGCCGCCCCGGCCGCCCCGGGCTCAGCCCGTCACGGGAGCCGGCGCGGCGGGAGGAGGGGACCCGGCAGCCCACCCGCCCCGGCGCCGCCGCAGAAGCCGAGGGAAAGCCCTCCGCGAACAGCTTACGCACCGTTGGTAACTTCAGACCGAGGTGCGACGTGTAGCGAGGCGATCTTCCAAAACTGGAGGGAGAGTGACCGCAGGATTCCGTGTTCGCGTCCTTTCTTGGCGTTTCTCGCAACTCTGATCCCACTGCACTCCTTTCCAGGAGCGCACAGGTCAACCCCAGGCCTTGGAACTAGATTGGGGTGTGGGTTCTGAGGGGGTGGCTAAATTCACCAGATTGGACACGTCAGAGCTTTGTGTTTCACTGTGGGCTAACCTTACCTTAATGGAAAACGTCTGAAGTATTAAAAAATTGGTGTCATTCCGACGTTAAATACTGCAGGAGAGAAACAGCCTTTTTTGAGGTATGGGTTTATTTGGCTTCTGTTTAATCCACAAATAAAGAGGCTTTTGGTCCTTTAGAAGAGGGAGGTTGACAGAGTTATCAAATTGGGTAACTTCTTAACTAAAAACGAACCTCTCAGCTTCCTGTGTGCCACACTGGAGGTGCCGCTCCCCCGGCCGCCTCGGGCAGGAGCTGGCCACGAGGGAGAGCCGACTTTCTTGAGGCTGGAGGAGGACCAGTGGGACACCAGGGGAGGACAAGTGGCCAGCAGGCCCTCAAAGACCAGCCTTACGTGGAAAAATGCGCATAAGATGATATTTTGGCCTTGACGTGGGCTCCAGTTGCTTCATCTTAGATTCAAGCTTTGCATTTGTCATATTTAGGATGCTTTGCTGTAAATAGCAAGCAGAAGAAAATGCGTTTCGGGTTCCGTGTGAGCGGTTGCTCTGACTTGCTTGGCGACCGTGTTGCTGGGGGGATGGAGACGGCGGGCTGACGTGGAAGGCCATGCTGGCGGCTTCTGGAACCTCCAAGGCAACATCTGTGTCTTGGCACGGGAGTCGCAGTGTGGGCCGGCCACCTCTGGGTGTTTCTGGAGGGACTACGTATCCCAGCGCGCACTGCGACGCGCCTGGCACAGAACTGCATCCTGGGATGTGTAGTTGGCTTGTCCTGCGTCTGTACCTGTACTGCCATCCTTCACGCCTGTCTGCCACGTGCCACCGCGGCAGGGCTCTGGGGATTCAGATTTGAGTGTCTGCCGTGGGCTGGGCACGAGCCTGCTGCCGGAGCGTTTAAGCACGGGCCCGGCTGACTTGCTGGGGGCGGGGGGGGGGGGGGGGGGGGGGGGGGTGGAGCTTAGAGGTGGGGGCTGGAGACCTGGCAGGGGTTTGCCTCGCCCTGAGGGCCTGGCCGAATTAGGAGCTGCTCTCAGTTGGACTCAGCATCTTCTCCGCAGGAAACTCCTCGGCCAGAACACCAGAACACGGTGTGAGGCCAGTGGGCAGTTTGGGGATGTGTGTTTTTCATCTGGCAGCCAGGTCATTAAAAAAAAACTTGGGGGTCGTGTTGTTTTTTGGTTTATTTGGTTGGTTGTAGCAATTTGAGTACTTGTCCAAAAGAATTAACATTTTACTGAAGCGTGTGTAACATGCATCCAGAAAAGCGAGTGCATTTTGGGTACACTCTGGATGACTTTTCGTAAAGTAGTTAACGAAAACAGATAGCCAGCCCCGAGATTAAGGAGCACACACAGCGAGCACCCCCCACCCTGCCTCCCCACTGAAGGTCCCCCTGCCACCTCCAGCGCCACCGTCAGTGTTGCCGGGTGCGACCGTCCCGTGAGTGGATCGTGTCCTAGATGCGCTTCGGGGTCTGGCAAGCGCTCCTCCACGTGTTTGTTCTTTAACTTTTGTGGGCAGGACGGTGCGGCCTGTTTGGAGCCCGTGCACAGGCTTTGGCGCTGGGGACGCGTCCCGCAGGCTGCCGACCTGCGCGCGGGCGGCCGGGTCGCGGGCTGTGTGCGCCTTGCGCTCTGGCAGATGCTGGGGGGAGAGTTGGTTGTCTCTTCAGCTTTTGGATCGCAGATAAACCTGCTGTAAACATTGGCGTACAGGCTTGTGCAGGAACACATGTTTTCATTTCTTTTGGGTAAACACCTAGGAGTGCAATTGCTGGTCAGATGGTGAGTGTCTGCTTAACTTACAAGAAAGGCGTAAATGTCATTTTTAATCTCTTCCTTCCAGAATGTGTTTATCGCTCAGAGCTGTTGATCCAAGTGGCTGGAAGGTGGTTCGCTGGAGGGGGTCTGCAGGGAGCTGGGGAGACTGGCAGCCCCTCGATTCCCTGAGACTCTGGGAGGGGCCGGGGAGGAAACGGTGTCCCAGGCGCTCTCTCTGGCTCACGCACAGGCTTGGTGTCCCTGGACAGCGCGTGCAGCTGCCAGGCCCAGGAAGCTGTAGGCAGGGGATGAACCAGAGCTGAGCTGGGGCCGCACCTGCCTGTCCGCGTGTCAGGTGGAGACTCCGGCGGTTTTACTCTGATGACGTCTCTTTTTGTTCCAACCCTTCAGTGCGGCATCGTCCTGGGCGCCCTGCTCCTGGTCTTCTGCTCTTGGATGACGCACCAGTCCTGCATGTTCCTGGTGAAAGCCGCCAGCCTGAGCAAACGGAGGACCTACGCCGGCCTGGGTGAGGACCTCGCCTCCTGGGGGCCGGGGGCTGGACCCTTCTCTGCCCTCCTGAAGAAGGGCTGCAAAGGGCCCTGGGGCCCTGGGGCTCATCCCTTTCTTTTCTTTTCTTCCACCTCATTCTTAAAGGGTTCCTTGAACAGCAGTGCCTTTTCGTATTTTGAAATTTAATGCAATTTTTAAAAAAACCGTTAATGTGAACACGGGCTTCAGCATTGAGGGATGCTCGTCTTCCTGGCTCCCGCTTAAGCACGCGCCCACCCAGAGCCCCCTCGTCCTTCAGGCGGCCCCGGCAGCCTCTGCGCCTCTGTGGACCTGGGTCTTGTCTGCTCTCCCACGTCCGGGGGTCTTGCTTCATGAGCCGCTCTGTCTGCAGGAGGGTTAGGGTGGCTGGGGGCGAGTCCCCGATGTCCTGGTGTCTCGAGGCTGCCGGCTACGGTTTTGTTTCCTTCCGTTCTTCTGTCCTCCTTTGGTCTCAGCTGAGGCAGACGGGCTGCTCTC
Organism: Phacochoerus africanus; assembly: GCF_016906955.1. Taxonomy (NCBI): domain Eukaryota; kingdom Metazoa; phylum Chordata; class Mammalia; order Artiodactyla; family Suidae; genus Phacochoerus; species Phacochoerus africanus. Next base: position 1,427,220 of record NC_062557.1, read on the forward strand.
TGCTTCCCTTCGGTTCGGAGCGGTTCCTGGCAGCTCAGCTCTGAGCGCAGGGTCCCTCCCACCCCCGCCCCGCGGGCCATGTGTGCAGGCTGCTTTCTCTCCGCCGCCTCGGAGCTTCCCGCGCTGCCCTCTCTTCTGGGGACATGTGTCGTGGGTCCTGACATACCAGCACCGTGTTCTCGGGCGCGGGCCCTGTGTGCGTCTGGGGAAGGTTCCTGTCCTCCAGCTGAAGCCCCAGCCCCCCCCCCCCCCCCCAGCTCAGGTGGGACCGGGCTGCTGGGGCCGCTCGCGGAGGGCCTGGCTCGGCCCCCAGCCCGAGGCTCTCACGGTGGCGAGGGGGCGGCATGAGGAAGTGGCGTGCCCAGTTCCAGGGGCCAAAGAAAACGCAAATGTCTGCGGGCCCCACGCGTGGGCTTTTGGCAGCATGACCTCGCTTTCCTTCCAGCCTGCCTGCTCTGCATCGGCACCGAGCCGCTAGCGTTGCTTCTGACCTCGGGCCGAAGGGGCGCTTCCCCCGTCTCTGTTCCGATGAGCACAGTGCTGTCAGACTCTGTTGTCAGAGTCACTTGGGGAGGTGAAATGTACCAGCCCCCCCGCCGCCCACCCCTGGGAGACCAGACTCTGCCTGGATGCCGTGTGCAGCGGGGCTGCGCCTCCAGGGCGACCCTTTCGCCCGCTGAGCGTCTCTGTGCAGCGGGGTTCCTGTAGCTGACGTTGAAGGGCTTGGCAGTGTCCTCAAGGAGGACGAGTGACCCCGGGCTGGGGAGCAGGGCTCTTGACCGCTGTCTGTCTGATTATGCCTGGAAAGTCCCTGGAAGGCGCACTGGTTGGTTGGGGGTGAAAGATTGAGGGACACTGCCCCATGGCCACCCTTCTGCAGGGCTGGCTGGAGCGCCTGCCTTGAACTGCTCGCAGTGACTGCAGCCCGCTTCTCCCTGCCAGGAGCAAAGAAGATCCGAAACCACCAGTGGTCCCTGGTTGTGCCTTTGGGACCAAATGAGATGGCTCAGTTGTGGGAACTCCCACAGTCCCCCAGGCCCAGTCAGCAGCCCCCGGGCCCCTCGTCCTAGCTCGGTCTTGGCACCATCTCCGAGCTGGAGAGACCCCACTGCTTGGAAAGGAGCCCAAGACAGGAAGAGAGGAGAATCGCGGGCAGCTCTCCCTCTCCTCCTGGGCCACGTCCCCCTGCTTGTGAGCCTCTCTCCCTTCTCCGTCTTCCCCTGGCCAGGAGCTTGCCCTGCGGCCAGGGAGGGGGCCCAGGAGGAGAGCACAGGGCCTCCGTCAGCCGAGCCCCCGACACACGTGGTCTGCTGGGTCAAGGAGCAGGACCGAGGGCCTCTGTCCAGCCCTGGGCACGGTGCGGGGGGGAGCTGCGGAAATTCCTGGCATGGCAGGTGCAGCTTGAACACACAGCCTCTTTAAACTGCTATTGCTCCGAGGAGAGGGTGGCGGTTTTCTCTGATCTGCCGCCCAGCCGTGTGTTTGTGTTTGCGGCAGCTTCTCGGTGTAGTTCGTCCCTGGAGGAGGCCACAGTGCTGTGCCCTCTGCCCTGGCCATGTGTAGGCATCGCTGGAGGATGGACTGTGCTCCTCCAGGAATCCCAGTCCTGGTGGCGTCTTTGCTGTTGCTTCATATGTGTGTTTCAGGGTGTTTGGTCTGTTGCTTTGGGGCTGGTTGTGTGATTTGATTCCCTTTACCTGCTGCTCCCTTGCCCGGCTTGACCTGCTCTCGTGTGACTTTTCCAGCCCCTGTTTCAGAAGATACACAGCTGTGCCAGAGAGTCGCCTACCCCTCGAAGTCACGGCGCCGGCCAGGCTGCTGTGACCCGGGCCCTGCCCGCCGAGAGTGTGGCCGGGCCTCGCCGCAGAGCTTCCACTGTGCGGGCTGCTTCAGCTCCGCATTGGCGGTCCCGTCACCCGCCCGCCCAGGTTTCTGTGGCCCTGGCCAGCCTGCCGCCCACTCGTGGGCCCGCCCCAGCCTGCCTGTCCGCGGTTGTATGACCTGCGCCTGTGCCTTGAGAAATGTGGGTCGTAAACCCAGGCTTGCCGGCACCTGGGGCTCCCCAGCCTCCACACTCGGCTGCCTTTGGAGAAGGAAGGGGGGGCGGCTGGGCCGCAGCCACATCGGCCATTGGCTCTTGTGGCTTAGATGTCCCTGAAATGCGAGGGGCATTCAGTAGTCTGCAAGCCAGGGGGCCAGAGGGACTCCCCCACACAGTGGCCCCGTGCAGGCCGCTATCCCTGCTTTGGGCAGTGCCCTGCCACTTCCTGAGTGGTTTGGAAGCATTTTCAGACTTATCCACGTCCGGTGGCCGGCATGTTCCCGCCCTCCAGCTCCCTGCCCAGCCCTGGCGCCGTGCGAGGAGGGGAGTCCTCGTCCTGCTGGACCGTGGGGTGGGCCGCAGGGGTGCTGGGCCGCTGCTGGGTGTAGACGTGTCCTCTGCTAGAAGCAGCCCCTGTCAGGAAGGCAGGGCCCAGGGGCGCCTCCCCACTGGGGAGGCTCTGTTCGCAGGGGATGAGGGCACAGGCCCGAGAGCACCTGCCCCGTCCCCTCGCAGGCACCACGTGTGACGCCAGCATGAAAACCCGTAGCCAGGTCCCATTGGTGTGGCTGCCAGGCCTGGATGCGCTGGCGTCCCGCTGGCCCGGAGGGCAGCCTCTGCTTTGCTCGGCGGCGGCTTTCCTTTCCTTTCCTCTCTTCTCTCCTTTCCTCTTTCGTGTGTGTGTGTGTGTGTGTGTGTGTGTGCATGAAAAACCAACTACCTGGTTTTTCCCTGGCGGGGTCCTTGTTTTCTGAGGTTTGTGCTTGTGGAAGGTGGATCTGAGAAAAGCACAGTCCCTCACACCCGTGGACCCGCACACCGCCGCGTTTCTGTCACCTGCCTTGTAACGCTTGTCCGTGGTGGCGTCTCGGCGGCACCGTCTGACTGGGCGTGCCTGTGCCTTGTCTGTCTTTCGCACCAGCGCTGCACGCCTACGGAAAAGCCGGGAAGATGCTGGTGGAGACCAGGTAGGTGTGGGCCTCGGCTCGGCGGGGTCCCTGTGCCTGGCCCGCGGCCAGAGGCGGGCGCGGGGATGGCGGCAGGGACCCCCGTTTCGGCTGGGGATCGGTGTATAACGTGACGCGTTACTTACTAAGTCGTCGAAAGTTGAGTTCGTTGTGCCCTTAGAATGACTCGTGTCAAGGCTGAAGGCCTTGGTTAAGTCTAAGAAAAGTGTAGGAACGCAAAGCCCTGGGGACACAGTGGGGGGCTCCCCCAGCTGTACTTCGCCCCTGGGTTCTGGTCCTGAAACCTGTGGGCCAGCCCCCTGCCCCGCCCCTGCCCGGAACGCTGTCGCATAAAGGTGGCATTAGACTGGAAACATCCTGTCCTCGCTTTGGGTAAAATTTTATGAGATGAAAAAAAAACGGCTGGGAAATTGCACTTCTGGGCTGCCAAGTTAGGGAATTGCAGCGGGCCAAACCCCTTTCTGAAGCAGCGGATCGTTCTTTTAACGTGCCGCACACCCGAGCGTTTTCGTAGCCCCTGAGAGGACGTTGAGGCGCTCGCGTGGAGGGGAAGCTGTAGCAGCTTGTAGATGAGAGTTCCGAGTTGTTCAGGATGCATCCCGAGTAGCATAGCAAACGCCGCAGAACACGCCCGAGTCCTGGAAGCTGTGCGGCGTCATCCCCGCGCAGCCCTTCCGCGGGTCGCTGCGTGTCGGCGGCCACCCAGCGGGGCTGGGGCGCGTCCGGGTGGCCCCGGGGTGGGCTCCCCGTGCAGACGCGCCCGCGCGCTTCCTCGCAGCATGATCGGGCTCATGCTGGGGACCTGCGTCGCCTTCTACGTCGTGATCGGTGACCTGGGGGCCAACTTCTTCGCGCGGCTCTTCGGCTTTCAGGTAAGACCGTGCGCAGGGGCTGGTGCTGCGAAGGCCCGTGGCTGCTGGCAGGGCGGCCCGTGGCCGCTGCGAGGCCACCCTCTCGGGCGGGAGCGGGGGAGTGGGGGGCGGGGGCGGGCCTGTGCCCAGGGGGCGACGCCTGGCCCTCCCTCCAGGTGACAGGCACCTTCCGCGTGCTCCTGCTCTTCGCCGTGTCCCTGTGCGTCGTGCTCCCGCTCAGCCTGCAGAGGAACGTGCTGGCCTCCGTCCAGTCCTTCAGCGCCATGGCCCTCATCTTCTACACCGTGTTCATGTTCGTGGTGAGCGGCGCTGCGGGAGAGGGACGGGGGAGGGACCGGGGGGGGGGGCGGGACGGGGGCGGGATGAGGGGGCGGGACGGGGGGAGGGACGGGGAGCTCCCCGTTTCACAGCAAGGCCTCTTCTGGGGGGTTTGTGGCCGGGAGTCCGCCACCAGCCTTTTGTCACCGGGGGTGAGCCATTACTTTCGAGTGAGTGTTTACCACCGGCTGGACGGGGGCTGCGGCGTGGAGTTGAGGCCGCGAGCGCCCCTGCTCCCGAGCGCCCCTTCCCAGGGAAGGTCAGACGGGGTCACTCCTGCGGGAGCAGAGCCTGAGCATCCGTGCTGGGCTGTCCCTAGGAGGCCATGCACAGGGCGACGTCCCCTCCTCTCCAGGCAGCCCTGCTGTCCGTGGGTTTGTCTTTGAAATCATGTCTGTGCAAGACTGCCGAGGACTTGCCAGCTTGGGGCCTCTGGTCCCTGAGGCAGCTGGGAGGGCACGGCTGGTGGGCCTCACTGCCGAGGGCCCCTGGATGGGCAGGTGTCCCCAAGTGCCACCGCAGAGGCCGGCGAACCTGGGACCGCGTGGGACCCCCGGCCCCTGCAGCTGGTGGACAGGCTGTGCCGTGGGGGGCCCCATGCTGCACACCCCCCCAGCCATGCAGGCAGCGAGGGCCCGGGCCGATGTGTCCACTGCCTGATGCTGAGCCCCCCCCCACCCCCCCAGATCGTGCTCTCCTCCCTCAAGCACGGCCTCTTCGTCGGGCAGTGGCTGCGGCGGGTCAGCTACGTCCGCTGGGAGGGCGTCTTCCGCTGCATCCCCATCTTTGGCATGTCCTTTGCCTGCCAGTCGTAAGTGCCGCCTATACAGGGGTGGGGGCGGGGGCTGCGGTGTGGGAGGGGAGCACCGTTTCCTTTGCCGAACGGTCCAGGCCGCGTGCTGGACCGACCCCTTGGCCTCTCCCGCTCTGGCTTCAGGGTGGGGGTTAGATGTTCACCGAGAGAGAAATCCGCTCTGTTCCCAGCACTCTCTCTCGGCGAGAGCGCCCGGCTTGCCAGGCCCCCACGGGCGGCGCTGGGGGAGGCGGGGCAGCCCCAGCCGTCTGATCACAGAGTCCCGAGCGGTTTGCCAGAATTTAGCGGTTCGTGTGAGAACAGTTAGGAGGAAATTGCACAAACGTTGACTCCAGACGGTTGCTGGGCTGCTCTCGGAGGACCGTGTGCGCACGTGCGCGCGTGTGCATGAGCTGCGTGCTCGCAGGCTCTAAATGCTGACCAGGCTGTTTCCATGATTCCAGCAGCCTTACCTTCTGCAAGGGACAGGAGTCTGTGATTGTCGCCTGGTTAGACGGGAACCCCTCCCAAGAGACTTCGGTCCGGTGGAGGGGGGGTGGGAAAGGCCCCTGGGCAGGGCGCTGGTGGAGCAGCCCCCGAGGCTCCAGCGGGCATGAGCTGTGCCAGTCGCAAACTACGTGACAGATGAAATTTGTTCAGACTGTTGTGTTTACACCCACGCGAGGATCCAATCGCCGTCCCCCCACCGTCTCTCCTGGCAGCTGCGTCTCCGCCAGACCGTGCTCCCCTCTTGCTGTTAACGTCCGCGTTACAGTCGGTGACAGAGTTGCACCGTTTTGCCATGTACCTAGTTACCGGCTGTCCTTTGTGTCCGCGAGTTTGCTTTTGCAGAAGGCAACCCCGCTCGGGCTTTTCAGCAGTGGCCGCTCTGCAGTCAGGCGCGTGCCCTGGGTTTGGCTCTCAGCTCGATTACAGCTTCCTAGGGCGTCGCGAGCGCCCATCCCGCTGCTCACAGGGGCGAGGGGGCTGCAGATCTGCCCGCTTCCCCCTTGGGGAGCGGTGCCGAGGGGGTCCAGAGCTGGGCATCTCCAAGGGCAGAAGCGGCTCTTTCCCCTGCGTGTCTGCCCAGGACTGTGCGGGCTGGGGGTCCTGCCCGCACGGCTGGGCTCCTTGCCCTGCGGCCCAGGGAGGCGCCGAGAGCGCTGAGCATGTGGAGCCCGGGCTGTGCGGGGGGCACTCAGGTAAACTGAGTCACGGGGCCGCTCAGCCAGGTGGGCGGGCTGCCAGTGCCCTGCGGTGCTGGGGTGGACCACCGTGGGGTCTGGCTCCTGCCATCAGGGGTCCCTGGGGTGCCGGCAGGATTGGAGGAGGGCTTTCCACGCCTGTCTTTCCCACGCGCTGAGCACAGCCCCTCCTCGCGGTGTCAGCAGCTCCCGGCAGGGACTTCTGGGGCCGAGGAGAGTGCCCCTGCCTTGGGATCTGGTGTTGGGGCTCCTGGAGTGGACCTTGCTCCGACCTGGGGAGCAGGTCAGCGCCTGGATGCTGGTGCTGGTTCCTCTGCAGGTCCTCTGCCTCCTCCTGGGGCTGCAGGGACCTGGCGGCAGCCACCTGGTGCCCTCCACCAAGCCGAGGCCGAGGCCGAGGCCGTGTCCGTGGTGACTTCTGCCTCCTGGAATGGCTGCTGGCACAGTGTGTGGGGCCAGGGACAGTGCCAGCCCTGTCATGCAGTGTGAGCAGCCTTAGTGGGTCCTCTCTGTTCTCCTTTCACTTTTTCAGGTGGTTTTGGGCTTTGGCTCTGCCGACTCTTGTGCTTTTCATTTCTGTCCCGATGCGCCCCCTCCCGGCCTCCCGCGTGGCGTGGCCACTGGCCCGGGCTCCGGCTGTCCCTCACTCTTGGCACAGCGTCACCCTGCTTCCTCCCCTCAGGGCTGCACCTCTGCCAGGTGACCGGTGCCTGCCTGCCTGCGTGCCATTGGCAGAGAGCCGGGGGACGCCTCCCTTGCACACCCAGCAGCACTGCCCTGCTGGCCCTGGGCCGTGGGACTGAGGCCGCTCCTCCCGACGCCCAGCTGGGTCCACGCCTGTTCTGAGCCCCTTGCTGAGGCGCTGGGATGGGCAGGCGGCCCGGCTTGTTTGTTTAACTTTCATTCTTTTGACAGCAATGCTCTGAACCGCTTCCTGCCTCCCCTGTAAACACGGGCTGCTTCAGCCCAGCCCGGCCCCCGGAGCGGGTACACTCCTGCTGCGGTGGAACAAGCGGCCTTTCATCCGCTGGCACTCGTGAAGCGTTCTCAGGGAGTGCGGCGGAGGGCGCCGAGCGCCGTCTCTGGCACAGCCAGGGCTCAGCCCGGCTCTGCGTGGCCAGTGGGGTGGGGAGGCGGGTGTCCGGGGACCTGGCGAGGCGTGTCCTCTGGATCAGCTCCCCGAAGGCGCTGGGTCTTCTGCAGCCAGGTCCTGCCCACCTACGACAGCCTGGACGAGCCGTCGGTGAAAACCATGAGCTCCATCTTCGCCTCCTCCCTCAACGTGGTCACCACCTTCTATGTCACGGTAGGAGCCCCCTCGTGCCCTCCTCGCGCCCGGCCCGGCCCCTCCTCCCCGAGCCCCCGCGCGGCTCCTGGGCCTGCGAACTGTTCGGAGGTGGTGGCGTCCCGGGCCTGCGCTGACCCGCCGGGAGGGTGGAGAGAGGGCACGGGGCCAAAGCCCACAGGGGATGCCCCCTCTGGTCCTCCTTCTCCCGTGGGTGGTTTTCTCACGTCGCACGTAGAGCTGCGACGTCGGGCTCGTCTCCCTGAACCTGGTTGTTCCCCATTCTCGTTGGCTCGCGCAGTTGGGCCGCCGGGCCTCCGCCCGAGGGGAGCACAGCGTACCCGTGGCTCCCCGGGTTGGGTTTCCAGCCAGGTCAGGACCAGCCCCTCGGCGAGGCGCGTGGGGCGTCCCGCACCCCTGCCCCGGGCGCTGGCCGCCGCTGCCCCTCGCCGCCGCCGCCACTGCCGCCCTCCCGCAGGTGGGCTTCTTCGGCTACGTGAGCTTCGCCGAGGCCACCGAGGGCAACGTGCTCACGCACTTCCCGTCCAACCTGGTGACGGAGATGATGCGCGTGGGCTTCGTGATGTCCGTGGCCGTGGGCTTCCCCATGATGATCCTGCCCTGCAGACAGGCCTTGAACACGCTGCTCTTTGAGCAGCAGGTAAGGGACGCGCCCGGGCCCCAGGTGCGCTCTGCTCTGGCAGCCTTTGCTGGTTCCCCGTTTTCCTGAGCCGTAGTCGGCAGAGCTTTTTGGTTCTTTCTGGTCTTTTTAGAGCCACGCCTACGGCCTGTGGAGGCTCCCAGGCTAGGGGTTGAATCGGAGCTGCAGCCGCCGGCCTCCACCACAGCCACAGCCACGCGGGATCCTTAACCCCCTGAGCAAGGCCAGGGACTGAGTCTGTGTCCTCGTGGTTCCTAGTCAGAGTCGCTTCTGCTGAGCCCCGACAGGAACGCCTCTGCGGCGCTTTGAAAAGCCTCTCTCGTGGCGTTGGTCTAGAAGGAAGGCGGAAGGGCTTGCTGCCACGTCTTAGCGCCAAGCAGCAGTTCGCACTGGTGGCCGCTCTGGGCGCGGCTTGTGGCTCCCTCAGTTCTGGTCGCAGGTTCACATCTGCAGGCCCGCCTCCTCCCGGGCGGGCCCGCCTGGCTGTTGGTGGAGCCCTTTAGGAAAGGATTCGCCTCACAGAAGAGTGGAGAGGAAATTGGGCGTTTCAGAACCTTTTTTTGTGTGTGTGTCTTTGAGGGCCGCACCCGTGGCATATGGAGGTTCCTAGGCTAGGGGTCGAAGCAGCACTGCAGCTGCCGGCCTCCACCACAGCCGCAGCCACGCCAGATCCGGGCTGCATCTGCAGCTGCACCTGCGACCTCCACCACAGCTCATGGCAATACTGGATCCTTAACCCACTGAGCGAGGCCAGAGGTCGAACCGGCGTCCTCGTGGTTCCTGGTTGGATTCGTTTCCGCGGTGCCATGGTGGGGACTCCAAACCCTCTTGTTTTTATTTTCCTTCCTGCAGCAAAAAGACGGAACCTTCGCTGCTGGGGGCTACATGCCGCCCCTGCGGTTCAAGGCCCTCACCCTCTCAGTTGTGTTCGGAACCGCGGTCGGTGGAGTCCTGATTCCAGACGGTACGTGGGCTGCCCCAGCCTGGCCTCCTGCCGCCCCCCCCCCCCCCCCCCCCGCCGGCCTGCGGCTGCCCGGCCCCACCCAGGTCTCAGCCGTCTCCTGGGACGTCCAGAGCCTCGCTGCCGCCATCCTCTCTGGCCTGAAAACGTCTCCAGACTCCCAGGGCTTTTTCCTTTGAGGCCCCGGGAGAGGCTTGGGAGCAGATGCCGGCTCGAGGGCCGCAGGCTCGGGTGGGGACACAGGCCCGGTGCGGGGTGAGGGCTTACCAGGCGGCTCCTGCAGGGGCGGGCTCCCCGCCGGCGGGGAAGCCGGGCTCCTGGCCCCTCGCTGTTCTCCGTCGCACCGTTAGCTTGGACCCCCTGGGTGTCCCTGCTCCCCGCGGCTGTCCCAGGGGGCCTGGAGGTGCCTGGGTGCGGCGGCTCCAGGCCCCGCTCGCAGGAAGCTCACCGGCCCCGCCACTCTTGTCTGCAGTGGAGACGGTCCTGGGCCTCACGGGCGCCACGATGGGAAGCCTCATCTGCTTCATCTGCCCGGCTCTGATCTACAAGAAGATCCACAAGAACGCGCTGCCCTCCCAGGTGCGTCCGCGTGGTGCTCGGCCCCCTCGGGAGGGGGGGGGGGAGGAGGCCGTGGTCGCTCTCTCTCAGTGCCGAGGAGGTGGCCCGTGGGGCTGGGAATGTGGGTGTGAGCCGGGGGAGCAGCCAGCGTCCCGGGGCCGCCGAGCCCCGCATCTGCGTGTCCAGCACTGAAGCGCTTCTCCCTGCGGTCCTCACGGCGACCGGTCTCCGCCCCGGCCTCGTCTCCATCCTCCCGAGGTCGCCCCCCACCCCGCGCCCCCGCCTCACTCCGGGCTGCCTTGTGGGCCTCACCTCGCCCGTCCTCCCCTGTTAGAGCAGAACCAGCAGCTCGTCCGCGTTTGAGAAGGTGTCTGTAGGATCTGGGGATGGGGTGCCTGTGTCGAAGCGGGGGGCCTTCTCCCCGGAGCCGGCGGGCAGGTCGGCGCCGTGGCTCCACAGCCCAGCTCGGCCTCGCCCCTCCGTCCGCCCGCGGGTGCTGGCATCTCTCCTTCCGTGCACTGGCTGTGCTCTCGGTTGTCGGGTATTTTCTGAGGTTCCGGGGACAGGTTAGGAGTCTGGGGTGCATGCGGCAAAGCGCGTCGCTCGCACGTGCGGCTCTGTTGTGTTTGCGAAGTGAGCAGAGCCAGGGCCGGGCTGGAACATCCCAGCGCCCGCCCCTGGTGCTGGCGCCCCGCCGTCTTTCCTCCACGAGGGTTGCTGCTTGGTGTCTTGTGACGTTTTGGAGTAAGTTTGTCTGCCTTTCACGTCGGCATAAGCGGAGGCCCACGGTTGGTGCGGGCGGGCGGGTATCTGGCCTCCTTACTCTGCGTCCCGCCCGAGATCCCCGCGTCGCTGCCGCTGCCGCTGCCGGGGGCCCTGCCCTGGGACACCCCGCCCTGTGAACTGCCGTCGCCGGAGCCCCGCGGCTGGCCGGGCTGCCTGCCGCTGCACCGGGTGCCTGCACTTTTGTTGGTGGTTCACTTCGGTGCGGACGTGGTGGCCCGGGGGTTAGGTCTGTCTGGTGTCAGCGCACTTGGCCAGACTCTCTCTGGCTTTGCAGAGTGGTCCTCAGGCTCCACCCCGGAGCGCCAGGTGCTGCGGCGTCTCTCGTCCGTGGTTCAGCTTCTAGCCTTTCCGATGGATGCTCAGCGGCACCTCCTTTGGGTTTTAATCCGCAGCCCCCACGTGGCTAATGATGCTGAACACATTTTCACACACTCAGTAGCCCCGTGGCTGTCGTCTTTTGCGGATACCTTTCAGTTTTTGCCTTTTTTTGTTTGCTTTTTAGGGCCATACCTGCATCGTGTGGAGACGCCCAGGCTAGGGGTCCAATCGGAACTACAGCTGCTGGCCTACGCCACAGTCACAGCTGCAGCAGCATCGGATCCGAGCCGCATCTTCAACCTGTTCCACAGCCCACGGCAATGCCAGATCCTCAGCCCTCTGAACGAGGCCAGAGGTTGAACCTGCAGCCTCATCGACACTAGCTGGAATCCTTTCTGCAGTGCCACAACGGGAACTCCGCCAATTTTTTAAATCCATCGTGTTATTTGTTTTTGTGTTACCGATTTATGGAGGGTTTTTTTGTTTTTTTTTGCCATGCCTGCAGCATGCGTAAGTTCCTGAGCCAGTTATTGAAGCCATACCACAGCAGAATCCCAAACTGCTGCAGTAGCAACCCTGGATCCTTAAGCCCCTGCACCACAGGAGGACTCCTTGTTGAGGTTTTTTTAAAAACTGTATAAGACTTTTTTCAAGGAGTTCCCACTGTGGCTCAGCGGTAACAAACCCAACTAGTGTCCATGAGGACACAGGTTCGATCCCTGGCCTCGCTCAGTGGGTTAAGGCTCTGGCGTTGCTGTGAGCTGTGGTGTAGGTCGCAGATGTGGCTCAGAACTGGCATGGGTGTGGCTGTGGTGGAGGCTGGCAGCTGCAGCTCTGATTCGACCCCTGGCCTGGGAACTTCCATATGCTGCAGGTGCAGCCCTACGGAGACCAAAAAAAGAAAAAGACTTTTTTCAGAAATATATAGTACAAATGTTTTTTTTCACTCTTGGCTGCTTTTCACTTTCTTAACAATACCTTTTGATCGACAGATGTTTGTAGTTTTTTAAACGTGGTTCAGCTTTTGAGTCTTTTTTTTGCAGTGTGCTTTTTAAGTACCATGTAAGAAAACATTGCTCCTTGAGGGTCTTTAGTCAGTCTCGCCTGTCCTTTTGTAGACGCCTCTTTAGTTTCACTCTCTCGTTTAGATCTGGGCCCCGTCTGGGATGCTTGGTGTGGGGCAGGGATCAGGGTTTGTGTCCCTGTGGCTCTCCAGCTCAGCAGCACCCCCCTCGTCCCAGCGTGGCCACGGCCCGTGGTCGTTGGTGTCCCGCGCACGTGCGAGGCTGGGCACCCTGCCCCGGTCTGTGGGTGTCTCCGGCAGCACGGCTTCCCCGTGTGGTTGCTGAGGCTTCGTGGCGCGTCTCGAGGCCAGCGCCGTGGTCTCCTCAGGACGGGACTCGCCTGTCGGCTCTTGGCATCTCCAGCTCAGCGTTAGAGCTGGCTTCTCAGCTTCCCCCAGACCAGGCTGCTGGCCGTCGGCCGGGGCTGCAGCCCGCTGTAGATCGCAGACTTGACCTTGTTCCATTCGCAGCCTTTTCCCTAATTTCCTTCCCTCCCTCTTCTTTCACCAGCGGCTTCTTTAGATTTCCAAACCTTGGGGGGTTTTCGAGTGATGCGTTTTACTGATTGGACAAGACGGGCTGAAGGACTTGAGCCTGACGCTCCCTGGCACTGGCTTTGCCGCCCAGCCTGTGCCCACAGCTGTTGAGTGGGCCACCTGGTCTGCAGTTGTCAGATGAGTTAGATCGAGTTACTGGCTGATTTTAGTATATTCTGTTTTATCTCACTGGGCCACAAGCGTGGCACATGGACGTTCTGGGCCAGGGATCTAACGCACGTTGCAGCCGTGGCAGCGCCCGATCGTTCACCGCTGTGCCACAAGCGGACTTCCTGATTTTTGGGTTTTCCACATTTTCACTGATTTTTTTTAATCTTCCTGTGTATCAGTTATGAGAAAGGTGTGACAGTTCCCACTGTAATTATAGGTTTGCTCGTTTGCCCTTCCGTTCTGTCAGTGTTTGCTTTGTGTCCTTGAGCTGTGTTGTTAGGAGCATGCAGTTCTAAGGCGATTTTCTGTGATTAAAAGGACCCTTCTTCAGAGTTCCCTCCTGGCACATTGGGTTAAGGAGGAGGGTCCCTGCTGTGGCACGGGTCCGATACCTGGCCCAGGACCTTCCACATGCCACAGGTGCAGCCAGAATAAATATGTAAAAAAGTAAATAAACAAGGTGCTCACTTCCTGTGAAACTGTCTCTTCCACCTTTTGCGACGCTTCCCTCCTTAGAGTCGGCGTGTCTGACGTGGTCTCGCTAACCCCGCCGCGTTAGCTGTGTTTGGGGTTTGTGTCTCCACCGGGTTTTTGTCATCCTTTCTCTTTCGAGCTCTTTCTGTCTTTATATATATATTTTTTTGTTTGTTTGTTTGTTTGTTTTTCATCTTTTTGCTATTTCTTGGGCCGCTCCCGCGGCACATGGAGCTTCCCAGGCTAGGAGTCTAATTGGAGCCGTAGCCGCCGGCCTCCGCCACAGCCACAGCCACGCCAGATCCGAGCCGCATCTGCAGCCTACACCACAGCTCACGGCAACGCCGGATCCTTCACCCACGGAGCAAGGCCAGGGATTGAACTCGTGTTCTTATGGTTCCCAGTCGGATTCGTTAACCACTGCGCCACGACGGGGAGCTCCCTAAGGTGTGTCTTAAGTAGGAGCAGAGAGTTGGCTTTTGTTTTGACTTAGTCTGTTAGCAGGGGTGTTTCAGAGTATTTACAGGTAATGAAATTATTGATTGGGGGATTAAAGCTTCCATCTTTTTGTTTTTTATTTGTCTCGTTTTTTTTCTGTTTTCTGTTTCTTTCTTACCACCTTTTGGATAAATCAAGCGCTTTAAGTATTTATTGTCTTTTCTTAGCTGGTTTATACATTTCTGTTCTACTAGTGGTTAAATAAGACGGTTTAATATGAATCCTTGGCTCCCTGGGCTTGACTATAAATTAGTCTTTTTGCTTTTGTTTTTAACCATGTCCCAGATGAGGCAAGTATCTAGTGATATTTTAACTTCATTTACTCCCCTCTGGCCTCTGGTGCTGTTGCTTTTGTGTATTTTAATTTTACGTGTATTTTGTTTATTTATTTATTTATTGTTTTTATGGCCACACCTGTGGCAGATGGACGTTCCCAGGCTGGGGGTCGAATCGGAGCTGCAGCTGCCAGCCTACACCACAGCCACAGCCACGCCAGAGCCTTAACCCACCGAGCAGGGCCAGGGATCTAATCCGCATCCTCACGGATACTGGTTGGGCTCATTACCGCTGAGCCACAAGGGGAGCTCCATAGTTTTTGTCTATATTAACCACCGCAAGACGTCACTCTCACAGTTCAGATGAGTGGTGTTAGCCGACGTGGCCCTTTGCACCCTCTGGTTCTCTGTGGCCTGGCCCTGCCCCTGGCCTGCTTGGTGCCTCGGGGGGTGTGAGCAGTTGTAGAGGCTCTGGGTGACATGTCCCCTGTCCAGCAGCCAGAGGGCGGGCAGAAGGCCTGTGTCCATGAGCGGCCAGTCTGTTTCAGGCTTGCCCTCAGTCCTGGGGGTAGCCCTCCCTGGATCTCCACGAAATGTGGCTGCCCACGGATCACTCAAGGCTCTGCTTAGCGTTCATCCTCTTGGCACCTGCTCTCGGCCTGTCTCCGCGCAGCTGGTGGCTGGCACGTGCCCCGCGGGAGAGCTGTGCCCGGAACGTGGCTGCGTCCTCTGAGGTCTGCTCTTCCCCAGGGTTGTAGCGCCCCTGGTTCTGGCTGCCGGGGGGCCGCACCCCTGACGCCTCTGCGTCTGCAGGCTCCAGGCCGCTGCTCTGCTGTCCGTGTTGGCACCGCTGACTGGGAGGCCCTTTGGTGCTTGGGTCGGTCCTCTGGGGTCTCACCCCTCAGGTCGCAGCTGCTGAGGTCACTCGCCAGTGTCTTCAGGGGGGGTTTTGGTGAGTGTGGGGGCCTCGTTATAGTAGGAAACTAGCCCCTTGCCCGCCAGGTTGCAAGTGTCGCTTCCTCCCAGTTGGTCAAGTCCCAGTGTTTAGTCCATCAGATTCTTTTTGGGGAGAAAAAAGTTGTCCTTTGAAGGACCGCTCCTTCCCGTCTCCCCCGCGGACCAGGCCCCTCGGCGGCTCTTGGCCGTGGTGCGAGGCCCTTGCCCCCCTCTGCCTCTCCTGGCCGTGTGGGGAGGCTCTAGGTGCCCACACTGGTTTTTTGCCCGCTGACCGCCAGCGTCTCTTGGGCGTTTCAGCCCCTCTCTAGCTGCGTGCCTCTCCTCTGCACCGTCTCCCCGACTCGGCCGGGCCAGCCTCCAGGGCCCACCTGTCGAGCGTGGCGCTGGCTTTGGCTTCATGTGTAGAAATGACTCACGCACTCGTACGTCCCCATGTGTCTATAGACGGGAACACGTGGGATCTTGCTAAAGAAGCCTCTCTTGCGAGTGTTTTACTGTGGGCTTTTATTTATTTATTTTATTTTTTGTCTTTTTGCCTTTTCTGGGGCTGCTCCCGCAGCATGTGGAGGGTCCCAGGCTAGGGGTCTAATCGGAGCTGTAGCTGCCAGCCTACACCACAGCCCACGGCAACGCCGGATCCTTCACCCACCGAGCAAGGCCAGGGATCGAACCCGCAACCTCATGGTTCCTTGTCGGATTCACCAACCACCGCGCCACGACGGGAACTCCCACGATGGGCTCTTGGATCAGGAAAGCACGTTGAATCATGTTAACTACCATCCGCCGAGGCGTTGCTTCCTCCGACCCTGTGTCCGGGGGGCCACTGCGCGACAGGCCTTGAGCGACTGGCTCACCCGGGCCGAGTGTTTGGGCGCGTGCTGCTGCCGTTTCACCTCCGAACACGGAGCTTTTGTCTTTTGGGGAAGATGCCAAGCGGCACCTGCCTGGCAGGCGTCCCTCCTGCCCGGGTGCCCCACTGTGATTCCCACGGGAGGCACAGCCACCGAGCGCTCCGGCCCAGAGATGCCTGGTCCTGGTTCCGGGGCCTGGGAAGGAGCCGGGGAGCGGGGCGCGGCCTCGTCTGTGCGGGAGGAGGCACGGAAGTCCCGAGAGCCATCCTCTGGGGCTGAGCAGGAACCGTGAGCGCCCACCTGGCCCTCGGAGCGTCGGGAAAAAACTTTGCCTGCTGTCAGCAGCCTGTGCTTTTACCTTCAACCCCCAGACCGCGAGGCTCTTCCCGGTGCTGGCTCGGGTGGAGGAACTGCCACCCGGAATTGCGGGCCGCGGGACTTCTTGGCACCCGCAAAGGCCCGGGCAGCGGGGAGCCCTGAGTGCGAGCTTCCCCTGCATCCTGTGCCCCTGGAACAGGCGGTGGGGGTGCCCTGGGGACGCAGCGAAAGGAGCTGCCCACCCAGCACGTGGCACCCGGCCCAGGGCTGGGGTCCACGGAGCACCTGCCACCCCTGGTCACAGTGATGTGGAGACCCCTGCGGGGCTGGGTGTGGGGTCGAGGTGGGGCTTTGTTGGCCGTGTGTGTTCCGTGTGCGCAGTGGGCAGAGGCGTCCTCTCGGGGGCCCCGTGCTGCTCTCTGGCGTGGAGCTTGGGGCCCCAGCCGATCGGGAGGCAGAGGGTCACTGCTGGAGCGCCGTCCTGGAGCTGGGGGAGGTCGGTGTGGACTTGTCGGGCTGCCCTGTGGACTTGGCCAATACCCGTGCCCTTTCCAAAGCCCGGCCCACCTGGAGCTGGTGCTGCCGTGGGCCGTGTGCCCACCCTGGCTCTGTTGGACTCTCGCTTCCCAACACCTGCCTGCTTGCAGGACGTGACCTGGTCACTGTGGCAGCATCACCCTGGACCTAGGTCCACAGTGACAGGCCTGGCCCTCCCATGACCTCACAGACACCTGCCTGGTTCCCCTCAAGCTGGGGTGGCTCTGGCTTCCCTGCTGGGGGGGTTTTCCTGAGCCTGTGCCCTTTCTTCTCAGGAAAGGGTGGCCATTTGGGATGTGTGGCCACTCACAGAGGCCCTGGCTGGGTCCGTGAGCTGCTCGCACCCAGACGGCGGTCAGCTGGCAATGGCCCTGCAGAGCCCGGGGGTGGCTTGTACGCTGGGGTGTCGGGAGGCAGGTAGGGTCCTGGGGATGGGAGGGGTGGAGGCTGCTGCCGGGCGGGGGCATGGGCGGGGGTCTTCACGGACGGGGGGTGGGGGGGCAGGTGGGCCCGGGCCGCGGGCCGGGGCGGGTGTGTAGTGCGCGGTGCCAGGAGGACGTCGGGCTCCCCACGGGCTCTGCGTTGTGAGTTGACGGAGGTTTGGCGTGTCCTTGGCCTTTTTCAGGACCTTGCTGCCTTAATAGAGTTAGTATTTATCATGTGTGTGATGTGTTTCTTTGAGGCCAGAAAGCCAGGGGTTGAAATGAACCACTCAGGAGCGTGGATGAGGCGCCGCCTTTGGCTTGTCGGTCTCCCGTGGGACATTTGGCGACGTCCCCTGTAAAATGACCCGGAAAGCGACCAGCCAGAGGTCGTCCTCTGTCCCAACCGTCGCAGGGCTGGAGGGGAGGGGGTTTGCTGGCTGGTGACGCCCAAGCTCGTGGGGCCTGGTGCTCTCCTGGGCCGGCGCCTGAGCTCCCTCCCCGACGGGTGTGTTTCAGGGCGCTCACCGGTCTTGTCCTCGTGCGTCTGGGACTGCGGGGTCCCAGCCGGGACGTGAAGTTCTTTCTGTTGTTTCTCAGCCATCAGCTGGAGGAATAAAATTTCTTTTCTTTTTTTTTTTCAGGGCCGCACCTGCAGCATATGGAGGTACCCGGGATAGGGGTCTAATCGGAGCTGCAGCCACCGGCCTACGCCACAGCCACAGCAACGCCAGATCCGAGCTGTGTCTGCGACCTACACCGCAGGCACAGCAACGTGGGATCCTTAGCCCACTGAGCAAGGCCGGGGATTGAACCCACAGCCTCAGGGTTCCTAGTCGGATTCATTTCCACTTTGCCACAATGGGAACTCCTAAAGTTTCTTTTTAAACTTTGTAAAACCACTCTGGTCACCTCTGGACACCATGAAGCTCTGTTTGCTGGAGCAGGCGTAGTGCGCTGACCTCTGAGCACGCGGCTGCAGCCGTCCGTCCGCACATCTGGGAGAAAATAGCTTGGGGTCGAGGGCAGGGGTCGGGTGCGGGGTTCAGCATGCCAAGCTGTTCATCGTACAGTTTCCGACTCGGCTCAGACCCAGGGGCTCCATCTGGCGGCACCCCCTCGTGTCCCTGACTGAGGCCAGCGGCTGGGCAGGGCCGGAGGGGCCCCGGAGCGCAGGCACTGGCCAGGCCCCGTGAAGTGTCTCGGTGGGAGCAGATCCCCCCCCGAGGCGCCTCTTGCGGGTTGGCGCCCGCCTGCGGGGTGCAGGCCCTTTCCTGCGGTGCAGGTCTCTCCTCGCTAATCGTGTTGGGTCTGGGAACGCCTCACTGGGTCATTTGAACCCATGTTTTTTAGAGTCGGCATGCTTTCCAGAAAAGGTTTGGGTTCTGGCTCCCCAGGCAGGCCGCCTCGCGGCGCCTCTCTGCGGAACCAGGGGGCATCCCCTGCATCCCCACCCTGAGGGAGCCGGGCCGGCGGGCTGGCCGGGCTGGGTGGCGTCTGCGGCTGTGGCAGCTGAAGTGACACAGACGGCAGCGGCCCAATACTCACGGGGACTGCGGTGAGAGCCGGACTCAGCCGACCACCCCGGAATCGGGCTGTGTCCTGAGTCCCTGAGGGTGGCATTGCTGAGCAGCCTCGGGCCATCACAGGAGGGATGAGGTGGGAGCCGGGCAGCAGTGCCTCCTCCACGGTGTCTCTGTCTGTGCCTGCGGCTGCGGGCGTGCCCAGCCTAATGGGTGAGGGTGGGGGCAGGCTGTCTGGGGCCAGGCACCTGGAGGCCTGGGTTTTCTATGTGGCTCCCGGTTGGGGAGGATAAGCGTGGGCCGCTCCAACTTTGGCAGATGCCTGAGATTGTCTGGCCAGAGCCCTCAAGGGGCCTGATCTCTGCAGCCCTAGGTGTGGACAGGCCTGGCCGCTGGGCTCTCCAGGAGGCCTGCCCAGTGCGCTGGGGTCTTTCCAGCCAGCAGGCCCCTCCGTGTCACACGCGCCGCCTCTAGCATCCCCTCAAAGTCTCGGCCCCATGGCCAGGGCGGCTCCGCAGGCGTGGCCCGCGCTCGGTTACCTCGGTGGCTTGGTGAGCACCACCTGGCGGGCCGTGTGGCTGGGGCCGAGTGCTGCTCACCGCCACCCCCCGCCCAGGGAGGGCAGGGGCGCAGGGGCGGAGGGCCTGCAGCTCTCGGGGTCTTTGTCTCGTCCACAGGTGGTGCTCTGGGTCGGCCTGGGTGTCCTGGTGATCAGCACGCACAGCACCCTGTCCGTGAGCAAGGAGAGCCCTGTGGACTTGGCCAAGGAAGCCCCCGGCGGCAAGCTCGGAGAGGCCGAGGGCGCCGTCCAGGCAGAGGCGGTGCGGCTCCCAGGTACGCGGCTCCCAGGTACGCACACAGGCTCGCAGCTTTCTCGGGGGCATCCCAGCCGCGTCGCCCTGGGGTCGTGGGGACAAAGGTGGCACTTGTGGGCTGTCTTCCCTGCCCAGGTGCCTCCGTCCTCTTTGGGTGACTGAGGGGGTGGGAGCTTCTGGGGCTGGCGGGCACAGCCCCTTGCGTGCAGGGCACGGATGGTGGAGGGCAGAGAGCGGGGCCGAGGCCGCGATGCCCCGTTCAGAGTGCCAGCAGGTGAGGAGACTTGCGGGGGTTGCTCGCCGTTGCTCGTTGAGGTTTGAGGATGTGCATTTGGCGCCAGGTTTTCTTGGACAAAGTCACCGATGTCCCTCGGCTTTGTTTCCTGTTTGATTTTATTACTCGTCGACCCACCTGCTGACAGAGCCATCGTGCCTCGTGAGCTGCAGGCCCGGCTCTGAAGATCCCCCGCGTGGGGGGCCCCGTCACCCCCTCTGTGGCCGTGCCCTCGGGGGCAGGGTGGTTTCCGAGCGCGGCCCTCCAGGGTGTGGCAGGAGAACGTCGTGGAGCCCGTGGCCTCGCCAGGCGTGGGCGGGCGGGTGCGGGGAGGGCTCCCTCCATCCACCAGCAGCTCCGAGCGGCCTGAGGCCCAGGCACTGGTGGGGAGTGCTGGCTGCAGGAATGTTCCTTCTGGGTTCTGGTCCCGACAGTGGCTGGGTTTTGTGTATTCACATGAGTGGTGGATGCGTGTCCGCCCACCTCCCCTGCGAGAGTGCCCTGGCCGCCTGCCTGGGGGTGAGTCCAGGCCCCTTGGGCGGTGATGGCTAAGGAGCTGCCCGGAGCCCGGTCTCCCACTGCTGTGACTGACAGGAGAAGCCGTCCCAAGGGCCGTGCAGGGAGCCAGTGTGCCGGCCTCACCCCCTGTGCTCTGGCCTCACCCCCGTCTCAGAACGCCCCTCCCATGCTGGCGCCCACACCAGCCTTCAGCCTGAGGACAGCCTCTCTGGGGCTCTTTCAGGGAGCACCGAGCCGGGGGGGCGCTGGGCCAGCGAGGGCCAAAGGGCAGACTCCCTCTTTGGGGTCACCTGCCGAGAGGACACAGGGAGTAGGGGCTCAGCAGAGCCAGGGACGGAGTGGGCAGAAGCTGCCTGGGCATCTGACAGCCTGTTGTGTGGATTCGGTGGCCTGGACGGTCACAAAGCCCACTGGAAGAGGGCGGGGGCGGCCGCCCCGCCAGACCCCTCACCCGCCAGGGGACACCTGCAGCAGAACAGCCCTCGGACACCGGTTTCCCGTCGCAGCCGGCTGGGGCCTGCCTGCGTGTGGGCTCCTCGGCATTTGTTGGCATAGGCGGCCCCTGGCCGCCTGTCCCCAAGGTGCCATGTGGCCTCTGGCCCACGGCCGGCACGAGCAGCTGTGTCCTGTCGTGGAGGCTGGCCCCGCTCACCTGAGCCCACCGCGGCCACATCTGGTTTCCATTTCTTCCCCGAGTCTGTAACAAAACACACGGCCTCTTTCGGAACCGCGTGCCGTTTGTTGAATGCGGTCTCCGCTCTGCTCGCCCCCAGCCTCCCCAGCCCAGACAAGCTGCCTTGCGGAGGCGGGGTGAGCGGGGCCCGTGGGGCCCGGCCGTGCGCCCCAGCAGCCTTCGGCCCGTCAGCGCGTGAGGCGGCCCTCGTGGGCTCTTGGATGTTGCAGAGGCCAAACCAGTACCAGCTTTCCTTCGGGCCTGAGCTGGCCTTGGGACTGCCGGGAGCCACGCCCCCTGGGCACGTGCCGGCCTGTCCCCCACCCCCACCCCGCCCTCGCGTGCTCGGCAGGTGCAGAGGCCAGGACGCACCTGGTGTCGACAGAGGAGGTGGCTGAGCCCCGTCGGAAAGGCTGACGGTCCCCCTTCCCCTCGAGGGTCTGCAGGGCGCTGGGCTCTGTGGTACTCACAGCTCCTTCTTGGAACTCGGCTGCGCCCCTCCCTCCCTTCCCTTCTTGTGTTGGGGGCCGCCTGGGCCCCCCTCCCCAGCAGGCACCCAGCCCTGCTTCTGCCGGATGGGAAAGAAGAGGAAGGCCAGGAAGGGGCCTTTGGGCAGCCGTGCATCCGTGTAGGGACACAGGTGGCAGAGGGTGACGCCAGGCCCGAGCAGGAGCCAGTTCCACCCCAACCCTACCCCGAACTCCGTCCTAGTCGCTCGCCTGAGGCGCCATCCCTTCTGCTGCCAGCTACCCATGGGCCGGTGTCGGAACCCCTGCGACAGATGCCAGCGTGCCTGTGGGGAGGCCCCGCTCCTCGCCGGCCTTCCCTCTGTCCCCCGCAGAGAAGGAGCTGTTGGCTCCCCTGGGCTGTGTGATTTCTGTTCGCCTTTCCTGCCCCTGGGTCAGGACCTGGCTGTGAGCTCATCTTCCTCATGCTGAGAGGCCAAATTCAGGAGGTCTCAGCCTCCCACCCCGTCTGTCCCACGCGGGCCCAGGGCCACTTGCTTACTTGCTGAACCGTGAGGAGAGCAGGTGCTGCAGCGGCCCCACCCGGCGGACACTGGGGTCCAGGGTTCCCGCATGTTCAGGGGACCCGAGTGTAACAGCGGGCGCACCCCGGCCACCCACGCCAAGAGGAGCGGCCTTGACCACAGACCTCCTCCCACGGCAGCCGGGTGGGCACCTTGCCAGGCACCGGGAAATTAGAGGCAGGCAGGGCCTGGCCTTTCCAAGCTGCTCCTGTGCTCTGTACATCCCCGGAGTCTCCTCCAGTCAACAAGGCCCCGTGCGCGGGGCTGTGCTGCTTTTCCTCTGTACCCATCGCAAGGCAGAGGCGCCCCCCGACTCAGGACAGGGGCTGCAGGGGAAGCCCCAGGAGGAGCCCCTGGCTCTGACCCCCCCGTCTTCCAAGGTGGAACCAGTGCACCCCCGGACTTCAGAACCTTTGCAGTCAAAAGTCACCCAGTGCCTGCACTGGACGCAGAAGCCAAGCGGATGGGTGACTGTCCGCCAGCACGCGTGGCTCTCGCGCTCAGGCCCAAGGCCTCGTCAGGAGAGGCTGAGCGAGGATGCATCACCGCCCTGTGGCCGAGGCGGATGTGGGGCAGCGGAGGCCTCGACCTCGAGCCCCAGGAGAGGACCTTTGGGGCCCAGGCGCCCTCTGCCGGCCGCTTCCTGCCGACCCGCTGCCGCCAGCCCCTGGCCCTGCAGCTTGTCGGACTGTTGCCCTTGCCAGCTTTCGTCCTGCTGGAGCGACCCCACGAGCAGTCCTGTCTCCACCCCCGAGGGATCCTCCGTCTGGGAGGAGTGCTGAGGTCTTATGTTAGTTTTACGGCGGCCAGAAGGCATGGCAAGCAGACCGTCCCCACGAGGAGCTCGGTTCCGATGCCCGGGGACAGCTGAGAAGTGCCAGAGGGCCGGTGCTGCGGGCGCAGTGGCCCCTGTGCGCTTGGAGCCCCTCCCAAGGTCGCTCTGCCCCTGCTGAGAAAACGCCGAGGTCCTGCATCCTGCATCGGAAGGGAGATTTTCTTTGTTTCCCTGTGTTTGTCCTTCCTCTCCGTCCCCCGCTTCGCTTTGTAACCCCCTGGACAGACGCGGCATGACTTTTGGGTGGATGGGGCATTAACTGTGGTGTGGCCAAGACGGCCGTGCTTGTTTGAATCAGCCGAGTGACGAAACCAGGTCTGGGGTCCAGCTGCTGCAGGTGCCCCGCCAGCCCGGCAGGTCGGCCCAGGTCCCCTCCCCTGGGGCGGAGGGGCAGGCCCAGCCAAAGCGGACGGTGGTGAAGCCTCCAGAGCCCCTGGGACCCCCCTCCCTCCCAGCCTTGCCCGCCGCCACTGCATCACATTCTGCCTGCCCCTTACAGGCAGCTGTGCCCTGAGAGGAGGAGAGCAGTGGCTTTGGGCCTCAAGGATGAAATGATTTTTTTTTCCTTTTTGGGGCCGCACCCACGCGTATGGAAGTTCCCAGGTTGACGGCTTGAATCAGCGCGGCAGCTGCCGGCACAGCCACAGCAGTGCAGATCTGAGCCACTCCTGTGAGCTCCACCGCAGCTCACGGCAACACCCGATCCTCAACCCACCGAGCGAGGCCAGGGATCGAACCTGCGTCCTTATGGCTCCTCGTCGGGTGTGTTACCCCCGAGCCACAACAGGAACTCCTTGAAATAACTCTTTGTAAAAGTGGTTTCTTCCCCAGGAAATTCTTGGGTTTCTGCTGCATTGGCCCAGCGCACATAGAAAGAGGTTTTGTTAACGCGTTGCCTAACAGGCTCCATTTAGGCCCAGTTCTGCCGGCCGTCTTCACACCCCCCCCCCCCCCCCCGCCAAGGACCGGGGTGACCGAGTGGGTGACCTGCTGGAGGATGAGGGTGGCCGTGTGGGGGGCGGGGGACCCGGCTCTGCTGCTTTGTCAGCTTCCTTTTGCTGGGAACTCTCCCTTCAGCAGCAGCAAGAAGTTGACAGGGCTGCAAATCCGCCTCCCTCGGGCGGTTTCCTCATTTTCCTGCAGCAACTCTCCCGCCCCCTCCTCCGCCTGCAGTGAGGGGTTGGGCGCTCGCCGTCCCCAGGCCTCGGAGGGTGGGTTCGTGCTGCCACCTGGTGGTGACAGCCCAGCTCACGCGGGGTGTAAATTGCATCTCGCCGTATTTTTGTCATGGATGCATCTGAAAGCTGACGGTTCTCTGGACTCCTCAGCTGTTAGTGGTCAAACAGGAAAAAAAGAAACTGCTTAGGCTCTGCCACCCGACTGGGAAATGCGGCCACAGTCCAGGGAACACCGCCCAGTCGCCGTGCTGACTGGGGGTGTAGCCGTGCGGACATGCCACTCAGGTCTCTGGGCCGTGCCTACAGGTCAGAACCCAATTGTGGACGTGGCCGAGGACGGCCGAGGCGAGCCGAAGCTGCCCGATGAGAAGGATGAGGTGGAGCGGGCCCAGATTAAGGGCCCTGTGAACGTGCCCCCAAGGGAGGACGCCAAGGAGAAGCAGGAGGTGGCGCAGCTGGATCGCCCAGGTCAAGGTGCCGTGACCACTCGCGGGGAGGGAGGGGCGGGAGTGTCCCCAGGGCCGGCCCAGGGCTCCGGGCGCAGGCCCCAAGGGGAGACCCAGCCACCGGCCCCCGCGCCCCCACCCCCGCCCACTCCCCCCCGCGGTCTGTCTCCTTCCAGGCGTGGCAGTACCTCTGGGTGAGGCCCACCGCCACGAACCCCCGGTTCCTCACGACGAGGTGGTGGTGGACGAGGGTCAGGACAGAGAAGGAGCAGGAAACGAGCGTCCGTCCAGACGCGTGGATGAGATGGCGCTGGAGGGCAAGGGTCAGGTGGCACCACCCTTGCTGGATTCCGAACGAGAGAGACCCGGGCAGGACCAGGCTTTGGAGGCAGTGGGTGGTCTTCCTGAAGATCCCCAGAAGGTTCCAGAAGAAAACGCTCCGCCGGCCATTGAGCCCGTCAAGGAGGAGCTGGGGCCGGGCGACCAGGCTGTGCGTCCAGGGCCCCAGGCGGTGCCCCCCGAGGGGCAGGACGTCCTGGCGGCAGGTGCAGGGGCCCGCGCAGACGGCGCCCTGCTGCCCGACCACGCCGTGGGGGCCGTGGGCAAGCCGGCAGCGCAGGAGAGCGAGGCCGGTGGGTGCTGGCTCCTTTGGCAGGGGGCCCCGGGGAGGCTGGCGGGGGGCTGGAGGTGCTGACCCTCCTCTCCTCGCAAGAAGAGCACGCGTACAGCGGCCCTTGCCCCGCTGCCAGGGGCCTGGCAGCTGCTGTGACCCCGTCCCCCGGCTGTGGGCCAGACCACCGAGCGTCAGGTGCCGCGCTGCTGCTGCGCGTCTGGGCACAGCCAGGGGTGACACGGGCCTGGCAGGTGGTGCGCGGCCGAGTGTGTCTCGGGGCCGCTGAGGACAGGCCCGCGCGTCGGTGGGGAGGGCGGCTCCCGCTGGCTCCCGGCCACCAGCCTGGGAGACGGTTACTGCGTTCGTTCCCTCCGGGGTGCCCGTCCGGCCCAGGGCAGGCTGGGCTGGGCGGGCACGGGGAGGGTTCAGGACGGCCGCCTCCTCCGCCCCGCGTTTTCTGCGAAGCCCCTGAGTCTCGGCCGTGTGTGTGCGCAGGTGGGGAGGCCCCCCTCCCTGAGGAGCAGCCGGCCCCGGGGGCAGCGCCTCGAGAGCAGAGGAATGTGGAGGGACAGGCCGGGGACCCCGCGGGCAGCAAGTTGGAGGGTAAGACCTTTGCTTTCTCCCGGCGCCCACCCTGAGCCCCCCGCCCCTCCTCCCAGAGCCATGGCTGGCAGGCGCCGCCTCGCCAGGGCGCGGCCTCTGCACATGCCAGCTGCCTGCTGAGGAGGAACCCTAAATAGCTCCCTTCCCACCAGCAGCCCTTTCTCGTCCCGTGTCACCTCCTCGGGAATACATTTTCTATTTTCTTTTCTCCTGCTTAAAAAAAAAACCCACTGTTGGTGTGGGGTGACTTTCTGTTACCGTCTGTATTTTGTTTCGGAGCAGGTGCGTTAACACTGCCAGCAGGCAGGCGGGGGGAGGGCGTCGGGGAGGGCGGGAGGGTGGGCCGCTTGCTGCCGTCCCCTTGTCCTGGCTCTGGCAGGGACATTGGTGTCCCTGTAGTGAGCAGCCTGCACCTGTCCCGGCGTGGAAGCTCGTCCCGCCTGTTCCCCCCGAGCGAGCAGAGCTTCCCCCACGTCCTTCTCCAGCCCCTCGTGCTGCCCTGAGCTGCTCCCAGCTCTCGGCTTTTGCGCCCCCTCCTCTCTGGCGCCCAGGGCCGAGTGCCGTCCTCGTGCGAGAGGTGGCAGCCGCCGCTGCGGCCAGTGACCGTCTGGCCTGGTCTCTTTGGTCCTCACCCAGTCTCATTCCCCTGTCATCAGATTTGGCCGCAGGGTCCGAGGAGCGGCTCCTGGGCCCGTCCCTCGTGCTCCGGGAGGTGGGGTCCGTGCGTGGGCTCGCGGCAGGCGGGTGGGCTCGCGGGCCGCTTGAGGCTCGCCGCCTCCCAGACAGCCCAGCAGCCCTGGGACAGCCGGTTGGGGGCGCCGGGCAGGGCCGAGGTGCCGGGGTCCCCTGCGGCCCAGCTGCCGTGGGGATTCCGAACGCTCCCGTCTCTGGTTTTAGTCTCTGTGTCACTGGTCCTCACGGCCTGTTACCTAAGCCTGTCTGAGTGTGACTTCTCCTTTCTGAACCGAACCTTCACGCTTTCCTCTCCCGCCTCTCTCCCGACGCCTCTCAATGGGACGTGCAGCTGAGATCAGAAAGATGGTGGCAGGTAGGAGCCGGAGGGGTGTCGCGGCGCAGGCCTTTGCGGGGGTTAAAGCACAGACGGGCGGCCGCTGTGCCGGCAGCGCCCAGGAGCCCCACGTGCTCTGCCCCCGCCCCGGCTCGGCCACAGCCCCCCCACCCCGGGCCTCCGGATGCCTGCCTTGCACAGATGCCCTGACCTTCTTAGCTCCTCAGGGGCTCCCCTGGGAGCAGAGGACAGCCGGGTGCAGGCTGTGAGCCCAGGCCGGGTGGGGCCTGCATGTGCCATGCGCCACGTGCATGGCCTAGTGTCAGTGTCACTGCATGGACGTGCCTCCCTGAGCTGCATCCCCTCCATCCACCTGGTCCCCGGGGGCCTGGTGGCCAGGCAGGAGCCCAGAGCTGCACGTGGGGCACGGCCAGGGGCTCAGGTCGTCACGTCCACTCTGCTCGCGTCTGTCCCATGTGGCTTCTGGCTGGACGTGGTGGGCTTCCTCTCCAGCCCCGGTGCGGGGCTGCTCCTCCGAGGGGCCAGTGAGTCAGGCACCCTCCCTGGGGGCAGGTGGTGTTGGCAGCACGTGGCGTCATCCTCTTACCATCAACCAGTACGTGGTTGTGAGCCACGGCCACGCAGGGACAGCCTGGCCTTGGCCGGGGCGCTGGCCCCCTGCACGTCCCTCGTCTAAAAAGGGTGCGCAGAGCCCGAGCCGGCCCCTGGACACGGGCTCTCTCAGCAGGCATCTCGGTCACCTTAGGGTGTCTGGATGCGTGGCCTGGGGGGAGCAGGGTTGGCCCAGGGGCCCCGTGTTCCTCCTGGGCCTGCCCGCGCGGCCTGGCCCTCGCGGTCCCTGGGAGAAGGCCGACCCCGCCCTGTTCTGGCAGGTCACAGGTCAGTGTCGGGGAGAACAGGCCAGCACGTCTGCTTGTGCCAGGCATGCAGGGCCCTCACCGGGGTGTTAGCTCGCACCACGCACAAACTGTCTTGCGATTTGAGCTTTTATACCTGCCAGCCCGTCCAGTCAGATCCTCTTTCATTTTTATTTTTTTATTTATTTTTATTTTTTTTGTCTTTTTGTTGTTGTTGTTGTTGTTGCTATTTCTTGGGCCGCTCCCGCGGCATATGGAGGTTCCCAGGCTAGGGGTTGAATCGGAGCTGCAGCCACCGGCCTACGCCAGAGCCACAGCAACGCGGGATCCAAGCCGCGTCTGCAACCTACACCACAGCTCACGGCAACGCCGGATCGTTAACCCACTGAGCGAGGGCAGGGACCGAACCCGCCACCTCATGGTTCCCAGTCGGATTCGTTAACCACTGCGCCACGACGGGAACTCCAAGTCAGATCCCCTTCCAAAGCTTCCTGTTTAGAGACATCCGTGCGGCGAAAGTGACCGAGACCCAGACTGCTGGCTGTGCACAGCTGACCCAGTGCGGATGGTTGGCGGTGCAGTGTCATCTCCTGCACCCGAGGGGTCCGCGCTCGGGGCCGCCTGTTGGTGCGCGCGCACCTGCTGCAGCGGGCCTGGCCCTCCGCCTGGGCCACCAGCCGCCAGCTCCCCGGAAGCTGGGGGCCGGGGGGAGCGGTGTGATGGGCTCGGTCTCGCTGAGGTCCCGGCTTTGATCTCTGCCCAGGAGAATGGCTGTTTGGTTTTAAAACTCCCGTCTCAGAGGAAGCTTTCTTAAGAGCACCGGCGTTCCTTGTATTTTTTAAATTTTTATTTATTTTTGGCCATACCCCCGGCACATGGAATTTCCAGGCCAGGCATTGAACCTGAGGTACAGCTATGACCTATGTCACAGCTGGATCCTCCACCCACCGTGCCAGGCTGGGATCGAACCCGCGCCACCGCAGAGGCAGCACAGGATCCTTGACCCGCCGCAGTGGGAACTCTACCAATATCCTTTTTAGAATAGTTCACCCTGAGGTCCCCCAGCTCAGATCACCGTCATTGCTGTTGTGGCATGTGGCCTCACCCTCGGCTCTCATAACCCCAAGCCAGGGTGAGAGCAAACCAGCTGGAAGCGTGTCTGGTCACCAGAGAGCCCATGGCTGTGGCCTGGGCGTGGGCTGAGCCAGTGGGAGGAGAGGAGCACCCGGGGGGGTGGGGGGGCACAGGGAGAGTCCCCAGGCCACCTTCGCCTCTGAGCGCGTCGTGCCGCCTGTGCCCAGCACAGTGCCTTTGCAGCCGTGGGCCCTCACCGCCTGTTTTCTGAACCCAGAAGCTGGCCGGGTGGAGATGCTGGACCACGCCGTGCTGCTGCAGGTGATAAAGGAACAGCAGGTGCAGCAGAAGCGCCTCTTGGACCAGCAGGAGAAGCTGCTCGCAGTGATTGAAGAGCAGCATAAGGAGATCCACCAGCAGAGGCAGGACGGCCTGGATGCTGAGGATGGCAAGTCCGGGCGGGGGTGCCAGGGGCTGGGTGGGGGACAGTTGCTTTGTGGCCTAGGGGCCTGCTGGCCGTGGAGGCCGTGGTTCATGTTCCTTAACTGCAGGCAAGCGCCTTTTTTTCTTTTCTTTTTTGCTTGTTAGGGTCGCACCAGCGGCACATGGAGGTTCCCAGGCTAGGGGTTGAATTGGAGCTGCAGCTGCCGGCCGACACCATAGCCAGAGCAACGCAGGATCCTTAATCCCCTGAGCAAGGCCAGGGATCAAACCCGCCTCCTCGTGGATGCTCGCCGGGTTCTTAACCCACTGAGCCATGACGGGAACTCCTCAAGCTCAGTTCTTTAAGCTCTGCTCGGTAGCTAGTGCTGGGTTCTGTGGCTAAACTGGGGACTGGCTTCATTTGCAGCGGACGTGCAGGCCGAGCCGGGGGTGGCCGCACCCAGAGGTAAGGAGCAGGAGGCCCACGTCGCAGGGATGGTGGAGCGTCTCCCTCCGCAGCCTTTGGAAGCTGTGCCCGGCGCTCCCGGGCAGCCCCCCGCCCTGCCCCAGGGGCACAGTCAGCACTCCAAGGAGGAGCCCGAGGGGGCCGCAGGCAGAGTCCCAGTCGCACCTGCTGGGGGCGCTGACCCAGAGCCCCAGGCAGCACAGGCCGAGCCCAGGGAAGGCCAGCGGGGCGCCGTGCCCGAGGCCGAGGGTGCCCACGTGCCAGAGCGTGTCCCTGTGCCGGACCCCGCCCGGGTGCCCGGGAGCCCAGAGAAGCACGGTGCTGGGGACAGCCCTGGGCAGAGCCAGGACGTTTTTGATGGAGGCGCCCTCGAAAGGAATAAGTCCGGAAAGGAGGCGCCAGCTGCAGGGGCAGCCGCTCCGGGGGCGGGGGCAGCGGCCGGGGAGCCTCAGGCCAAGCCCCAGCCAGTGAGCCGTGACCGGGTGCCTGCAGGCCTGTCCAGCAGGTCAGGGGGAGCAGCCGCGGGGGGCGAGGCAGGCCAGCAGGGTGGCAGAGACCACGTGCCTGTCCCTGGCAAGGACGCTGCCGGCCCAGAGCCTGCTGAGCAGAGGCCGGACCCTGAGCTTGGGCACCAACCGGCTGTGCCCGGGGCTCAGAAGCTGGACAATGCCAAACCCAACCGGGACCTGAAAGTCCAGGCCGGCTCTGACCTTCGGAGGAGACGGCGGGACGTGGCTCCTGGCACAGAGCGGGCGCCGGCCCCAAAGGAGGGGGTGATTATCAGCTTCCACCCGCTGCCCGGCGTGCAGGTCAGCGACCTCCGCAGCGCCCTGGAGAGCCAGCTGCACCAGGCCGCGGGGGGTGCCCTGCGGGTGGTCCAGGGCCGCCAGATCAAGCAGCTGCCCGGGGCCCTGGAGGAACCCTGAGCCCGACTCAGGCCACGGCGCTGCCGGGCCACCGGTGAACCTGAACCCTAGTGGGGCCGAGTCGTGGAAGCCAGGCGCAGGGTGGAGGCTGGCGGTTCTCCGGCCCTCATGCCTGCCGAGGCCCAGGCCCCCCCAGGCGGCGGCGGTGGCAGAAGCGGCCAGGGCTCCAGGAGCTGACCGCAGGGCCCTGCTGCCCTGAGAGGCCGCAGGCGTCCTTCTCCAAACTTGAGCGCTTTCTCTGTGTCTTCTGAGTGTCCGTGAAACCCGAATAAACAC
The DNA here is from genome assembly GCF_016906955.1 of Phacochoerus africanus. Lineage (NCBI taxonomy): Eukaryota > Metazoa > Chordata > Mammalia > Artiodactyla > Suidae > Phacochoerus > Phacochoerus africanus. The sequence goes on from NC_062557.1 coordinate 1,457,650, forward strand.
TTGTGCTCTCACTCTGCCTCTGCAAGTGCTGCTTTGCACCCGAGGGGCTCGGGGGAGCCTGGGGTCCAGGCTCTGCACTCCGGCCTCCCCATCAGGTGTGGTCAGACTTCAGGAGCGGAAGTCGCCCCCGGGCTGGTTGGTGAGTCACACAGAGGAGGCCTTTGGTCCAGGACCCTGTCCCACGGGAGCCGTGACTGCCAAGCCCCACGTGATGCCACTTAGAGCCCTGGGGAGGGGCCGTGGGGAGCAGCTTCTTCCCAGGGTCTGCACCCCAGGGTCTGCCTCTGCACAAGGCTGCTCCCCCGGGACCTGCTCATCTCTTGGGGGTGGATGTGTTCTGTGCTGCATTTTGTTTTCAAGGAGCAGAAAGGCTGATGGTCACCGCGGTCCCCGAGGCTGGTTGACAGGTGCCCTGGCAGGTGCCGGGGCTGTCCCCCTGCGAGCCCGGGGCCTTCAGCCGCTTTGTGCTGTGTGCCCCGCTCCCCACTGGGGTGGAGGCATGCTCCAGACGCTGCCCTGGGGGCGTGGAAGGACCCCAGCAGCTCCACTCTCCCCTCCACACCTTCTGAAATGGTTTTTTAAATTCTTTTTTTTTTTTGCTTTTTAGGGCTGCACCCATGGCACATGGAAGTGCCCAGGCTAGGGGTCGAATCAGAGCTACGGCTGCCGGCCTCCACCCCAGCCACAGCCACGTGGGATCCAGATTTTTAAATTCTAATTTCTGTCTCCTGAAGACCAAGGCCAAGCTGACTCCCCCAGACCCTGGGCGCTGAGCGGGGCTGGGGCCAGGCGCCCCCCATTCTAAACCAAACAGCCCCAGACAGACTGGGCAGGTTCCTCGGGGTGGAGCTCCACCCGCCGAGGTTTGGGGGGGTCTTGTTTGCGGCCCTGTTTCCCCGAGGTCTTACCTGGCCGTCCCAGCACCCTCCTGCTCTTCCCACCAAGGTAACTTCCCCAGCAGAGCAGCCCGAGCCCAGCGCCAGTGCGGGGCCTCTGCAGTTGCCGGCAGCCCCGCAGCCCCAGATGCACGGAGTCCTCTGTCCCGGTCACCACCTGTCCCCTCCTCCTGGCGCTCAGCTCTGCTCCCCTCCCAGCCAGCAGCCCTCCCCTGCGGCCTGGGCAGACCTCTGCGGGGGGCAGGGAGGCGGCCCTCCCTGACTGAGGTGCCCTCCTCCTTGGTCCCACGGCTGGCAGCAGTGCCAGTGGTCCCCGCCAGAGCAGCACACTTTTGCTGGCAGCTGCACTCGGCAGATGGGCCAGGCGGGCCTGGGTGACTGGAACAGGACCCTGCCTGTACCCGTCCCAGAGCGGGGCCGCCCGGCCCGGCCCGGTCCGGTGTGGGGCTGAGCCCTGGGCCCAAGACCAAGACAGGCGGATGGTGCCGAGCAGCTCAAGGTGACCCATGGCGACACAGCTACAGAAGCAGCTGAAACCATCTTTGCCGCCCCTTCACAGGCTTGCGGAGCTCCCCTCAGTACGTGCAGTCCTGAAGCAAGTGTGGGGAGGGACCCCCGGAGGCCCTCGAGCTGAGTTTGGAGCGGCTAGGCCTGATCAGTGGCCCAAGTCTGCAGCCCTGGGCAGGCGTGAGACGTCGCTGGAGTCTGGAGGGATGGCAGGTGCTGGCGCCGGCCGGGAGGGTCGAGACGGGGCCAGGAGCTCTCGCCAGCGGGCCATCCAAGGTCAGGGTGCCGAGAGAGTGACAGGTCAGGAAGGGAAGGCCATCCTTGGGCTGGAGGCACCTGCTGGCGGGGAGGCCGGGCCAGGCAGACGGGGCGCTGGGACGGTGCTCGGCAGGTCTGCTTCCTTCGCCCCTCCTCCTTCAGCCACCCTGGGGACGCGGTTGTGCCATCCGTTTCTGGTCCTGCATTCTAGTGTTTACTGTGAACTGTCACTGCCCAGAGGTGTCCCGACGCTCTTGAACAGCGTGTGGCTCCTCTGGGAACCACGTCTCACAGGACAGAGGTCTCAGAGATGAGCAAACAGCTCTGGGCGTTCCTGTCGTGGCTCAGTGGAAATGCATCTGATCAGCATCCATGAGGACACAGGTTCGATCCTCGGCCTCGCTCAGTGGGTTAAGGATCCGGCATTGCTGTGAGCTGTGGTGCAGGTGGCTGTGGCGTAGGCCAGGAGCTACAGCTCCGTTTTGACCCCTAGCCTTGGGAACTAACATGTGCTGCGGGGGTGGCCCTAAAAAAACCCCCCAAAATAACAATAATAAAAAAGAGAGAGGAAACAGCTCTGGGCAGGGCTGGGGGATGGGGCAGTGGGGGCAGCTGAGTGGTGCCAGAGGCCTGTCCCCAGGCGCCCAACAGGCAGCACTCAGGACCTCGGGATCTCCGGGCTGCAGCCCTGGGCGTCCTGCCTGTTGGTTGGGAGGCCCCTGTGCAGCCCCAGCTTCTTCTCAGGACCAGGGCTGGGAGCAGAGTGGGCAGGCGCCTGGGTGAGGTGGGCCTGGGCTCCGACTCCAGAGGCTGCGGAGAGGCGGGTGGGCATGCCCACCGCAGAGGGGAGCCTGCAGCCTCGTGGTCTCACCACAGCCGGGTTCCTCACCTGGGCCCTCCTCTGCGCGCCTCTCGGTCCTGGAAGGGCCCCCCCTTTCTCCCTGCGGATCCCAAACCCCCGTCTGGGTTGGATCCGACGGCAGGACCTCCCCCACAGTGCCACTTGGTCACTGGTTACAGGCATCCCCAGATGCAGACGATGTGTCTCTGGTGAGAAGTGTTTAAAGAGTGAGGCTGGGAGGTGGCGTGTCCCCGGCCACGTGCCCGCACGTTGGCGCCCAGACAGCAAAACAGCTCTTTGAGCTCCCACCGGTCTTTATTGTGGGTTCGCCGTCACTACCCCAGATCCTTACACGCGCGAGGCTGCCAACCCTTCCCTGGTGCATTTCCCGTCCTTTCTGCCTTGGAGGCTTTAGACGTTTGCCCTTGGGGGCCATCACTGGGGTGGGGAGGGCATGCGGTGGAGCCTGTGGACCCCTCCTACTGGCCTCCTGTCAGGTCTTCTTGGCCTGGAAGAAAAAGTATTTTGTGTGAATGGGCTGTGGCTCCAAACTCAGAAAACCACCACAAAACACCATCTTCTGGCAAATAACTTCCGAGAGCCTGGTCCCCACAGGCCACAGAGCTCACCTGCTCGGGGCCACTGAACAGAGACCTCCAAGCCACGCCCACCTGTGCCAGACACTGCAGGGCCACGGAGCCGCGTGTCGTCCTCACCAGGTGGCAGGAGCCCCTTCCCCAGAGCCAGCTCTCCCAGGGACAGAGCCAGCTCTCCCAGGGAGCGCCTCCTCGGAGCGGATGGCAGATGGGGTCATCCCCTCATGTCCTCAGGTGAGAAAGTCCTCGTTCCCCCTCCTGAGTTCCCAGGGCCCAGGGCCTGCAGTTAGGTCCCCATCAGCGGAAAAAGGCACAAGGGCCAGCCTTTTGGGGACAGGACAGCACGATGGAGGCAAAGGAGCATAAAGAGTCTCAGACGACCAGACACCTGTGCAGGTGACCACGTGCCCACAGGTGCCAGAGCAGAGCCTGGTGCTGGGAGCACGGGGTCTTCACCTCGCAACCGGTGACCGTGGGACCGAGGCCTGTCCCCTCCCGGGGGATCTGCCAGGAGGCAGGAAGCAAGTCCCAAGGACATGTCCGCGTTGGATCAGAGGTTGGTGACAAGGCTGAGACTGCGCATCCCAGCCACGGTCATGGCAAGGGAAGTGCGAGGAGGGCCTGAGCGGCCCAGAAAAGGCAGGAGAGCCATCCCGGAACGTCAGGAAATGGCCTCAGATTCCTGGAATGATGCTGCCCCCTCTGGGGTCCGGTTCTCAGGATCTGCGTCTGGTGAACAGAGCTGATCCCTGGCATCACAGCCCAACCCAGACCCCGGAGTCCGGACACCTCGGGCACCAGCTCAAGCCCCCGTGTGGAAGCCTCAGCGCAGTCTCCGCTGCCTGCCCTTGAGATGTCTGGGACGCCCATCTCAGTTGCCCAGAGAGTTGCCTCCAATTCTACTTCTTCCTCGTCTTTCTTGAAAACACAAACTGGACACCGTAGTTCTTTACGTGTGCATAGTGCGTAAGGATTTCTCCAGCACAGGGTTTGATCAGTGAGGATCAGAAAATGCCACAGCTCGGAAACAGAAGACACCTGCTACTGAGTGGTTGGAGGCAGAACTGAACCCAGAGCCAAGGGAACCAACAGACCGCGTCAGCGCAGCCGCTTCTGCGCCCTTGGCACCCGTCAGCGCGGCTGGTGGAGGACTTCGCAGCCGCTGCGGCCCTGCTGATTGTCCCTTCACCCTCTGAGAAACGCGCAGTCGAGCAGGGGGAGACCAGGGGCCTGGCTGTAACCGCCCACGCGCCGCACACACGTGGGGTCCCTTTTGGCGTTACCCCGCCTCGGCGACAGGCCCAGGTAGGGTTACAAGGCACCGCAGTAACACGGTGAGGGTGCTGTTCCCCTCCCCGCGATGGACACGGGCACAGGACGCCGTGGCGGCGGGGGTCGCGCTGGCTGGTGGGCGGGTGTGCCGTGGCCGAAGCACCTGCCGGCGCCCAACACCGAAACCAGGGTGCCCCCCGCCCCGGGCGGGGCCGGCGCCCACTTACCGCGGCGGCGAAGCAGCGCCGCAGGGCTTCGAACTCTTGCGCGCAAAGGTCCTTGGTCAGGCGGCCGCCCGGGGCGGTGGATGCCTGCACGCACCTGCCGTAGGCCGCGGCCTGGGGACAGGACGGGGACGGGCGAGGATCGCGGCGGCCCTTGCGCCCGCCGGTCAGCCGGTAGACCCCGCCGCCGCTCCCCGGTAACCGCCCCGCCCCGCCCCGTACAGCCCTTCCCGCCTCGCCGACGGCTCCGCACCTCGGTCCCACAGGCCGCCAGGCGCTCGGGGAAGGCGCGGAGTCGGCTTCGCACTCGACCCCACACCGCTCCGTTACCCGACATGAGCGGCTCTTCCTGGCACCCGTGGGCGCCGCCATCTTAGGTCCGGCCTCTTCCCGCGCCCAACAGCTTGATTGGCCGGCGCTTCCGCCCACAACCTGTTCTGCGCTTTGTAATTGGCCAGGCTTCAGCCACGCCTCTGCCTCGCCTCCGGAACTACGCTCTGGGAGCAGAGCCCTGTAATTGGCTCGTGATTTCGTCCGTCTTTGACCTTAGACTTTGGATTGGTTCAAGTGCAAATTGTTTACCGAGGACGGCCTCAGGGCCCGCCCCACGCGAACGATTGGCCAGCGGGGCCAGGCCCGCTGAGTGACTGGACGGGGTCAGGGCTTGGCGGAAGCTGGGCGGGGCCGGAAGGTGACCGGCATCCATGGCGGCCACGCCGCAGCTGCGGGACCGGCTGAGCTTCCTGCACCGGGTGAGTGCGGGCGGCCCGGCCCCGCCGCGCGCAGCCTCCCGGCCGAGTTGGCCGCCTCCGTGGCCCCGCTCGGCCCCCGCGGGGTCACAGCTCTGCGGGCCCCCCCCACCTCTCCTCTCGCCTCTTCTCCCCAGCCCCGCCTCCGACACCCCCGGCTCCCCTCCTCTCCCTCCTACCCTTGGACCCCTCCGAGGCTGGGGGACCTCGCCGCACGTGCGTGGAGGAGGCAGGTCAGCCAGCCCTGTGTCAGGTCCTGGGGACAGTGAGACGCCTTGACCCGAATCCAAATTGGGGAAGAGAGCCGGGGGCCCCAAGTTAGTGCTTTCTTACCCAACTTGAGAGCTTTCGAGAAAAAGAGACGCAGTGACCCCTGAGCTCTGTCGAAGGTAAATTACAGGGCCAGACACTAGCCTGGAAAGCAGGACGACCGTTTCACTCAGTGGCAGGCGTCAGATTGGGGTGAAGGAGAAAAAAATAGCTTTTATTGCTCTGCCAGGCCAAGGAGGTGACAGCAGGCTAACGCCCTAAAGACCGGGCCGTTTCTTGGGGAAGAGTTGCAGGGAGTTTTATGGTCTAAAAGGAGAAAAACAGGGTTTCAGATAAGAATCAGGGTTGGGGCAAACACGCATTCTTCTTTCTTTCAGGGATTCTTAGTCACCTAAGCTGGTGCCGGAGAGCTCAGTATGATCCAGGCGGTGGTTTTCCGGGTTATGAATCTTGACTTTTCCTGGAATAACAATACTTGAGAAAGGGGTATCCTGATGAGCGGTTAGAACGAATTAGGAAAGTTCCTGAAGAACAGCAGGTGCTGCTCTTTAATCCCCAGGCAGCTGTGCTCAGGGCGCCTCATCTTTAGTTCGCAGGTGATTGTGTTTAGGGCGCAGTCAAGGCAGGGAGACGCACAAGGAAAGCCTCCAAGCTCTTCGGTTTCAAACTGCTTATTTCTAAGCTGTTTGTTTCTAAACGAAACATAAGGAACGTAGCGTGTCCCTTAGGTGTACCAGACGCCTGCGTCACTGACGGGGGAGGCGGGGAGCCCTTAGAGCCACTGAGGACTGGGCATTTTCAGGACAGAAGGGTGCGGCTCGAGTCAGAAATCGCAAGGAGCTGGGCAGTGTCCATGGGTTGCCGCAGCCGCGTCTGATAGCTGGTGGTCCTAGAGGTTAGGTCCCGTAGGGACTGGGATTTCCCGGTGGTTACATTTCAAGGAATGGCCTTTAGGTCCTTGAGAAAGACACCCTGGAGTCGTAGGAGGCCCTTGGTTCACAGTTGAGTTCCTTTTTAGGAAATGCTTCACGAAAGGGAGGTTGGGGCCTGTCACCAGCTGTGAGCCAGAACGGAGGGTAAATTCTGGCTCCTTGAGTTTTCTCAGGCAGGTGGCAGGGTAGGGGGGCCTGAGTTCACCCTCCTGGTGCTGGAAACCTGCTCCGTTATCTTCGAGCAGAGGTTTCCCTACGTGCCGAAAGTTCTGCGGGTCTGCAGCCGTTGCCAGCTCCGCTTCGGGTCTTAGTGGACAAATCGCATGACAGTGTGTGCACACAGCTTCACACGAGGTTCACGTAAACTGTGGCCAGAACCTCACAGAGTGCACTTGAGGTTTTCGGGCCTGTGTGTACCGAGGCCTGTGCCCCCAGGTGGGCAATGATGTAGGAACCCCCATTTCTGGTTTTTGTGTCTGTAAACGGAACGTTTTGTGCTGAGTCAGCTCTTAACATAGATGTGTTTGTGCTAACAGATACATGTGACACCTCAGCCGGCCGTTCTTTTTTTTTTTTTTTTTTTTTTGCCTTTCTCTAAGGCCACACCCGTGGCACATGGAGGTTCCCAGGCTCGGGGTCTAATGGTAGCCACAGCCACACGGGATCCGAGCTGTGTCTGCAACCTACACCACAGCTCATGGCAACGCCGGATCCTTAACCCGCTGAGCAAGGCCAGGGATCGAACCTGCAACCTCACGGTTCCTAGGCGGATTCCTTAACCATGGAGCCATGATGGGAACTCCGAGCCGGCCGTTCTTGCCCTGGGTTGTTTCCCTGGGGTCCCTCCCCGGAAGGGGAGCTGTGGGCCGGTCAGGCTGAATGCTTGTGTCACGTTGCTGATCTGTGCTCCCGAAAAATGGAAACTCGCGGTGCCCCATATGGGAAGGGGGTGAGCCCTTGGCTTTTTCTTTCTGCCCGTGAGTCAGTAGGTGTGTCCAAGGCGCCTCGACGTTGCTGTGCGGCTGTCAGCAGAGGGGCCCGAGCGCCCCGCTGGAGACGGGCTGGGCAGAGGGCCCGGCCCCCGGGAGGGAGCCTCCTGCGGGCTCCCTGGGCAGTGGGACCGTAGCTGGCCTCTCTGGTCCCCTCACCGGGTGGCCTGTCAACAAGGAGCTGTGTGGAAACCGGTTTCTGGGAGCCCTCGGGGCCGCGGGCCCTGTGGACGTGGCACTGACCGGGGCGGGCGCCCTCTCCCTTCCAGCTCCCGCTTCTCCTGAAGGGCACGTCGGATGACGACACCCCGTGTCCGGGCTTCCTGTTCGAGGAGATCGCCAGTATCCTTTGCGGCCACGTGCGGGGCCCCAGCAGGCTCCTGCGCCTCCGCCCTGACGGCCGCGGCCCCTTTACGGTGGGAACCAGCTGCCTGCGGGCGGGCTCCTGAAAGCAGGGTGTGGGGTGGGTGCCTGCCCGGGGGGCACCTGCCCAGCTGATGGCGGCCCATGCGGCCCATTCCCTAACGAGTGCCTCCCAGAGATCTCCCATGAGTCCTTGGGCAGCAGCCAGTGCCTCCTGGAGTACCTGCTGAGCCGTCTGCACAGCGGCTCTGGCCGCGTGAAGCTCAAGGTGAGTCCCTGCGCCCCCCTCCCCCCCACCCGGGCCCTCCCCTCCCGGTGGGCTGGGAGGCGGGGGGGGGAGGGCGCTGCCCCTGGGCCCGCGCTGCCCCGTGTGCCTGTCCCCAGGTGCTGAAGATCTTGCTCCACCTGTGCGGCCACGGCTCCGCGGCCTCCCTGCTCATCCTCAGGCGCAACCCCGCCTTCATCCAGGAGGCTGCAGGTAGGGCCCGCGGGAGGCCCAGGGAGGGGGCGGCCAAGGCAGGTCCCCGATCCCCTCGCCTGGCCTCCAACCCCGCCGCCCACTCCGGGCCCGTCCCCGCCGTCCTCCCTGCCCCGCCCCCGGCCAGGCCAGAGCCTCGCGGCACGGGCGGGACCGCGCGCTCCTCCCGTGGGCCATCCACTCCCAGCAGGGCTGGGGGCGGGCGGGACCAGCGAGGCCATCGGGAGAGGTGGGGCTCTGATCAGACGACAGGTGGGTCTGGGGAGGGGCCCCATCCCTCACCCGCCCCCCAGGCCTGAGGGTGGACGAACTGAACGGGAAGGCCTTGGCCTTCAGGCGAGAAGCCACCCCGCCACGCTGTCCCTGGAGGGCAGTGCCACAGGGAGGGCCGAGTCCGCTGGCCCCACCTGCTTGCAGGAGGTGTTCGGCAGTGTCCTGCCTGCCCGGTGCCGGGACTCACCCCCACCCCGAGTCCGCTGGCCTCCGGGCCCCCCGTGCCCGAGTCTGGGAGACAGAGCGGCCTTGCAGCGGGCCTACCGTGACCCCAGGTGTGCAGGGGGCTGGGGGCACACTCATCCCCGCCCAGCCCCCAGAACTTGTGCCCAGAGGCAGCACAGCGAGGGGCTGTCTCGTTCTCTCCAGCGGTGGGTCAGACCGGGCCCATCCTAGGGGGCAGCCCGCGTGGCTGCGGCTGGGCCGCTGTGTCCCGGTCCCGGAAGAGGGCAGGTGAAGCAGCAGCAGGGGCCGCACACGGTGGCTCTCTGTTGGCACCCAAGTCCAGCTCCGAGCGCTGCCCCCAGGGCCAGGGAGGAGGGGCACACGGAGAGGACAGTCCTCCCCCCCCACCCCCCCTGCCCTGGCGGGAGGCCAGGAACAGCGGGGTTGGGCTGCCCCCCCCCCACGGGGTGAAAAGTGGGGTGCGTCTGGACGGAGGAAACGGGGTGGGGGGGGGCCCGTTCTTGCTCTGAGCCCCCAGAGGGCGAGGGCATGAGGTGCATGGGCGATGGGGAGGCCTCCAGGAGACAGACCAGGTCTGCCGCAGCCGAGGCCGGACCAGGGGGAGGCCCTCGAGGCTGTGATAAGGAACTGGTTCCATCGCAGAGCTGCTGGGAGACTCTGCGGGGCTGTGAACTGGACGAGACCCCTCTGCGGGTTCTGGCTGCAGAAGCCCGGGCCGTGGGGTGCCGTGGGGAAGGCTGGGCTTTGAGGCTGGGCCCCTCGGGCCGGGGAGTCCGCCCTGCCCGGCTCAGCCCTGCCTCCGTCCTGCAGTTTTCGCGGGGCCCCCGGATCCTCTGCACGGGAACAGCTTGTACCAGAAGGTGCGGGCGGCTGCCCAGGTGAGCCCAGGACCAGACTGCTCCCCACTCTCCCTGCCCGGACCCCGGCTCTGCTCCTGCGGCGGGACCGGAGCCCATGCGTGGCCCTCAGAGGAGGGGGTGCGGCGGGCAGGCGGCCATGCTCAGAGCCCTCCATCTCCATCTAGGACCTGGGGGCTGCCTTGTTCTCAGATGCCTTGTCACCCCCGCCTCCCTCCCAGCCTCCCAGGGCCCCACCTCCAGCAGGTACGTGACCCCGCCCCGTCACCATCGCTGGATTCTACTCTGGGTGGGCTGGGCTCACAGCCTCCCCGCCTCGAGCCCCCCGCCCGGTATCTGGAGGGGGGGGCGCCGAGAGCGGGGGACGCCGAGAGCGGGGGTCCCTGCTCACGCGGGCCTCCCCGCAGGCATGGGCTCCCAGTCCCGGCCCCAGAGCGCTCTGCAGGGCTTCGGCTACAGCAAAGATGAGCGCCACACAGGTGAGCACTGCGGGGGCGGGGGCGGGGGCTGCGTCTTTGTCCAGGGAGCCGCTGGTTCTGCTTAACCGACAGGTCAGAGGGCCTGGCTGAGGGTCAGCCCTGCACGTGGGCCCCCAGCCCTGGCTCCTTCAAGGGGCCAGAGACAGGGGCGGTCCTGGCTGCGACACAGGTGACTTAGAGGGGGCGTGGGGGTGGTCCTGTTTGCTGAGAGTGCCCAAGGCCCGCAGCAGGGGCCTGGGACCGGCCCGTGGGCTCTGGGCCGTGTCGGCTGTTGTGCTGACTGTCCCCATTGAGGCCCTTGGTCCCGCGGCCCTTCTGACGCTCTGCGTCCTAAAGTGGGTCTGCCTTGGTGGCTCCGGCCTGTTGGTTTGGGGGTGACAACTGGCTGGCCCTCTGTGGGGTGCCCACATAGGAGGGCCCCTGGCCCTGGGCTTGGCCGTGACTGTGCCTTACGTGGCCGCGGATTCTCAGGACAAGCCCAGAGGTGGGAGCCAAGGGGCCCAGGGGCACAGCTGTGCTGTGAGCTGCCGAGCGTCCAGGCACCATGGCCCCAAAGTGCTGAAGTGAATTCACTGCAGAAGCTTCCGGAAGGCCCTGGTTCCTCCACGTGGCCTCTGCTCAGACTGCAGCCTGCCCCCACGTCCGAGACCTGGGCACGCGCAGGGCCGGGGCTGAGGGGCTGTGTTCTCCCCTCCCTCTGGGCAGGCTCTGCGGGCGAAGCCTTCCTGTCCACCATCCAGAAGGCCGCAGAGGTCATGGCCAGCGCTGTGCGTCCTGGGCCCGAGAGCCCCGGCACCCAGAGGCCCCTGCCGCAGGGTGACGCCTACCGGCCGGCCGTGACACCTTCCGCCGGCCTCGGCCCCCCCACCCCTGGGGACCCGCTCCCCACAGCCGGCCCAGCTGCCCGAGGTACCCAGCACGGCCCTTCCCTGGGGATCTGGCTCCTCTCGGAGCCACCTCTCGGAGCCCACACCCGCACTCCCTCGGCCACGTGGGAAACCTGCAGCGCCAGCCACCCACGAGACTCGAGTTCCCGGCGGTGGCTGCACACAGACCGACCCTGTCCTGCCAGCCTCTCTGTTCAAGGGGTGGGGTCCGCTCAGGGTCCCAGCTGCTCCGACGTAGAAGCAGGACTGGAGCTGGGGGAGGAGCCCAGTCCCTGGCTGTTGGTGGGGCATGTTGGCGCGGCCGGGCAGCCGGTCAGGGAAGCAAGGGCCAGGCTCCGCCGCATGTGCGTCCTGGAGGCGCGCTGTGGGAAAGGAAGGCGGGTCCTGCCTCCCGCCTGGCACTGCCTCCTGCATTTTCCAGGCCAGGCGCTTCCCTGGGTGCAGGGTGTGCCCTGTCCTGTCCCATCTCCTTCCCCTGTTGTTGCCTGAGCTGGAGCCCAGGCAGTAGCTCTGTCCCTGTCTCGGGACCCAGCCCCCAGCCCCTTCCCTGAGTCTCCCTGTCTGGAGCTCCGGGGAAGTGGACAGAGGGTAGTCTGAGGCCCCCAAGGGTCACTTCCTCCAGCAGTGAGACACCAGCCCGGGCAGGCCGGAGGCGGCTGGGACGAGCCGGACAGCAGCCCCAGCTCCCAGAACTCTTCCCAGGAGAGCAGTGACCTGGGCAAGGCCTCGGACTCGGGCAGCCAGTCAGGCAGCGACAGCCCCTCGGGGGCCAGCAGGGCGCCCAGCGACCTGGCCGAAAGGTGAGCCGGTGCCCCTCCCTGCCCTGCTCCAGGGTCCCACCCCAAAGGGGGGGTCCTGACCAGGGAGGGCGGAGCCCACCCTCTGTCCTGACCAGTGTCCCCCACAGGGTCGAGGCCGTGACCCTGAGTGACTGTCAGCAGGAGCTGAGCCTGGTCCAGGCCGTGACCCGGGGGCTACGGACCTTCTTGAGCCGAGAGGAGGTGCAGCACTTTGTCAAAGAGTGAGCCCGGTGCCCTCCCGCCCCCTCGCCCCGCCCCTCGCCCCGCCCTCCGGCCCCGCCCCCACGCCCCGCCGGCCCCGCCCCTCGCCCCAACGCCCAGCCCCTTCGTGCAGGTGTGGAGTCCTCAACTGCGAAGCTGTGCTGGAGCTGCTCCTCCGCCACCTGGGCGGGACCAGCGAGCGGGTGCAGATGGTGAGGGTGCCCCCGCCTCCGCGGGTGGGGAATGGGAGCCGGGCCTGGGGGTGGACCCTGCTGACCCCGGCCCGCTCGCAGAGAGCCCTGGGTGCCATCGCCTCCCTCGGATGCACTGACCTGCTGGCCCAGGAGCGCGTCCTGCTTCTTGCTCGGCCGCGGCTGCAGGAGCTCAGCGCGGGCAGCCCCGGACCTGTGACCAACAAGGCCACCAAGGTGGGCGCCGCCCAGAGGAGCGGGCACAGGACTCGCGGGCAGTCCCCCCCCCCCGCCCCCCCCCCCCCCCCCCCCCCCCCCCCGCTGTCTTGCCTAGACCCAGACCAGCTCCTCCCGCTACCCAGCTGTGGGGACCAGTGGTGCCCTTAGAGCAGTAGTCGGGCGGCCTGGCCTCTGGCCATCACTGGGACCCGCCACGCTTTCCCACCTGGCAGCTCTACCCTTTGGGTGACTCCCTCTCTCTCATGGCTCATCTCACTCGGCTTCTTGCGGGAAGCCCTCCCGGATTGCTCAAGTGGATCTGTCTCTTCTTCACTGTGTTGTCACAGCTCACGGGCGTGAGCTCTGCTCCCAGACCTCAGCTCTCCCAGAGCTGAGGGAGTTCCGTTCATCTCAGTTCTCTTCCCTGACTACTGTGGGGAGGCCCCCGGAATCTTCTCGGGGGGCCTCTGGGCAATACCTCTGAGGGCTCTTGGCGTCCCCCCCGGCTTCCTGCAACTTTCGTGGCAGCTGAAAATTCAGATCCTTAGTCCCTTGTCCCTCAACCCTCCTTCATCAGGGGGCGCGTGACCCTGCCACGCAGGAAATGCGTCGTGGGCATGTCACGGTGGTGCTTCTAAAACCCGGGGAGGACGCAGGGTTAGACACGCCATCCCCTCCGCGTGCGAGGAGGGTCTCCCGCAGCCCCCGACCAGGGGTGCCTCTCCCAGCTGGCGGGTCTGGTGGCAGCTCAGCGATGGGAAAGTGTCCGTTTGAGTGACAGTGGGTGGGGGCGGCAGCTTTGAGGACGGCCGAGTGCGCCGGGGACCCTGGAGGAGCGCAGGAACCCTCACCGACACCCCTTCTTCTTGTGTCCAGATCCTGAGACACTTTGAAGCTTCCTGCCGACAGTGGCCCCCTGCCCGGAGGCCCCTGGCCGAGCCTGGCCCTGCAGCCGCTCGTGGGGGCCCGTCAGACCTGCTGACCGATGCCCTGCCTCTGGCCGGGGGCCAGGCCTTCCTGCAGCCCCTGAGCTCAGCTCTGTTCTCCTCCCGGGGCACTGCTGTGCCCGCCACGGCCCTGGACGGCTGCTCCCCACCAACCCCTGGGGATGCCAGGGAGGCCGAGGCCAGGTTGGCTGCCTCCAGAGAACAGGGGTCCGGGTCTGAGTGGGACCCGTCAGGCCTGGACACCCCGACGGGAGCGCCAAAGCTTGGCCCGGGCCCCAGGTTCGGCCACGACTCCTTGTTTGCTGGCATGGAGCTGGTAGCATGTCCCCGCCTGGTGGGGGCTGGAACTGCTGAAGAGGAGCCCCTCCCGGCCCCTTGGACGGCATCACAGAGGCCGGCAGCCCAAGAGCCTTCTGGCTCTGAGCCATCGGCTTTCGCGTTCTTAAACGTGTGACCTTGTCACCTGGGCCACGTGTTGCCTCGTGTCGCCCAGCCCATGACTCCGTGTTGTACCCCGTGTCCCACTGAAGCGTGGGCCCCGTCAGGTGTCTGCAGTCAGCCTGGCCTCTTGCCGTCTCCCACTGAGGCCGTGGTGTGGCCCTGCCCAGCCAGTGACGAGGAGGGCCACCGGTAGAACCCAGGCGATGCCTCAGGAGTCGGCGAACCAGCCAGAGCCAGGCTGGCACCATGGGGAGCGGTGGTCCCTGCCCACGGGGGCCGCCCCCCCAGCCTTGCCCCCAGGTGGGTTCCCCGTGTTTCTTCAGGGAGGACAGGACCCCCGCGGCCCGCCCTGTGGGTCTGATGGCCCGGGAGCAGCCCCCAGCAGCCTGCGGGATTGCGGAGGGGGCAGGACGAGGAGTGGCCCTTGGCTGCCGTGTCCCCCGCCTCAAGGCCATCTGCTGTGGCAGGACAAGCGCACCATCCGTTTTTCCCGCTTGCTGGAGGGCTCACGAGGGAGGGCACTGTGGCAGAGGGCGGCACAGCCTGCCTGGAGGGCATGGGAGCCAGGCGGGGAGGCCCGACACTGTCCCCAGTCCCCAGGGTCCTCACGGGCACACAGGAGGGCACCGGGGGAGATGGGGCCACCTCAGTCGTTGTCCCCCGCCCCTTGGCCAGAGGCAGGCTATGTGGACCCAAATTCCTACAGCAGTGGGCACGGGACCCCCGAGAAAACCCCTGCCTGCCTTGCCCGCAGAAACAAGGTTTTGGGGTGGGTTTAGAACCACTGCTTGGGTCTGTCTGTGGTTTTGAGCTCAGTTCCCTCTGGGGGCAGGGGGTGGTCCTGGCATCCTGGCTCCTCCTCAGTCAGGATGGGGCTCCTCCCAGCATCGGGTCCCTGTGTGACCCCCTTGTCCGCTCCTCCTGCCACGACCACCACCTGCAGACTGCACGGCCACCTTGGAGTGAGGGCTGTGGTCCCTCTTGGAAGAACTGGGGCGGCCTGGGCTCACACCTGCATAAACACTGCTGTTCACACCAAGTTGCACCGTTTGCTTTTTCTTGTGTGTGTTTTAGTGGGAACGGCACTAAGAAAACTCCTAAATCAGGGCAGCCACCGCTGCTTAAGTGTGTGGCGGGACTCCCCAGTGGACCCATCCCGTCCTCTAATGTCCTTCGTTCCTTTGTTTTTTTCTTTTTTTCTCGGCTGTGCCCACCATGACTGGGGATGGAACCTGTGCCACAGCTGTAACCCAAGCCACAGCAGTGACAATGCTGGATCCTTCACCCACTAGGCCACCAGGGAACTCCAAATGTTCTTAATGGCAAGGTTTTTAACTATAAATTCAAGGTCTTCAGTAGATTTAGGATGATTTGTGGTATCTGTTTCTTCATGACTGAGTAATGCGCGTTGGAATTGGCCTGTTTCAACGTGGCCATCGAGTCTTCCGGGCCGACCTTTATTACTGTCTTATGTCTGAGAGTCACAGCTGTCGTTGCTGATACGGAGCATCCGTCCCCTTTCCGGGTTAGTCTGATAGAAGTTTATTAATATTATTGAGCTTTTCAGAGATGTATTCATTTATTTTTTCTACTGGTTTTATGTTTTCTTGTTGGTTTCTGTGCTTTTTTATTTCATTCCTTCTGCTTTGGGTTTCCTAGTTTTTTAAAGGTGGAAGCTTAGATTATTGATGTGAGACCTTGATTCTTTTCTGTTGTAAACAATTTTAATGCGATGCATTTTCTTTCAACCACTGCTTTAGCTGCCTCCCATGAATTTTTATATATTTTTTCTTTAAAAAAAAAAAATACTTACTTTGCTCTTTAGGGCCGCACCTGTGGCGTATGGAGGTTCCCAATCTAGGGGTCGCATCAGAGCTACAGCAGCCAGCCTACACCACAGCCACAGCAACACTGGATCCCCAAACACTGAGTGAAGCCAGGGGTCAAACCCGCGTCCTCATGGATCCTAATTGAGTTGACTAACTGCTGAGCCATTAAGGGAACTCCCTCTTTTTATTTTCATTTCAAAATATTTTCTAATTTCCTTGAAGACTTTTTATTTGATGGATTTTCATTTTTTGTAGGATTTTTATTTTTCTATTATAGTTGACTTACACTGTTCTGTCAATATCTGCTTTACAGTAAAGTGACCCAGTCATCCTCATCCGTGTGTGTGTGTATATATATATATACACACTTTTTCTCAACATTATCTTCCATCATGTTCCATCACAAGTGATTAGATATCCCTGGGCTATACAGCAGCATCTCAGTGCTTCTTGATGGGTTATTTTTAAATCTGTTTTTCTGGAGTTCCCCTTGCGGCTCAGTGGTTAACGAATCTGAGTAGGAACCTTGAGGTCGCGGGTTCTATCCCTGGCCTTGCTCAGTGGGTTAAGGATCCAGCGTTGCCGTGAGCTGTGGTGTAGGTCCCAGCCGTGGCTGGGATCCCGCGTTGCTGTGGCTGTGGTGCAGGCCGGCAGCTACAGCTCCGAATCGACCCCTAGCCTGGGAACCTCCATATGCCGTGGGAGCGGCCCAAGAAATAGCAAAAAGACAAAAAATAATAATATGGGTTTTTCTGTTATTATTACTTTAATTCTGATACTCACATTTGGTATGACTTCAGTTGTTAAAGATTTCAAACTTGTCGACGTTAATTTTACGGCCCAGCATACAGTCTGTCACGGTCCATGTTCAGCGTGCACTTGGCCTAGAGAACTAGAGACCAGTCCCCTCATGGACACAGATGGAAAAACAATCCTCAACAAGAGATGGTAAAGCAGGAGCTCCGCTGTGGTGCAAAGGGGTCTGCGGCGTCTTGGCAGCTGCTGGGGTGCAGGTTCGATCCCTGGCCCAGCACAGCGGGGTAAGGGTCCAGCATTGCTGCAGCTGCGGCTCGGATCTGATCCTTGGCCCAGGATCTCCAAGTGCCGCAGGGCAGCCAAAAAGGGAAAAAATACATGTACATATTAGCAAAACAAATCCAGCAATATACAAAAAGGGTAATACACCACAGTAAGTGGAGTTTTTCCAGAGGGAAGGCGTGTTGGACATCTGAAAATCAGTGCAATTCACTACATTAACACACCACAGAAGAATCGCATTATCATTGCACACAGAAAAAAGAACGTACGATTTTTTTATGTGAGAGTGTTTTGGCTGCTCCGTGACGTGGCGTTCCCGGGCCAGGGATCAGATTCCAGCTGCGGCTGTGACCTGAGCCGCAGCTGCCCAATTGCTGGATCCTTAGCCCACTGTGCTGAGCTGGGGATGGAACCCATGTCCCAGCTCCAGAGTCGCAGTCAGAACTCCTCATTCACGATTTTTACAGAAACTCGGCAAACCAGAAATAGAACACTTTCCTTCGCCTGGTAAGTGGTAAGTCCCCCAGCTCACACCCCACTTCATGCGATGGACTGACTGGCCCCCCCAGATCGGGTACAAGGCCGGGAGGTCCACGCTCACCACTTCTGGTTGGCGTTGTCCTGGATGCCGAGCCACTTCCATAAATCAAGACAAGATACAAAGGAAAAAAAATGGGAAAGGAGGAAGTTAAACGGTTACTATTTGCAGATGGCATGCTAGTCTGTGTGAAATCCCAGATAATCTACAGAAGTATTCTGAGACTAATAAGTGAGTTTAGCAAAGACGTGGGCTCTAAAGTAAATGGCATTATGAGTCGTATTGTATACTGGCAACCAACAATTGGAAATTGAGGAGTTCCCACTGCGATTCAGCTGGTTAAGAACCTGACATAGTGTCCACAAGGATGCGGGTTCGATCCCTGGTCTTGCTCAGTGGGTTAAGGAGCCTGCCTTGCTGTGGCTGTGGTGTAGGCCAGCAGCTGTAGCTCCGATTCGACCCCTAGCCCGGGAACTTCCATATGCTGCACTTGTGGCTCTAAAAAGCAATAATAACAAAATAATTAAAAGTTGCCATTATTGGGTGTTCCCGTCATGGCTCAGGGGTTAATGAACCCAATTAGAATCCATGAGAAAGCAGATTCAACCCCTGGCCTCGCTCAGTGGGTTAAGGAGCCGGCATTGGTGTGAGCTGTGGTGTAGGTCACAGATGTGGCTCAGATCTGGCCTTGCTGTGGCTGTGGTGTAGCCAGCAGCGACAGCTCCAGTTGGACCCCTAGCCTGCGAACCTCCACATGCCGCAGTCGAGGTCCTAAAAAGACAAAACAAAAAAAACTCTGTTATTAGAGTGCCCTCAAAATGAATGAATTTAGGTATAAATCTAAAAAAAAAAAAAAAAAGTAGGGTCTGTATGCTGAGAAATACAAAAGACTGATGAAAAAAAATCAATGGAGACCTGAACAAATGGAGAGGTGCTCTGTGTTCTTGGATCGGAAAATGCTATTGTTAAGATGCTAATTCTCAAGCTGGTCTACAGATTGAAGAAAATCTCCAAAATCCCAGCTGGATTTGTGTGTGTGTGTGTGTGTGTGTGTCAACTGGATCCTAAAAGCTACAGCAAAACGCAAAGGAATTAGAATAACGTGATCTTGAATAAGAAGACTGAGAAGCTCCCGTCGTGGCTCAGCGGTCGATGAACCTGCCTAGGATCCATGAGGATGTGGGTTCGATCCCCGGCCTCACTCACTGGCTGAAGGATCTGGTGTTGCCATGAGCTGTGGTGTGGGTTGCAGACATGGCTTGGATCCCGTGTGGCTATGGCTGTGGTGTAGGCTGGCAGCTGTAGCTCCAATTCAACCCCTAGCCTGCGAACCTCCATATGCCACAGGTGTGGTCCCCCCAAAACAATTTTTTTAAGAAAAAGAACACTGAGGGCTCCCAGTACCTAATTCAAAGACTTCCGGGCAGCGCTCGTCAGTGCAGTGTGGGATGGGTATAAAGTCAGACAGGGCAGCGGACCAGCACAAGTTCAGAAGCAGGTCCACACAGATGTGGTCAGTTGGTTTCCACGGGCGTCAAGATAATTCAGCGGAGAAAGGACAGACTCTCAGCAGTCACTGCTTAAACAACTGGAGGAAAATGAGTCTGGGAGTTCCCATCGTGGCTCAGTGGTTAATGCATCTGACTAGCATCCGTGAGGACGCAGGTTCCATCCCTGGCCTGGCTCAGTGGGTTAAGGATCCGGCACTGCCGTGAGCTGTGGCGTAGGTTGCAGACGCAGCTCGGATCTTGCATTGCTGTGACACCTGTGGCTGTGGCCAGCAGCTACAGCTCTGATTCGACCCCTAGCCTAGGAACCTCCATATGCCGAGGGTGCAGCCCTAAAAAGCAAAAGCAAAAAAAAAAAAGGAATGAGCCTTGGCTCCTACATCCCATCTCACAGAAAATTTAAAGTGAGACATAGACCTAAGTGTAAAATTTACAGAAGAAAACCGACCAGAAAATAGTCTGTCCTTGGATTGGGCAATGGCTCCTTCTATGAGACAAAAGAGGCGCAAAACCGTAGTGCAAGAAACACAGGCATCCTCAAAGTTTAGGAACTTCCCTTTGAATGACGCAGTGAAGAGAACAGAAAGACAAGCCACAGCCTGGGAGATGCTTGCCAATCACAGCTCTCCGGACGGACTCAGATCGAGAACATGCAAGGCACATTCAAACCTCAACAATAGAACAAACCCCCCCGTGTACCAAGTGGGCACAAATTTTGGACGGATTTCACTGAAGGAAGGAGGCGTATGAGTGGGACAGAGCCCACGGACAGTCTCAGCATCACTGGGGAAATGCCACTGAAGACCACGCGGGACACCGGCTCACGCCTGTGAGAATTACTGAAAAGTCATACTTTAAAAACCCCGTGATACCAGGTGTCAGGGCGACACTACTGGTGGGAAGGTGAAAAGGTGACCCTCCTTTGGAAATGTTGGCCATCTCTCGGAAAGTTAAGCCTGTTCCTCACATATGATTCGGCAGTCCCCTATTTTTTTTTTTCTTTTTAGGGCCGCACCTGCAGCATATGGAGGTTCCCAGGCCAGGTGTCTAATCAGAGCTGTGGCCTCTGGCCTACGCCAGAGCTGTAGCAACACCAGATCCAAGCCGCATCTGTGGCCTACACCACAGCTCATGGCAATGCCGGATCCTTAACCCACTGAGAGAGGCCAGGGATCAAACCTGCAACCTGATGGTTCCCAGTCAGATTCATTAACCACTAAGCCATGATGGGAACTCCCCCCCCTTTTTTTTCCTAACTAAATTTTTAAATTAAAAAAGTATTTTATTTTTAAAAGTAGGGCGAAGACCAGCAATGTGCTGTTATTTTGAAGGGAAAGATGACTTGGGGAGGTCCTGTCCTGGCAAAGTGGAAACGAATCTGACTAGGAACCACGAGGTTGTGGGTTCAGTCCCTGGCCTCGCTCAGTGGGTTAAGGATTCGGTGTTGCCGTGAACTGTGGTGTAGGTCACAGACGCGGCTCGGATCTGGTGTTGCTGTGGCTGTGATGTAGGCCAGCGGCTACAGCTCGGATTCGACCCCTGGCCTGGGAACCTCCATGTGCTGCGGGTGGGGCCCTAAAAAAAAAAAAAAAAAAAAAACTCTTTGGAGAGACCAGAGCCTTTCTGGAGGAGCAGGACTTTCCATGAAGGCAACAGAGACCGCGGAATCGGCTGGGGAGCGCGGCGCCCCGCGCGCCAGATCCGCCTGCGCGCTGGGAAGGACGTGCAGCTGGTCGTGGGGCACGGGGGACGCCAAGGAGGGGAGGCCCTGTCAGTGGGGCCTGTGGTCTGGACATGGGGTACAGTAGACAACGACCTCCAGGCGTGGCGCTCAGGGTAGGGGGGGTTAAAACTTTGGAAAAGGAGAAGAAAAAAAAAAAAAAAAAGCATTGTCAAGATAGAGAAAAAAAAAAAAAAGGACAGAGCCACCCACCGCGGGGTCTTGGGTGTGAGGAGGGTTGCGGACACTGGGTGTGGGGTCTCCTAGGAAGCCCCCACCCGCCAATGCCATTGACAGCTTCGCGTCTTCCCCAGGGCGAGCCTCCAAAACGGAGCTCTCAGGGGGTGGCGGGACCCAAGTGTCCAGATGGGTCTTGGCAAGGAGAGAGCTGGGGATGGGGCGGGAGCCGGGGAACCGCGTGGGTGCCCAACCCTAGGCCGGGGGCGGGGGAGGAAAAGCGCCAAACCCCCGCTCGCGCCCCGCCCCTTTCTCCTCCCCATCCCTCCTCCAGAGGCTCCGCCCAGGACCGCCCCATTTTAGCTGAGACCCCGCCTTCTGCAGCCACGTCCAATCGGCAGCCAGTGGCCGCCACGGCCTCCAGCTCTCCGCCGCCCCGCCCACGCTTGGACTTCGAAGGACAGCCGAGTGGCCCAATGAACTCCCGGGATGTCCGGAGCGGGTGGCCGGAGGGCCAATCCAGAAGAGGCGAGGGCAGGAAAGGCGGGCCTCCGTGACAGACGGGGAGGAGGTGCCAGGCTGTTTGCTGGTTGCTAGCTGCCGCCGCTCGCCCGGCCACCCAGCCGCTTCATTGTCACCGGGCCTCGGAGTCAGGGCCCCGGCCGCAGGCACGAGAACTTAGACCCGAAGCCTGGACCCCACGCGTCCCACCTTGGAAGGCCCAGCGCACCCCTCGCTACTCCATCCCGCAGGCCCCGAGTCCCAGGCCCGCCTCACGCAGGTGAGGGTGTCTCTGCGCAGGTGGGGTGGCCCCCGCAAGTGAGGGAGGCCCCGGGCCGGTGCAGATGGGTGGCCTGCGCCTGGGAGGGGGGTCCCTGGCCCGCGCAGTGGGGGAGGCCTCGGGCTGCGCAGGTGAGGTGGAACGTGCAAGCAGGTGGGGCCTCGTGCCTGTGGCCAGGTCTATGCAGGTGAGGGGGTCCCAGCTGATGAGAGGGAAGGTGCAGGTGAGGGCTCCTCCACCGCCCCACAGGAGGGGAAGGGCTCCTGCCCCCGGGGGCGGGTGAGCCCCTGCTTTCCCAGGAGCATGCTGCGGGGGTCCAGTCAGCAGTGTCTTGCTGGGCTCACCCCCTTGAGCCAAAGCCCAGGCAGATGGAGAGCTGCCTGGCGGAGGAGCTGCCTGGGGTCCTGGGTGAGCCCATCCTGAGAGGTCCAGGCAGAGGCTCTGGACAGCAGTCTTCAGGTCCTGTGTGCAAGGTGAGGTCTGGCCTGGAGGTTTCCGTGGAGAGGCTCTTTTACCATCTGAGAGCCCCGCGCATGCCTCGCATGGGCCAGCCTCGGTCCAGCCAGTGTCCCAGGGGAGGAGGGTGTTAAATTTCACCCACAGAACCGGAAAGGCATGACCCAGGACAGTGGCCTGGTGAGTGGCAGGGACAGCCTTGGCCCTCGCTCTGGAGAGGAGCGGCCAAGGGCTCTGCTGGGGGCTTTGGGGCTGAAAGAGGCTGTGATGCTGAACTTGGGGTGACAGTGGTGTGTGCCTTGGTGGCCCAGAGGGCTGGCCTCATCCCTCTTCCTCTCCGGTCACTCCTGGTGCCAGCTTATCCACTGAGCACTTGCCAGTACCAGGTGCCAGGGCAGCACGGTCCCTGCCCTGAGTGGCGCGGAGACCACCCTGGGTGGGCAGGTGAGCAGGTGGAGAAAAGGGAAGCCAGATGAGGGGGTGGAGAGTGACAGGGACGGGCAGCCCTCTGAGTGAAGGGGACCTTGGAACACCCCGGAAGGGTCTCAAGCGGGGGGGGGGGGGGGGGGCATGGAGTTTGCGGTCAGCTCTGAGGCCTTCAGGTGAGTGGACTTCCTTCTCCCTGCCTGAGAGCTGGAGGCTTTTGGGGGCGGGTCCCAGCCTGTTCTGAGACTTGGTTCAGAAGTGGGAGGCTGGGCCAGCCAGGGCTGGAGGAGGGGCTGCTGTGCTTGTTCAGGTTTGAGGTTGGAGGCAAGGAAGAGAGTTGTGGGGTGAAGGGAGTGACTGGGAGGGCGCAGATGTCAGGATGAGACCTGGGTCTTCGGCCTGAGCTGGTTGCAGAAAATGCCCACTGGGGAGGGCCTGCTGGAGGTGCAGTCAGGAGTCTGTTTGGGTCCAAGGTGCCTGGTACCCCAGACTCAGCCAAGTCGGGATTAGCAGGATGGGAGGCCGGGCCAGAAGGTGTACCTCTGGGAATCATCAGCCCGGGGGCAGTGTTTAAAGGCAGGAGGCCAGAGGTGGCACCCAGGATGGAGGGCACAGACCCAGGGCTGAACGGTCGCAAGAGGAAGGGCCGGCAAGGGATGCTGTGGAGGGGGCTCTAGGAGCGGGGGAGGGGACACCAGACGTCCGGGCAGATGCTGCAGCCCAGAAGCCGGTGGACGTCCTGGTGGTTCAGAGGAAACGGAGGGGTTCCGTGGCCACATGAGTCTGGGGAGCCCTAACAAGTCCTGGTGAGAAGCCTCGCCAGCCTCACAGCCAGCCGCCTGTCTGAGCCTCGTGATCCCGTGAGGGGCCCTCGGAGGTGCCCGCCATGTAGGTGAGGATGGCGGGGCTCAGGCTGGTGCAGCACCTGTCACAAGTGGGGGCTCACACCCACGACCTTGGCCGTTGGTGCTCAGGGTCCTGCTCTGCCATGCGCTCTGCGAGGCAGGTGGCGGGCGGACCCGGGTGCCCAGGGCCCCTGCAGCCTGGCTGGAGGTGATGTGTGCAGAACCCGTGCCTCACCTCCTCGTGTCTCTTCTTCCCTGCTCAGGGCCTTCCGTCCACCATGAGAGGCTCCAAGGCCGTCAGCGGCCCCTCCGGCCCCCCCGAGGGCAGCCCAGAAGGCGTGGACCTGAGCCTGACGGGTCTTCCTCCGCCCGTGTCCCGGCGCCCCAACAGCGCCTCTGCTGCCAAGCCCATCACCCGCTCCATCTCCATGGTCACCGGCAGCGAGCCAAGAAGGAAGACTCTGGTGAGGGTTAGAGCTGGGGCATCAGGTCTCGGGCTGTCCAGGGCCAAGGACCTGCCCCAGCCCAGCAGGCCATGTCCGAGACCCCCACGCGGCTCCCCCCGGCCACGCGTGGCCTTGGAGACCCACGTGTGACTGCAGAGACACGGCCTGGCCAGGGCCGTGTGACTGCTGAGCGGCCTGGCCAGGGTCTGAAACTGCCGTGGGGTCGGTTGTCTCGTTTCTGTAGGAGGCCCCAGGGCCAGCAGGCTCCCCGGCCATCAACAACCTTCGCAGGTCCAGCAGCACCACTCAGGTCAACCAGCCACAGGCCAAGCAGGCGTGGGCCGGGCCCCTCAGGTAACCGCGGACTGCTTGCTTCGGGCCCTCGCTCAGCCGCTTTCCCACCCGCCGCAGCGCGAGCACTGGCAGGGCGGTGGACGGGCAGGTGGGACAGGTCTGGACCCATCGTCTCTGTGCGCAGAGAAGCAGGCCTCAGGGCCGACGTCCCTTGCCTGCTCCTGTCCCTCTGTCCTCACTGTGCTTTCCCTGTGGGCATCACAGGGGCCCTGGGCCAGGGTGTGAACGCCTCGTCCAGGCGTGGCTGTCGGATCAGGGTGCAGGCCCAGGGGCAGAAGCCCCATGTGACCTGGCCTGCCCTGCTCTCTCGTCTGGGTCCCTGGAGTCGGGCTCCCGAGGCCCAGTGCCTGTCCCTGCCTGCCACCCCCTCTCTGCCGCAGACCGGCGGAGCCCCCCGACGTCATGACGCTCTGTGAGGGCAGCCCCGCTGGGAGGAAGAGGCCGGCCAGTCTGAGCAAAGCTCCCAGCGAGAAGGGAGCCACGTGGAACGCCCTGGTGAGGCCGGTGGCTGCGCGAGCCGACAGGACGGCAGGCAGCCCGTGTCTGTTGGTTCACTTGGTTCTCGCCGCCCCTGCAGGGTGGGGCTGTGGGCATCAGTGCTGGTTAGCAGCTTCGCAGCGTGAGGAGGAGCAGAGCCCCGCCACGGCTCCCCGTGTGCGGGCGTGAGCAGCGGGGTCCCGAGCAGAGGTGTGTGTGACCCACAGGACGACCGGCCCAGGGCCCTCACCTTGCTGTGCGACACCCAGAGTCCCGGGACCCTCGACGTGCCAGTGTGCCCGCGGAGGAGGGAGTGCACGGTGCCCCTGGCACCCAACTTCACGGCCAACAACAGGTGCGCCAGCTGCAGGGGCCGCACAGCCCTGCCCCACTGGAGCTGCCCAGGCGGCTGCTCTGTCCTGTCTGTGGTTTGGAATGAGTGAAGGCGTGAGGGCGTGAACGAATGGACGGCCTGGTGGGGAGGCTGCAGCGTGGGGTCTTGCACACAGGGGCTCAGATGGGGCCCTGCCCTTCGGCCTGCAGTGCCCACCCTCCATGGGGCAGCTCGCCCCCGAGGGCCTGAGATGCCCAGCTTCGCTCTTAAAGAGGTCAGGCCCGGGCAAGGCTTACTCGGGGCCGCAGGCAACTTTAAGGCTCAGCCATCAAGAGCCGCTGTCTCTCTGGAGGGAACAGGGGTGTCTGCGAGAGCAGGTCAGCCTCCGGGCCGCGCTGGTCACTTCTCAGGCCTGCCGCCCTCAGCGCGTTGGAACAAAGCACACCCGGAACAGCGGGGTCTGCCCGGGCCGGGCAGGCTGTGGCCTCGGCCTCTGGCCCCTCAGGGCTGGTGGCCAGAGATTGTCAGGATGGGGGCGCCTGGGGAGAAGGGCTCGGGGTGGCGCCCCCACCACGGGAAAGCTGCCCATCCTGCTTTCGGCCTCCGTGGGGACCCGTGGGCAGAGGGGCAGAAGACATGTTTGCTTCCGCACAAGGAGGACTTCCTAAGGTTTGGAACCGTTTATCGAAGGAACAGTTTTTTATTTTTCTTTGGGCCCCCACCCATGGCACATGGAAGTTCTCAGGCTAGTGGTTGAGGCTACACCAGCGTCACAGCCACATCAATGCCAGACCCGGGGTGCGTGTGCAACCTACACTGCAGCTCATGGCAACGCCGGATCCTTAGCCCACTGAGCGAAGCCAGGGATCGAACCCACATCCTCACGGATACTAGTCTTATTCGTAACCGCTGAGCCATGGCAGGAACTCCCAAAGGAACAGCTTTGAGGTGAGTCTTCACCAGAATCGGGACAGGAAGGAGTCTTGCTTTTAACGCAAGAGTTTAAGTTAAAACTGAATTTTAATTTCTTTTTTTTCTTTTTTTTTTTTTGTCTTTCTGCCATTTCTTGGGCCGCTCCCGCGGCATATGGAGGTTCCCAGGCTAGGGGTTGAATCGGAGCTGTAGCCGCCGGCCTACGCCAGAGCCACAGCAACGCGGGATCCGAGCCGCGTCTGCAACCCACACCACAGCTCACGGCAACGCCGGATCCTTAACCCACTGAGCAAGGGCAGGGACCGAACCCACAACCTCATGGTTCCGAGTCGGATTCGTTTCCGCTGCGCCATGACGGCAAGTCCTGATTCTGCCTTCTGTTTGCTGTGGGATGTGGGGCAGGTTGCTTGACCACCCACCCACCCCCCGCCCCCGGGCCCCAGGGTCCTCGTTCCACCAAAGGGGACAGAGGCTGGGATCGCCCCGGAGAGTCGCGAGCATTACAGGGTCCAAGGTAATGACCTTGAGGAGCAGAACCTGCTCGGGAGACGCCGGTGTTTGGGACACACTTCTGTCTCCCTGAGTTAAAAACGGTCTCTTTTCTCTCCGTGCTCGGCTGGTTGTCTGCGCACAGTCAGTCCTCACAGACTTGAAAGCCGACTCCAAACACCCCTCTGTACCGTCAGCCCAGCGGGAGCCCTGCCCGCCCACCTCCCAGGGGAGAAGCCCCTCAGAGCCTCTCTTCTCGCACCGGGCCGGGCAGCCTCTCTCTCTCATCCTCATCATCCCTCCGGGTGGGCCCTCTGTTTCCTGGGGGGCGCGGTCCTTGACCTGTAGGTTTCTCAGGAGGGCGTGCGGGGCGGGGGGGAGCGTTTGAGAGTGTGTGCGCCTGCTCCCGCCCTGACCGCACACGGCTGAGCCTGGCCACCTGAGTTCTGGGTTGGAAAGCGTCCCCGACGTCTTGCGGCCACCGCCCGGTTTCCATGGAGAGCCGGGAGACCTCTCCGCCTCCTGATGCCCGGTCCTTTCACGGGGCAGTTTTCCTCCCGCAGAAGCAATTGCGTCATCTCTGCATTTCCCTGCGGCGGAAGGTCCTGGGGCCAGGCTTCCACACCGGCCTTCCTTGCTCTGCTCTCCTGTCTTTTTTTTTTTTTTTTTTTTTGTCTTTTCAGGGCTGCACCAGTGGCATGTGAAAGTTCCTGGCTAGAGGTCCAATCGGAGCTGCAGCTCCCAGCCCACCTCACAGCCACAGCCGTGCCGGGTCCTAGTGGCCTCTGTGACCTACACCCACCACGGCTTCAGCAACGCCGGATCCTTAACCCCCTGAGTGAGGCCAGGGATCGAACCCACTTCCTCATGGATACTGGTTGGGGTCTTAGGGGATTCCCCTCCTGCCATTTCTTCCCTGACGTTTTCCCGTTCGTTCTAGGACTGCCTCCTGGATTGATTCTGCAGAGTTGGCATTTTCTCTTTCCTTCTCCAGCTTTGGGAGCTGCTTTCCGATGGAAGCGCTGAAATGTATCGTTCGACCTTCCTCTCCTGTCCATTCTCCTCCCTTAGCTCTCGGTTTCAAAAGCTCCTCTTGCTCCCGGTCTCTCCATGCTTCCCATTTCGTAGCATCCTGTTCCTGGTTCAGTTCTTTGGGGATCCCACGCAGGGCAGCTGGAGCCGCCGTTGACAGCCCCTGAAGCCAGCAACCTCCCCGGCCCAGCTCTGCATTCTGGGGTGTCTGGGGATGCCCGCTGGGACTCTTAGCACTGAGATGGGCAGACACTGCAGATCAAAGCGTTTCCTTCTAGAGACCTGGCGCCTAAAGATTTCTCAGCACAGCCTTACTGAAACATCTTGTGCTCCACTTGGCTTCATTTCCATCATACTCGGTTAACCTTTCACCTGTGGGTCTTTCCCCAAATGTCTGGAATATTGACCCTGTTGGAATTTAAGAGGGAGGCCTTGAAAGTTGCCTGGAAACCTCACTTTGGGGAGATGGTGCAGGGACCAGGCTGCTGTGCCAGGAGTCCGCAGCCATCAGTGTTCGGGACTTTTCTCTGGGGCGGCTCGGTCTCTCCAGGGAGAGAGCCTCCCGTCTCCACCCTAGGGTAGCTTCCTGGCACCCGAGCTACGGGGGGCTGGACAGGGATGGGGGTGTCCTGGTCCAGGACTCAGACTCGGCGTCACCTGGAAACCCAGCCTCTCGTCTTCTGTGGGGTGGGGTGGGCGTGGTGCCTGAGGCTGGGGGGTGGGGAAGGGGGTCTGGGTGCCCCTGCTTTGGAAGAGCGGGGTGCCTTTGCTTCCTGTACCTCTCTGGATGGTGGGGTGCAGACCAGCGGCCTCGCAGCCCCCAGGGCACCCAGGTTTCCCCTCGCTCACTTTGCGTATCAGTCAACCCCCACCCTCCTGCTTGTCACCCTCTAAAACTTGGGGAACATCTCTCTGCCGCCGTCTCCCCTTCGTATGCTTGTGTGTCTTTACTCCTTTGTTCCTCCCTGCGGGTTTGAGGGGGAAGAGGGGGAATGGTGTGCACCCCCGCCTCCGTCACGTGGAACTGGTGGGACAGGTCCTTTCTCTCTTGACTGTGACTGTCCCCCGCAGCACAGGCACGTCCCAAGCCCAGGGACGCGATCTTCACCCCTCACGCCTCACGTCCTGCTGGCCCAGCGCCCTGGGTGGAGCTTCCCAGGTCCAGAGAAGGGACCTGGAGGAGACCCCGCAGGGACCCGGGGACGATGCCCCAGGGACCAGTGACACCGAGGGCGTGGTCGGGGGTCCTTCCCAAAGCCTGACGCCGCCGCTGTCTCTCTCGGCAGGAGCAACAAGGGCGCCGTGGGCAACTGCGTCACGGGCATGGTACACAACCACTACACCCCCCCGGAGAGGACGCCACCCCCCAAGAGCTCCAACCGCACGGCGCCCCCCCTCAAGTAAGGCTCTGGCTCCGGTCAGCTGGGCTCGCCCTGAACTGGGATCCCGCTGAGGAAGCTGCAGCCAGCCCGAGTCTTGGGTCCCCGGCTGAGTCCAAAGCCAGAGGGAGGGTGTCTCGAGCGGGGCTTAGCTGAGCAGAGCGGCCCCTGGTGTCACTCCACGGCGATCAGGTCAGGGTGGCCCAGGGGTATCTTGAGTCACCGTCCAGCTCTGGGGTCCTGGGACGTTGGAGGCCACTTTGCTGTTTTAAATGTAGAGCCCATGAGCCCTGGGTGCCACCAGACGGGCCCTGGGGGGAGTAGGTGGCCCCAGGGACGACCAGCAAGTCAGACAGGGAGCAGGACCGCACCTGTTCCTGGTGGGCTGCAGGTGCCTCCCTCAGGCCCACGGCCCAGACAGAGCCGTGCCCAGGGGCCGGAGAGGGCAGGGGGCCGCCAGCCTGTCTCTGTCCTTCTGTCAGCAACATCCTCAAGGCAGCCACAGACGAGGGTGAGAGCAGCCACCTCGGGAAGCCACAGAAGAACGTGGCCCGCAGCAACCACGCCGTCCAGAACAACTCGGGCAGCGCCGCAGGTCTGCTCGGATGGAAGGAGGTGACCGAGGAGGAGGCTGAGAGGTGACTGGCGGGGACCGGGGGTGGGGGTGTCCATTGAAGAATTGCTTTTTTTTTTTGGCCATGCACACAGCATGTGGAAATTCCTAGGTCAGGGATCAAACCTGCACCAGGACAGCAACCCAGGCTGCTTTCAGTGATAACACTGGATCCTTAACCCAGTACCTCACGAAGGAACTCCAAGAATAGTTTTTTTTTTTTAATTTAAAAAAATTTTTTTGTCTTTTTGTCTTTTTCTAGGGCCGCACCTGCGGCATATGGAGTTTCCCAGGCTAGGGGTCTAATTGGAACTACAGCTGCCGGCCTACACCAGAGCAACGTGGGATCTGAGCCACGTCTGTGACCTACACCACAGCTCACGGCAATGCCGGATCCTTAGCCCACTGAGCGAGGCCAGGGATCGAACCCACAACCTCATGGTTCCTAGTCAGATTCATTAACCACTGAACCACAGCAGGAACTCCAAGAATTGTTTTAAAATGTGCAGCTAGGAGTTCCCTGGTGGCCTAGTGGTTAAAGATCTGGCATCATCACTACAGTGGCTCAAGTTCCAGTCCTGCCACGGGGACTTCCACAGGCTGTGGGTGAAGCCCCTACCCCGAAATGTGCAGGCTGAAAAGACCACACATTGTATGACTATTTATTTATTTTTTTTTTAATTTTTTGTCCTTTTTTTAGGACCGTACCCACAGCATATGGACGTTCCCAGGCCAGGAGCCTAATCGGAGCTGTAGCCACTGGCCTACACCAGAGCCACAGCAACAGGGGGATCCGAGCCACGTCTGCGACCTGCACCACAGCTCATGGCAAGGCTGGATCCTTAACCCACTGAGCGAGGCCAGAGGTCGAACCTGAAACCTCATGGTTCCTAGTCAGATTCATTAACCACTGAGCCACGATGGGAACTCCTGTATGACTCTGTTTATACAAAACGTCAGGAAAGGCAAATCGGTGGAGTTCCTACTGGGGTGCAGTGGGATCAGCGGTGTCTCTGGAGAGCTGGGACAGGGGTTTGATCCCTGGCCCAGCACAGGGGGTTAAGGACCCTGCATTGCCACAGCTGTGGCTTAGGTCTCAGATGCAGCTCAGATCTGACCCCTGGCCCAGGAACTCCATTTGCTACAGGGCGGCCAAAAAAAAAAAAGAAAAGAAAAAAAGGCAAATCTACAGTCAGAAAGAGAGATGGCCGCCTGGGGTCAGGGGAGTGCAGAAGGGGGTCTTTCAGAAACATTCTAAAACCAGATCATGCTGGTGCTCATACAGCTCCCTAGACTGACTAAAAATCATTAAATTGGGAGTTCCCGTTGTGGCTCAGCAGTTAGCAAACCCGACTAGCATCCATGAGGATGCGGGTTCTATCCCTGGCCTTGCTCAGTGGGTTAAGGATCCTGCTTTGTCATGAGCTGTGGTGTAGGTCGCAGACACGGCTCAGATCTGAAGATGCTGTGACTGTGGTGGAGGCTGGCAGCTGTAGCTCCAATTCAACCCCTAGCCTGGGAACCTCCGCATGCCATAGGTGTGACCCTCAAAAGCTAAAAAATAAAATAAATTTTTTTTTTAATTTTAAAAATTTTGAGGTGTTCCCATTGTGGCTCAGCAGAAATGAATCTGACTAGCATCCATGAGGATGCAGGTTCGATCCCTGGCCTCGCTCAGTGGGTTAAGGATCCAGCGTTGCTGTGAGCTGTGGTGTATGTCGCAGACATAGCTCGGATCTGGCTTTGCTGTGGCTGTGGCGTAGGCCGGCAACGCTAGCTCAGATTGTACCCCTAGCCTGGGAACCTCCGTATGCCTTGGGTGTGGCCCTAGAAAGACAAAAAAAAAAAAAAAAGAAAGCAGTATAATAATAAATATAGCAAGAACCCTTAAAAAGCGTACACCCCAAATTAAAACAAAGTTAAAAAAAATTTATTTTAAAAAGCAAAAAAAAAAAAAAATCATTGACTCATACTCAAAATGGGTGAATTTTACTAATATGTACAGCATACCTTAGTAAAACTGTTAATTAAAATTAAAATTAAGGGAGTTTCCCTTGTGGCTCAGCAGTTAGAAACCCGACTAGTATCCATGAGGACACGGGTTCGATCCCAGGCCTCGCTCAGTGGGTTAAGGATCCGGCGTTGCCGTGAGCTGTGGTGTAGGTCCAAGACTTGGCTCAGACCCTGAGTTGCTGTGACTGTGGTGTAGGCCGGTGGCTGC
This sequence comes from Phacochoerus africanus, assembly GCF_016906955.1. Classification (NCBI taxonomy): domain Eukaryota; kingdom Metazoa; phylum Chordata; class Mammalia; order Artiodactyla; family Suidae; genus Phacochoerus; species Phacochoerus africanus. The sequence continues at coordinate 1,489,102 of NC_062557.1, forward strand.
AGCTCCGATATTAGACCCCTAGCCTGGGAACCTCCATATGCCACTGGTGCGGCCCTAAAAGACAAACCCTAAATCAAAACACATTAAGTATAAAAGAGACACAATACTGAAAAACTCGGAAACAACTAATGGGGCTGCCCCTAGCGTCTTGGCCCAGGGGAGCGAGAAGGGTGGGCTGTCCAGGGCGGCCCCAGGCCTGTGACATCGGCCCTGGTCAGGAGCCACTTCGCCGTCAGAGGCTGGGCTTCGAGAGCCTTGCCTGGCTGGGCGGTCACCACTGCTGTCCCCATAGAGCTCAGGACCCGGCCCTGGAAGTGGGCGGGTGGGGCGAGCCGGGCCGTCCCTCTGTGTCCATGTCCCACAGCTGGTGACTGGTCACATCCTGGACGGTCCCTTAGCACCTTTGCCAGATGAATCGACACGGGGTCCTGAGAGCCAAGGCGAAGGCTTTGGGGTTAACCTCCTGCTGCCTGTAACTGACGTACAAGACCCGCCCCCTCAGGGCGCGGGGCTCTGAACTTGACAATGTGCAGTCGTGTCTGCAGACAGAATGTCCTCACCCATCCCACCCCAACTCTGGACCCCCTTGCCCGCCTTTCACCCACCCCTCCTGGCCGAGACCCCGGCCACAGCGGCCTGTCCCCTGCAGGCCCCAACGAGTCCCTGGCCTCTGGCCCTCTGTGGGGGGAGAGGTGCTGGGGGGGGCCTTGAGTTACTTCCAGTTTCTGGCCACCACGTAGCTTCTGTGCAGATGTGTTCCCATTTCCCTGTGGCACTGGCTCCTAAGAAGTGCTGTGTGCCCGTGCCCCGGCTCCTTCGCCCAGCCGGGCCTTTGGGGGACCCAGGACAGGGGCCCTACTCTGCCGCCTCCGTCCTGAGCCCCGACTGCTCTCCGACAGGTTTATCCACCAGGTGAGCCAGGCCGCTGTCACCATCCAGCGCTGGTACCGACACCAGGTGCAGCGGCGCCAAGTGGGAGCTGCCCACCTGGAGCACCTGCTGGCATCCAAGCGAGAGGTCAGTGTGGGTGTGAGCCACACCCTGAGGGACAGGTGAGAATCCCAGGGTTTCTGGGCCCCAGGGGACTGAGCCTAGAGTTGCCCTGGGGGGCCCCCATCTGGGGGCCCAGCTTCCTCCCGCCGAGTCGCTTGGCTGGTAGGGCCCAGGTGCTGGGTGGCACCTGCTAAAAGGCCGGGCAGGTTTCTGGCTGTGATGAGATGCCATCTCCCACCTGTAGGAGCCACAGGACGCCTGAGATGGGGCTGGACCTCTGTGGGACAGAGAAATGGTGAGGGGAGAAGTGGGGAGCCTCGTGGGTCACCCCCGCCTTGCAGTCCAAACTACTACGGCTCGGCTTTGCAGGGGCAGCGGCAGCGGCTGGGAGAGGGGACCCTCCTGGACCAGCACCAACAGAAGGAGGCGGCCAGGAGGAAGGCCCGGGAGGAGAGGGCGCGCCAGGCCCGGAGGGCAGCTATTCAGGTGAGGGGCAACCTGCGCCACGTGGGGGGCTCGGTGCCCAGGCAGGACCCTGTGTGCTGGGAGCTCCATTCGCCCCCTTCCTTGAGCCTCTGGACGTGGGACCCCCCCTCCCCGGCGGGGGCACTGCTCACAGGTGTCCCCTGATGCCAGGAACTGCAACAGAAGCGAGCCCAGAAGTCAGTCGATGCTGACCTTGGGCGGCCAAAGGGCACCCAGAAGACAGGGAAGCCCCGGCCCACCCAGGAGCCGCCCCTGAGGCCGGGGAGCGCTGCCCAGCGGACCCACAAGGCCAATAATGCTGGTGAGCACGGCTGAGGGCCCCCGGCCATCCTCCCACCCGACCCCCTCTGCCTCCGCTCTGTGCGCAGACATCCTGGCTATGGTGACCCCAGGTGCAGCCACCCCTGAGGGCGGACACCCTGGTGCCAAGACCCCCCCACTCCCCCTGCCAGGGAGGCCCTTGGCTGAGAAGGAGGTGTGACCTCTGCCGATGTCCCCTGGCCCCCAGTGCCGGTGCTCGGTTGGTGGTCTCTACCTGTGGGGCGGAGGGGGGGGGCTGGCTCTTAGCAGACCCCAGGCCCTGCCCGTCCCCTCCTGCCTGCTTACTCTGGAGTGGGAGCCTACAGAGCAGAAGGACCCAGAGGGTCAGGGCCCCAGCACCCCCGCTGCCCTGTGGGGTCTCCTTTGCACATGCTGTCCCAGCCCCCCTGCTCTGTGCCTGGCCCCTTCCTAAGGGCTCCCCGCACTCGTTCTGTTGTGCAGGGGCCAGCATCCACACCACAGGCCTGGAGGACCCGTGCCCGCCTGCCTGCGCCTTGTCCCCGGAACCCCGGCAGCTTGCAGAGAACACGCCTCAGGTCCTGGCACGGCCCTCCCTGCCCCTCCACTGCCGTGGGGTCACTCACGCCAGGAAAGGCCACCCAGGATGGGTCTTGCCACTCCACTGGAGGGCTGGGGTCTCCCAGCTGCTCTGGAATCCCGTGGGTTTTCACGGAAGCCGGGGTAGGGCCCACGTGGGCCCACGGAAGAGGGCTAGAAGCTCAGAGGTCAGGTTGGGCCAAGGTCTCCAGCCTGAGGAGTGAGGAGGCCGGGCCCAGACCCATTGCACCCCTTTTCATTTCCCTGGAGGGGGGTCAGGGCGAGCCCCGTCCCCTGGCTGAGCGGGCAGGGGCCTGTGTGGAGGAAGCCGAGCCTCGGCCTCAAGCCCGCCCTGCTCTGGTGGTCTCCTCCTCTAACGGTCTGCCCACTGCAGGATGCCAGCTCCCAGGACACAGCCGGCAAAGGCCTGGAGGCGCTGGACCCCGCCAGAGGCAAGGCCAAGTCCAGGGCCACCCTGGATGAGCTGCTGGACACATTGAAGCTGCTGGAGCAGGAGCCTGAGCCCCTGCCCCACCCCCGGGCCTACCACAAGGACAAATACACCTGGATAGACGAGGTGACCGTGGGCCCCAGCCATGTCCACTCAGGTCATGGGGCTGCAGAGCCAAAAAGGAAGCCCACCTGGCTCCTCCCGGCTCTAGTCAAGACCCTGACCCGTCAGGACCCTGACCCGTCAGGACCCTAACCAGGGCCACTGAAGTTTAACACCTGCAGAGTAACCCAGGGGGGAGTTCCCGTGGTGGCTCAGCAGGCTAAGAACCCAACATAATGTCTGTGAGGATGCGGGTTTGATCCCTGGCCTCTCTCAGTGGGTTAAGGATCCAGTGTGGCTGTGGCATAGACCGGCAGCTGCAGCTCCAATTCGAACCCTAGCCCAAGAACTTCCACATGCTGCACGTGCGGCTGTAAAAAGAAAAAAACAAATAACCCAGGGGTGAGAGTGGGTGTGGGCACTGCCTCTCTGCCAGGGTCTGGGCAGCCTTTGGTCCTCCCTCCAGACCAGCCCTCCCTGCCCCGCGGGCCCCTGAGCAGCTCCTGGGAGGCCGGCCCAGAATCCCCAAAACTGCGCCCCCTCCCACAGGAGGACGATGCCAGCTCCCTGACAGCGGACAACCTGGAGAGATTTGGGAAGCTCAGCGCAGCCGCCAGCCCCCCTGAGGACGGGACCCTGCTTTCAGAGGCCAAGCTGCAGAGCATCATGAGCTTCCTGGATGAGATGGAGAGGTCCGAGCAGGGCCGGCCGGCCTCGGCCCCCCAGGTGTGGCGGGGTCTCCAGGGAGGGAGGGCCTGGCAGGTCATCACCCAGCGACCGGGGCCTGCCTGAGCGGCTGCGTCCCCAGGGGCCTGTGCCGGCGGAGGGGCAGGGGCGCCTGGAGCCCGCGGCCGAGGCCAGCACGTCGGTGATGCGGCTGCGGCTGGAGGTGGAGGAGAAGAAACAGGCCATGGTGCTGCTGCAGAGGGCGCTGGTAACGCCACCGCCGCCCCTCTGCCCCACCCGGGCAGAGCACTGCCCCCGGCTCGCCCCCAGCCAGCCCCCAGTTCCCGCCCAGCACCGTCCGGGTCCAGCCTCTTTGGTCCTCGGTCCCCCTCCCCGCCCACCCCCGGCCCGCCCGGATCCCAGCGGAGCGGCCCCCAGCCCGTCTGGACCCGCCCCCAGGCCTCCTGGACCCGCCCCATCCCAGCTGGACCCGCCCCCAGCCCTTCTAGGCCCACCCTCGGCCCGCCCCTGGCCCGACCTCCTCTCCCGCGGTCCTCCCGCAACCCCGCAGGCGCAGCAGCGAGACCTCACCGTCCGGCGGGTCAAGGAGACGGAGAAGGAGCTGGGCCGGCAGCTGCGGCAGCAGAGGGAGCACTACGAGGCCACCATACAGCGACACCTGTCCTTCATTGACCAGGTGGCGCTGCGCTGGAAGCAAGGCGCGAGGGCAGCAGCGCAGGCCTCCCTGAGACGGCCGGATGCAGGGCCTCCTCCTCCTCTGTAGAGGCGGGCGGCGTCTTCCCTTGTGGGGACCTGGTGTCGACCCCTTCACGTCCGACACACACCAGCCCTCAGAGATGCTCCCCCACGACCATAGCCCTCCCCCAACCCCCGGGGTGCTCCTGGCCCAGCATGCTGGGGGCATGGGAGAAAGAGCACACCCTTGGTGGTCAGGCCGTGTGGGGTCACTCAGGACCCAGTGGTCCTCGGGGGGCCAGGGGGAGGCGTTCTGCAGACACACACCCTGAACTTTCCCATGTGTCCCGGGACTGCCCGTATCCTGGGGGGCCCCCCCTCTGCTGGGGCTGGTGGGGCAGCCAGAGCTCCCTTGACAGAGGGCAGCAGAAGCTTCAAGCCCACACTGTGCTCAGCCGAGTCCCCGTCAGGTCCTTTTCTGAGGAAAACTCTAGATGGGGGGGGGGGGTCTGTGAAGAGAAGAAGTCCAAGTAACCCAGTGGCTTCAAGTGACCGTTAGTGACACTTTGCTTGGCAGTCATAGGTGTGTCCCAACCAGGGGTCTGCCTGGAGCCTTCGGTGAGGCTGGGAGCAGTCCTGGGGCTTCACAGAGACCCCTTGGCAGGTGATGGGCAGGCCCTTTTCTGCAGGCCAGGTGTCAGGGTGGGTACAATGACCCCCATCTCAGGAGGCTCCTGACGTGGCTGTAGTGAGGTCTCTAAGCCAAGCTGCCAAGCGCCCCTGGGCTCGGCTGACACCAGCTGGGCCCCCCCAGGGGGTGAGGGCCAGGGGCAGCTGCAGCCCCCTGTCCACACGTGCGTGTCCTCCCACACCCTGGGTCCCCCACAGACCAGGGAAGGAGGGGGCTCAGGATTTGGTGCCCTGGCCTGGTGCGAGGGGAGGGGGGGTCTCCTGGCCTCAAAGGGTAGCGGTCTCACCTCTCTGGCCCTGGTTGCAGCTGATCGAAGATAAGAAGGTTCTGGGCGAGAAGTGTGAGGCCCTGGTGGCTGAGCTGAAGCAGGGGGACCAGAGGCGCAAGGACAGGGAGGCCCAGATGCAGGAGCAGCATGAGCTGGTGAGCCATCACCCTCCCACCACCTGACCTCAGACCTGGTGTGCCCACGGGCCCTGTCGAGGGGACCCCAGGACAGGCGGGCCTCAGGGCTTCACAGCCACAAGGCTCAGGAGCAAAGATCCCTGGACCCACCGTGGAGCCTGCGTGGAGAAGCCTGGGCTCACACCCCATGCCTGGAGCCTCCTCTCGAGGAGGCTAGTGGGTGCCAGACCCTGGGGTGGGAGCTGAGGGGCTCCTGTGACCCCTCACCGTCACAGACGAGGAGGTGGGGCTCAGAGGAGAGGACCAGACCTAGCTCTGCTTCCTGGGCAGAGGGACCCCTCCTGCTTTGCCCGTGGGCGCTGTTGAAAGGCTGCCTCCTAGAACCCAGGGGTGGCCAGGAAGAGGAGTGGCATCTGCATCTTCCCTTTTGCATCGGCTCCTCTGGGGACTCCTATGTCCTTGCTGGTAGGAGATTAAGAAACTCAGAGAACTAATGAGCGCCACCGAAAAAGTCCGCCGGGAGAAGTGGATCAACGAGAAAACCCGGAAGATCAAGGAGATCACGGTCAAAGGTGGGGCTGCCACGGGGCAGGGGCACATCAGGAGGTCAGTTGCGTGTGTGATGGAGAGGCTTCCTGCTGGGGGGAGGGGGAGGGGGCTGGGGGTGGGGGCTCTGAGGGCTGATGGGGCAGCCCCGGCTGTGTCTGCCCACGCCTGGCCCTCCTGCCCCAGGACACCCTCCCCTCTAGTGTGGCCCCCTCCTCCAGGGGGAGACCCTCCGGCCAGAGCCCCAAGCGGGAGCCATGGTGCGGTGGGCAGGGAGGGGGCGCTGGGGCCCTGGTGGACCCAGCTGTGCTTCTGGCCGGAGCCCCAGTGTCATGGTGGCCAGAGGTCAGGGGTCCCCCATAGCACAGAGGGACGAGGGGCAGGGCTCCTGCGGAGGCGGCCGAGCGTCCCTGCAGCCCGATGCCCCGCACCGCCCCCAGGGCTGGAGCCCGAGATCCAGAAGCTGATCGCCAAGCACAAGCAGGAGGTGAAGAAGCTCAAGAGCCTGCACGCGACGGAGCTGCTGCAGGCGGAGGAGCACGCGGCCCAGCGCTACTCACGCCAGGCGGAGGAGCTGCGGGAGCACTTGGAGCGGGAGAAGGAGGCGCTGGGCCGCCAGGAGTGGGAGCGCGCCCAGCAGCGGTGGGGGTCCCGGCCCTGGTGGGCCTCCCCCGTACGCGGGGGTGGGGGCGAGGCCCGGGGCGTGCCCCGACCCCCAGGGTGAACAGCACCCGCCCAGCGCGGCCTCCCGGGCTGGGGGGCACAGAGGGCGGGGAGGGACCACCCCGCGGTGGCTGGGATGGACGGGGCGGGGGCTGCTGGTGGCTGTCCTGCCGGCGCCTGCCCCGCGCCCCTGCGGCGGGCGTGACGTCCTCTCCATCCGGGCTGCCCCTGAGCGGGTCTCCGTCCGCAGCTTCGAGCAGCACCTGGAGCAGGAGCAGCGGGCCCTGCAGCAGCAGCGGCGACGGCTCTACAACGAGGTGGCCGAGGAGAAGGAGCGGCTGGGCCAGCAGGCCGCCAGGTGCCGCGGGGAGGGGCCCGGCCCGCCGCCCCGCCCTGCCCAGCCCTGCGGGACTGACCCCTGCTTACCTGCAGGCAGCGGGCGGAGCTGGAGGAGCTGAGGCTGCAGCTGGAGGAGAGCAGCTCGGCGGGGGGCCGGGCCCTGAGGGCGGAGTTTGAGAAGGGGAGGGAGGAGCTGGAACGCCGGCACCAGGTCAGCCCCGCCCCCAGCCCCGCCCACCCCACCCACCCCCAGCCCCGCCCACCCCACCCACCCCCAGCCCAGCCGGGGAGCGCCCACCGGGGGCGAGGGGGGCCCCCACCCGGACCAGCGCCCTCCTGCCAGGGTGGCAGCTGCTAGGAGCGCTGGGCGGAGTCCGGGTTCCCACACAGCTGGGCTCCGCAGCGCTCCCCGCAGACCCTCACCTTGACCGCGGGGCCGCATCCAGGCCCCGCAGACACCTGGGCGGGGAGCGGCTTGTGAGGCCCGCCCCCACCCTCACCTCCCACTAGACGGAGCTGAAGGCCCTGAAGGACCAGCTGGAGGTGGAGCGTCAGATGTGGGAGGCCAACTCCGCCAAGAAGGAGGTGGGACGCCGCCGGGGCCACCGGTGTGGGGTGGGGGGGCTTTCATCCCTCCCGCCCTCCCTCCTTCAAAGCTGGCTTCGCAGGGCGGGGTCGCTGTACCCGCGGGATAAGTACGTCCCCAGGTGCGGATTGCGCAGGCCAAGGGCGGCCGTGTCAAGCCTGATGGACGTCTCCAGGTTTACCTCCCAGGCTGCTCTCCCCCGAGGTAGGGGCGCCGGCCCCACCCTCAGCGAGGGGATGAAGTCCCTTTTATCAGGGTCTGTCTGGCCGCAGATTCGGCCTCTCCTGCTCTGGATCCTGGGTCCTGAGTGTGGGAGAAGCCCCAGGCTGGGCTCCCAGATCCCTCTCCAGCCCCTGCTGTGCCCCACGCTGGGTCCTGAGGACAGGTGGGGCCTGGGGCAGGGCGAGGCCCTTCCCTCTCCGCCGTCGGGGCGTCTGGGAGCCCACATGGCCGTCCTGGCCGGCGGCATCCCTCAGCCAGCCCCACCGAGCCCCCCACGCTTCCCCTCCAGGAAGCGTGGCTGCTGAACCGCGAACGGGAGCTGAAGGAAGAGATTCGGAGAGACCGGGACAAGGAGATTGAGCTGGTCATCCACCGGCTGGAGGCCGACATGACCCTGGCCAGGGAGGAGAGCGAGAGGGCCGCCGAGAGCCGGTGAGGCCCGAGTCCCCAGAGCCCGGCGGAGGCCGGCCCCGGGGCTGCCCCTGACCCTGTCCCTCTGGCCGCCAGGGTCAGGCGCGTCCGGGACAAGTACGAGGCGGAACTCTCAGAGCTGGAGCAGTCAGAGCGGAAGCTCCAGGAACGGTGCACGGAGCTGAAGGGGCGCCTCGGGGAAGCCGAGGGGGAGAACGTGCGTCTGCAGGCCCTGGTGCGGCAGAAGGAGAAGGAGCTGGCCGACGTGAAGGCGGTGAGCCCGCGGGACAGGGGGCCGGCCCCAGCCCCCAGCCCCCGCTGCCGCTCACACGGTGGTCCCTGTCGTCCCTGCGTCCCCAGGTGAATGAGCAGCTGGTCGGCGAGCGCAGCAACCTGGCCCAGGTCCTTCGCCAGGAGTTCGCTGACCGGCTGGCGGCCTCGGAGGAGGAGAATCGGCAGGTCAAGGCTGAGCTGGCCGAGCTGCGGGCCCGCCAGCGGCTGGAGCTGGAGCAGCTCACGTGGGAGAAGCAGGCGGAGCTGGAGGAGGTGCACGGGAGGTGGGCTGCAGGGTTGACTGCGCCCTCGGGGTGCCCAGACCAGCCAGTGGGCCGGACGCTGGGCCGAGGAGGGTGCTGGCCAAATGCCCTCCTTCCAGCTTCTTCCTTTCTGCTGATGCAGAACCGGGCCCATTTGCTGTGGGCTCCATGTTTGAGGCTCAGCTGTTCCCAAGTTTGGTGCTTGGCCCAGGGTTCAGGAAGAAGCCCAGCCATCCCGAGCCAGGGCTGGTGCTTCCGTGTGGGTGTCAAGAGGCTCCCCGGCCCTCGGCCCCCTGGGCCTGGGTGGCGCACGTGCTGTGCAGAAAGATGGAGGCCCCCCGAGGTGAACAGTGAACAGCCCATCCCCCGGGGGCCCCTTAGTCCCTCCCAGGTCCCTGCCTGCCTGCCCTTGGCGGGCGCTCTGCGAGGCAGGTGCACGGTGGGGTCTCGCCCTCCTCTCAGTGGGCCCCTTCCTGAGGGGTGTGGATTCACATGGGGTCAGCTGTGGGGTCACAGGTCCTGTCATCAGCTCCTCCAGGCGGCCCAGGGCCCACGGTCAGCAGGGCTGGGATAGGGTGGGCAAGAGAGCAGCCCTGCTGCCTTTCGGGGGGATGGGGGTCCCCCACTCGCTTCCCTGCCACACACAGAGCTGCAGGCTGGCCTTGCGCTCCCCTGCAGGGTGAAGACGGCCCTGGCGAAGAAGGAGGAGGCCGTGAGCAGCCTTCGGAAGCAGCACGAGGTGGGTCTCCCCGGGGCCGGCCAGCCTGGGGGGCGGGGGCGGCTCGGGCCTGACCAGGACGGACGGCGTGTTGCAGGCCGCGCTGAAGCGGGCCGACCACCTGGAGGAGCTGCTGGGGCAGCGCAGGCGGCCGTCCCCAAGCACCAAGTGACCTCCTGCCTGTGGGCAACGGACAGACCGACAGCAGCGGGCTGAGGGCGCCTGGCGTGAAGGACTCCCCGCCGCAGGTGGAGCACCGAGGCTGCGTCCTAGCAGTAAAGCGTGTCTTTTACTACGTGGCGTGACGCTGCCTGGTCTCTCCTGGGCTGGGTCGGGGGTGGCAGGGGTGGAGGCTGCTCGGGGGGGGGGGGCCCCCTCGCCAGGGGGTGGTGTGTCTGGACCCAGCTCTGCTCTTGGCCAGTCCCCATGTTCTGGCCTGTCCCTGTGGTTCCCCAGCTCAGGTCCAGCCCCCGAGCAGAAAGAACAGCCCTCTTTCCATCTGGGCCCGGATGAGCCCCGTGACACTTGTGCCCGCCGCCCCCTCCACCCTCACCCACTGCCACAGCCCCTGCTGCCTGCCCAGGCTGCTGGGTGTCCCTGTCCCCTCCCTGGCTAGAGAACCGGCCAGCCTCCCTGAGGCCCTCTCAGGACACCCTCTGGAGAGGTGACAGCCTGGAACCCTTGAGAAAAGGGTACTGGACAGGCTCTGCCCACGAGGAGGGTGGAGGCCCATCCTCCAAGGTCGGGGGGCGAGAGGGCAGTGGGGGGACATGGCTCCTTCGCCCTCCTGCTGGCCCTCTTTCACTGCTGCTGCCCTGGCCCAGATTCTGGGAGGCCACTGGGGGAGTGGCCGCTGGCCCGGGTGCCACCCTGCTGTGGGGATGCCCAGGGCTGGCCCAATGGAGGGGGAGCCCCTCCTGTGCCCTCCAGAGGCGGGACTTGGACTTGGGACTTGGACTCTGACTGCTGCGAACCCCGCCCGCGGCCCCTCTCAGTGCCAGCAACGGCAAGGGCAGGGGAGGGCCCGCGTGGGCCTGAAGCAGCTCACGGGATCCCTGACCTTCGGGCTCTCCCGATGCCCTGTTCCCTGGCATGGCGCCCCGGGGCCTGAGGTTCCGCATCTACACAGGATGGCTGCTTCCTTCCTTCTGGAGAGCTGGACGGGCTGTGGTGCGAGCAGGGCCGCCCTGGGCCCGACTGCTCCTGGGTGGAGTGCCCGGCCTGGTCCCCAGTCCACGTCCCTCCCTTGAGATGACAGGGCAGAGACTAGGCCTTGAAGCCCCTCTGGCTCTGACGGGGCTTAGGGTGAGGAGGGGGCTGGCTCCGTCACCCACAGCATTCCTGCCCCCACCTCCTTAGGACGGCTCTGCCCGGAGCCCTTCCCCCAGCCCTCTGCTGCTTTTCAAAGAGCCAGGCTGCCACTTGAGCCCTTCCTCCCAAGTCCCAGAAAAGAGGTGCAGAGGGGCTGGGCCCCAGGAATAAGGACATAGAGTGGGCTCTGCCAGGGGAGGGGCAGTGGGTCAGCAGCTC